>NW_018164444.1:31138331-31138708 GCF_001263595.1 Phalaenopsis equestris | reverse complement strand
AGTAATTCTAGAGCTAATACGTGCAACAAACCCCCAAATTCTGGAAGGGATGCATTTATTAGGTAAAAGGTTGATGCGGGCTTTTGCCCGTTGCCCTGATGATTAATGATAACTCGTCGGATCGCATGGCCCTTGTGCCGGCGACGCATCATTCAAATATCTGCCCTATCAACTTTCGATGGTAGGATAGGGGCCTACCATGGTGGTGGCGGGGGCGGAACGGAGAATTAGGGTTCGATTATGGAGAGGGATCCTGAGAGACGGCTACCACATCCAAGGAAGGCAGAAGGCGCGCAAATTACCCAATCCTGACATGGGGAGGTAGTGACAATAAATAATAACACCGAGCTCTTCGAGTCTGGTAATTGGAATGAGTA
>NW_018164444.1:31137750-31138231 GCF_001263595.1 Phalaenopsis equestris | reverse complement strand
AGGGATACCCGCTGAACTTAAGCATATCAATAAGCGGAGGAAAAGAAACCAACAGGGATTGCTCTAGTAACGGCGAGTGAAGCAGCAATAGCTCAAATTTGAAATCTGGCGTCTTCGGCGTCCGAGTTGTAATTTGTAGAGGATGCTTCTGGGCAGCCACCGACCTAAGTTCCTTGGAACAGGACGTCATAGAGGGTGAGAATCCCGTATGCGGTCGGAAAGGCACCCTACACGCAGCTCCTTCGACGAGTCGAGGTGGTGGGGGATGGAAGGTAAATTTCTTCTAAAGCTAAATACCGGCCAGAGACCGATAGCGCACAAGTAGAGTGATCGAAAGATGAAAAGCACTTTGGAAAGAGAGTTAAAAAGCACGTGAAATTGTTGAAAGGGAAGGGATTGCAACCAGACTTGCTCGCGGTGTTCCGCCGGTCTTCTGACCGGTCTACTCGCCGCGTTGCAGGCCAGCATCGTCTGGTGCCGT
>NW_018164444.1:31131347-31135228 GCF_001263595.1 Phalaenopsis equestris | reverse complement strand
TATATATAATTTTATGAATTAAAATATTTTCTGTAAAAATTAAATATTAATTTCAATTAAAAACTAACTTTTAAATTACTTGAACTTCTTGAACCAAGGAGAAAATTATAAAAATATGAAAAAAAAAATATTATGTTAAATAAAATATTTTTTTAATTTTAAAACACTAAAAATTGAATTAAATTTTTATAAATCATAACTTAATAATTACAATATAAAAATTATTGAAATGTGTACATTAGGTTTAGGATAATATTTTTAACCAACCAGTAAATTTTGAATTTTTTCTGAAATAAATTTAATTATAATTAATTAAAGGCTCATGTATTATTTAAACAAAAAATAAAGAAAGAAAAGTAAGGAAATTCTAAGGGGTCTCCAATTTTCTAAAATTAATCTACTAAATCTTAAGATAGAAATCACACAGTCCAAAATCCTTACTCTCGAACTTCACTACTTCTATAGAAAATATTCGAGAATTCACGACGTGCATACTAGGCATTGTCGCTCTAAATCGTCAACTTATGAACCAAAAATAGTAGAAACCATCTCGGTGTAGTCATGTTGAGAAGCCGCGTAATCATTCCGCCGTTACTGTTTTGAAAGTCCTAGAATGAGGGACCGCGACATAGCTACGCTGCAACATAGCTATGCAACATTGCATAGGTCTTCGTCCACCTGAAACGAGCTGAGCTAAACTAGTTTTCCTTTCAGTTTTAGGTACCTGAGTGCTCAAGCTCCATTTCTCAATACTTTGACCTTTGTGACCTACAAATATTATAGGAACTCACTACTATGATCAAGACAAACAACTACAACCTATGTAGTCTACATCACATATAGCTCCCAACTCTGGTCTTTATGGTCTACGAAAGTTATCACAACTCACCACTACAATCAATGTGATAACTAAGGCCTAAATGGCCCACAACTCCTGCAGCTTCCTACTACAACCTTTTTGGTCAACCGACGATCCTAAGCAACTATCTACGACCTCGATGGATGATTACTACCACCTCTTTCAACTACAACTTCTACGACAAGTTGATGACATAGCCACCGTCTACAACATTCTTGAAGAATTATTGCTTTTACGACAACCGACCACGATTTTTGTCGCCCGTTTCTACTATCATTATCAAACTATCATTGTACATCTACATTGTGATTCTATCTTCTCTAATTTAAGAAGAGAGTAGGTCTATGTACTTATAATTACATAATGAATTATTTCAACTGCACTAGAGTCCATGATTTTTTTCCTCTCTCCAAGGTTTTTCACGTATAATACTCCTGTTTCTTCCTCTTTTTTTATTTGTGTTAATCTACCACTGTAAGTCTTCCTGCCTGCGACAATAATCAAATTCCAACACATTAAAATTTCATTTTTTTTCTAACTGAATTAAATTTTGATTTGGTAGTTTAATTTTATCAAAAATTTTAATTGATTTAATTTTTCAAACTTTATAGTTCGGTTCCAATCAATTGAATTCTTTAGTTTCATTCATAATTCTGGAACCAGAAAACTCCAGCATTTCTACAAGCCACCAGCTTTCCCTGCAACGTGTCGTCCTCATGCACCATGGCTAGGAAAAAAAAAAAACTTCAGATGTAATTCACAATGGCTTCCGCGTGTCTTTTCAGTATTGGCTAATTGGATATTTCGAGTCCTGAAACTTTGTTCCAAGATAAGGTCTTTACAAGTTTAAGCCACAGAGAAAGCTTAATCTTCTTCCTTTCTCATGGCCATAAGGAGCTGCGACTGCTCTCCGGCATACATAACTCATCAGAAATCCTCAAAGCCTCCACTCTCCATCTATCTTTCTCGCCTCTCTTCTGTAACATTTCCTTCTTCTTCTTCTCCTCAAAATCATTTGGTTATCACCTCCAAATCCTCCCCTTCTCTTCTCCAACACACCTCCAAAGATATCCAATTTCCTTCTGGCCCTCCATTTCCCCCATCTCTTCCCTTCCCTGACCTCCAAATTTCTAACGAATCCATTGATAACTTGTGCCAGAATCCCCAGACTGAAGCTCTTGCCTTTACCCACTACCAGAAGGCAGCAGCTCAGCCTGGCTTTCGTTTGAAACCACAAACACTAAGTCTAATCCTTAAAACTCTAGTCAGAAACAAACAATGGAGCTCAATCTCTGCTTTATCAAAAGAAATTCTTTTGCTGGATGGCTTCCCAGATAAGATCACATGCAGTAAGTTAATTAGCAGTTGCATTCGAGCTCGAAAGTTCAAGCTTGTTGAGATCTTACTTGGTGTTCTCGAAACTAAGGGAGATGTTGCAGTCTCAGCCTATGTTGCTGCCATGAATGGCTACAATAAACTCCACATGTACAGAAGCACAGTTTTGGTTTTTAACAGAATGATTTCTCTGAAAGTTTCACCAAATGTGAAGTGCTATTACTTAATCATGGATGCTCATCGAAAGCTGAGTAACACCGATATGGTCCTTTCTCTCTTTCTCAACTTCATTTCTGAGAAAAAAACAAGTTTGTCTGCCTCTGTTCATATCTATTCAGTCCTGTGTGATTCACTGGCAAAGTCTGGCAGAGCCTTGGAAGCCCTTAGATATTTCAGAGAAATGATTGAAAAAAGAATTGCTCCAACACATTCGTTATATGCTTCACTGATCAGCTCATTTGCAGGGATCAAAGATGCAGAGAATGCTTGGGCTCTTTACCAAGAAGCAAAGGAGAAAGGGATGGTGAAGGACCCAGATATGTTTCTGAAACTCATACTGATGTATATAGAAATGGGTATGCCAGAGAAGACCGTTGAGATTGTGGAGGACATGATTGAGATGAAGCTCAAAATTACAGACTGCATCTTTTCCACCATTATAAATGGATATGCAAAAAAAAGAGGATTTTGGGCGTCAATCAAATCATATGAGAAGCTGAAATCTCTAGGATGTGAGTCAGGTCAGGTAACCTATGCTTTAATCATTAATGTTTATTGTCGCCTTGGTCTCCATAGAAATTCTGAGAACACATTTTCTGAAATGCTTGAGAGAGGATTTGACAAATGTGTGGTAGCTTACTCGAACATGATTTCTATGTATGGGAAGAATGGAAGGGTTAGGGATGCCATGAGGTTGTTGGCGAAGATGAAGGAGAAGGGGTGTGGGCCCAATGTTTGGGTTTATAATTCTCTGTTGGATATGCATGGGAGGCTCCTCAATCTTGGGAAGGTTGAGAAATTATGGAAGGAGATGGAAAGGAGAGGAATTGAACCAGATAGGATAAGTTATACAAGCATAATATGTGCATACAACAAGGCTGGAAAGTTTGAGGAATGTATAAAGTTTTATGATCAGTATAAAATGAAAGGTGGGATGGCAGATAAGGTGTTGGGTGGGATTATGGTTGGAGTTTACGCTAAGATTAACAAAATTGATGATTTGGTTAAGTTGCTTAAGGATATGAAAGTGCATGGAGCAAGGTTTGATGGAAGATTGTACAGGTCTGCACTGAATGCTTTGCGTGATTCAGGGCTCCTGGTTCATGTGAAGTGGGTAGAAGAAAATTTTGGCTGTGAGATTGAAAAAACTTGATTAGTATGATGAGTTCGGAATGTATAAGGTTGTAAAAAATTTCATCTTTTTGCAATGTTGACTGATATTCTTTTGCAAAACTGAACTTTGGCTTTGAACTGAGGAAGTTATCAAATGATCTCAGCAAAGAGTTGGGAAGGTTCATTTAGGAATTCTCTCATTTACAAATATGGCTTGGATTGAAATGCTTCGTTGGGCTTTTATCAGAGAAGACAGCAAAAAATGGCAGAGTTTTACTTCAGGAGGTGAATTATACTGTAGAACTATGTTATAATTTTTTTATTTTTGATGTGATATGAAAGATTTGAGTGTTAT
>NW_018164444.1:31129633-31131247 GCF_001263595.1 Phalaenopsis equestris | reverse complement strand
AAAAATCAATAACGTTATGGTATTTATGCTTGAAATTTATGAAACAAATATGCGATGACATTAACTTGTGCCTTATGGTTGCTACAAACCGTATATCATACTTTTTTATTGTTGTTGACTTAAACTCTTAGAAAGTAGTTTATACCTCATTTAACTATATAGAAGAAATCAATAAATACAAGCCATCATCTCAACCTGTCGAAGCAAGATAATAGTGTAGCAGAAGACTGAATTCACTCCGCTGGTAAAATATGGAGTTGGTCTTCAGCATTTTAGAAGAACAACATTGCATATTATTGAGAGAACTCTGACATTTCGAGACATCAGGTTGCTAGTGAAATTGATGAGATTAGTGCAGAATGATTTGACATTAACTCATTAGAAAGGCCCATTAAAATCCATAGTGGCTCAAGGGGTCATGTTTGCAGTGTACATGCATGTACAATTTGTATAATTATAAAACAATATTTTTGATTCGATTAGAAAGACGTGGAGACGTAGGATAACAACATGCAGAGGCAGCAGAGCCATCAATGAAGGTACTTCAAATAGAAATGGAGAGGTTTTTTGGGAGACAACTAAGAATAAATCATAGTGAGTCGATCACTCCAATGGCTACAACTCTAATATAACTCAAGTTATAAAACTTAGCAAGAAGTTAATGATGCATCTAATATTGTGACATTCATGTCTTATATTCTTTTTGCATAATTATGCAAAAAAATTATTTAGTTTTAGGGCAAATTATTATTTCATTATAGCGAAACATTTTATGTTATTGAATTTGTATTCTTGTTGAATCCACGAGTGTTCCTTTCTAAGCACGTCTAGAGAGTTAGAGTTGAGTGAATGAGGGAGAAGAAAATGAAGTGGGTCAAGACTTCACTGTTAAGGGAACGTGGGGAGAGTCCAAATGGTCTGCCTCCATCTAGCATCTTTTTGTTTCTTAATTATAGAAAGGGAAAATAGTTAAGAAAATCAATCTTAATGTAATTAATACTCTGATTACTTGTATGTATTTTATACCATATTTGTATTACAGTTTGAGTTCTAACATAACAATAATTAACCGATTGATTTGCTTGACTTCGACAGGTTGAGATGACCAACTAAGTGTCGAGCTTGTCTTGTGTTGGTCGACTAAGACACTCGGTCGAGTGTTGATCTTGTATGCCATGGTGAAAAGTAGGTCGGTCAATTAGTCATTGTCGAGGGTTCTCGCCCGCTCTATGATCGGTAGATCAGTTGACTGGTTAGTTTGTTTCATCGGGTGTGTCATGACTCGTTCGTGGTTTGACTCAAGTCTTACATGGGATGTGTGTTTGTATGTCCGGTTGGTTCGTCATCTCAGTCGAACATTCCATTTTGCAAGGTCTTTTGTTCATCTTGTCATTGCCTATGTAAAATATCCGGCGAGACTCACTGTCGGGATGATTCGTGTCTCACTCATAGTAGATCTTGTTGCTATCGAGTGAACATTTCCGAAGTTTTGACCTATCCTGAGTTTAGAGACGCTGCTTATCATGCTTAGAGCTAAATTGTCACCGAATCACTTACCACGGAGGGAAGCTTTTTAGCCCTCGACTATTTATTTATTTTTTAAAAATTTGTGCT
>NW_018164444.1:31117950-31129533 GCF_001263595.1 Phalaenopsis equestris | reverse complement strand
AGGAGAGACGGTGGAAGAGAGGAAGAGAAGAAGAGAGTCGAGAGGACGGAAGTATGTCTGGCGGGCGTCCGATTATTAAGATAAAGAAGGTGTGATTTCCACCGTGGTTTCCTGTTGACTCTCATTGACGGAGAGCCATGACTGTAGTTGAAGATTGCTATAATGGATGTGTGGCGGAGGATGGAAGGGATGGCGTTCAAGTATGTGGGTAAGTTAAGATGTGGTTTCAATTGTGTAATAAATTAAAGAGCAGGCTTTTAAATTACTGATACTATTTAACTAAAAAAATATAAATTCAAACAACTTAATATAGTTTGTGACGGTGGAAAAGAGGATGAGCTTGTCCAGTCAAGCAAACCAGTCTGCCATGGCGCAGGTCAAGATTAAGAGGAGGAGAGACGGTGGAAAGGAGGAAGAGAAGAGAGTCAAGAGGAAGGATCGCTGCAATCGATCTAGGGTGGGCAATGGACTTACACCGTGGTTTCCTCCTATATTGCAAATTAAGGTACTATTTTAGTTTTTTAACATTACAAATATTAATTAGTTAAGAAAAATCATAATTCAAACTAATTAATATATTCTGTAATTTAAATTGATTAAATAGAGTTGATATTATTTAATTATTAAACTAAAAATAATGATTAATTAGAATTTTATTTCAACTAACAAAAATTTAATTAATTAATAAATAGATATAAAAAATTAAAGTTGAAAAAAATAAAATTTCAAAAAATTGTGCCCATATTTCAAATGAGCACTCCAAGTTAATTTGGCAAAATCTTAAAAAATAATTTATTTTTTTTACAACGAAAATGAACCAACATGAATCTCGAGGAGATTAAATAGTCTAAAATAATAATAAAAAAAATACAACAAGGAAGAGACCACGAATGGAAGACCAAAGGGCTCGCCTTCTTGACTAGATACAGCCTCCTTAACTATAGAGTTGAAGGCCGACTGAGTGCATGCCGCCCGACCCAAGGACAAAGGCCCACCCAGCCATGACGACATAATGAGTGATCCTTGTCTGATCCCATCAGACTATGGTGAAACAAACAAGCATTTGAATTAGCCATCACCAAAAAGCCGTGCAAAGGCATTGACCTCCCCATCGCATATTAGCAATGTGATTGATTCTATTATCACAATGCTAATCACCAAATGACTTGTCACGAATAATTTATGATTGTAATCTTTTTTCGATTGTTTCTCTTGTTGTAATGTTGGTCATTAAGAGACTCGTCAAAAATAATTTATGACAATGATCTCCGATCACAAAAAAATGTGTATATTTATATAGTATTTGTTTTAGATCCTTCTTGAATTTGTAACAGCTGAAATCATGATAGTTGTTCATCATTACATCCCAGATTCAACTTAAATGTTTTGTAAAAAAATACGAGTATAATTTTCATATATGCAATATATTTTATTTCTATGTTTTAACATAACAATTGCCTAATTACAAGATGAATTTAAAATCGAATATCTTTTATATCATAATTGCTCTATATTACTTTTTGATTTGCTCTTTACTTATCCTAATTGTTAGATTTTTTGTACAAGGACTGAAATGAATTACAATTATAGATTATCTTTTCAAGTAAACATTTATTGTTGTTGTTAAACTTCAACAAATTAACTTTATTTTAAGAAAAAAATGCTATTAGCATATGACAAATGAATCCACATTGAAAAAAAAACTAAATGCTTGATATTGTTGGTTATAACTTATTTGGTGCCAACAAATGATATTTAGGCTCTGTTTGGCGCAGCTTCGTGGAAGATGTTGTAGGGAAGCTGGCTGTCTGTTTGTTGCAGCTTTGTGAAAACAGTTGTGGGGCGGACAGTTGTTTTTGGAAAAACAAAAATCATGTCCATATATAATGTTTATATATATAACAGAAGATAAAATATTTTTAATATTAAACAAATTATTTTCTGAAACAATAAATTAACATTAATTAAAAATTAATTATTTTTTTTAATTTACAATATTTATATTTTTATCAAAAAATTTAAATTTTAAAAATATGTTTATAAAATAACTAATTAATCATTAAATAATAGTATATAATTTTATCTAATAACTTTGAAAATATAGTTAAGGAGGTTACGAAATAATTTATATGATTAATTTGAAAATATAGGAATTAATCATTATTATTTAATAAAATAAATCAATAAAATTAAATCAAATATATTTACATATCTAACACCTAAACTTTTCTTTTTTTATTTTTTTTTACATTCATACCACTAAAAGCTTTCATATCATATAAAATATATATGATGGTACTGAGTGATATGTTTGCACATCTTCATTATTTTCTTAAAAGAATTGAAGGAATCAAGCTATCAACGAACATATTCGTGTCAGTTGTAGCGAACTTATTCGTGGCGGTTGCAGGCAAGGCAATGAATTGGAGCCGTGAATACATGAGGTGCCAAAATATCATAATTGTCTAATCTGGTGCCAAAATAAATGAGGACTAAATTTAATACTATTAAGGCAAGAAATCACTTAAAAATAATATATAATTACAGATACACACCTCACCTCACAGTGAGTATCAAGAGTGCAAAAAAAAATCTAAAACTATTAAGAAATTTTTAGATACATACCACTCAATTGCTATGAATTTACAAATCTAACACCTGATATATAAATACAAAGGAATTGGGTGGTATATATTTAAGAGCTTAATGACTGATATAAAAATTTACTCCAATATTCTAACAGGCGCGAAAACTAGTTACTAATGCCTAAATATTCGGTACCACATCCTCCATTGGATTCATACCCATTCATCAAAATCTAACACCTCATACAACTTAACGTTATTTTAATAATGTTGCTGAATAAAGCTTTTGATGCTTTCAAAATTCAGGACAGAAGAAAGTATAAAGTAAATAAAAGAAAGAAATACTCTCTCTGAATTACTGATATTGGAAGATTATATAGAAATGCAAAACGAAGTTCTAACCATCGTCAATTTCCCAAGAGGACCAAATAATACATAAAATACAGTTTATGTGAAAGCTTCTCAAGTTGAATAATGGGGTAAAGCAAGTCAATAATGCTACAAACTCAGAAGTAAAGAAAGCTTCTACCATCACCTTCCAAGAGCAGTTATTAAAAAGAGAACTGTTGAAGAATGAATAACAAATAATTAGATCATCAGGCGTTTTGGATACCCAAGGCCTCTGTTGGCGACAAAAAGACATGAAAAAGTGCAACAACAATTAGAGATAGCTGGGAAAGCAAATCAGATATCACAGTACGAAGACCTTCAAAAATCCCATCTTCCCGCTCCACTTAAAGTAAAACATATGGCAAATGGTAATTAAGAATCTGCAGTACTTAAGCACCTGCAGGAAGATGAATTACATCAAGTTTAATGCTGAAGTGGATCAAATTGTCCTGCAAATTGATCTACACTAGACCAAGCAATTTGATGAAGCACAAGAGCAAGAATCTAAAAATATGAAGCACAAGCATTCAGATGTTATACGTCCTTAAGCTCAAGGTAAAAAGCTTATTCCGCATTACTTCTTTCAATGAAGCACAAGAGCAGGAATCTAAAAATAAAACAAAGGAAGATATGCAAACATGTCACTGAATTCTATAGAGTCAAACAGCATTTATAAATTTGGCTATAGTTGTAATATCTCAATCAGTCCGGTGAGGAACAAATGCATGTACTGCTAACTAAGATAAATATAACTAAAAAATGCAATGCAATAATAGATTCTCTCCATCCTGAAATGAATAAGAGAGAGACACACCTTAGCCTCAGAGCACAAAGCCTGTATAACTCTTGTTGCCTTCTGAAATTCTTTGAACTAGACAATCATGACCTCCACTTAGGAGATCATTAAATTTTAAGAACATTTACATACATTCCACTTAATTCTTATGAATATTACCACTTTTTAAATTTGAAATATACATTTTCATGCATTGGTTTAAGGGACTAATGGGCTATGCATGTAAAGATGAAAGTTTAGCATGAGATATGTAAATATATAAGAATTGTGTGCTACGTATATAAATTTCCCAACATTTTATTCTATCCGTGTAAGCATATTTCAAGTTCACCATGAGACAACAACTCCTTAAGAACCCAAGGAGGGCAAATTCACCATCCACCAAAGATACCTAGAGCCGCCGCAAAATATAAAATCATCTTTAGCGTCAACTATCTTAAGTTTGATGATGAATTACCATCATTAATTAGAAGGCCAAAGTAGTGAGGAATCACACAAAGCCAAAATAATAGAAAGTTAGTATTTCATCAAAGAATAATATAAGTCGAATGCTCCTACCTGCCCTTACACCTTATAATCAGCTATTCCCATTGATTAAGAGTACATGTTTCAAAATTTTGCTGTCTAAGCTTCAATTACAGTAGCATAATAAGCAAAGCTCAAAATTTCGGAAGCAATTTAGCTAACATGAAAGAATATTTCAAAAAAGTGCTCTTGTGGATCAATTAATAATTCCATTTAGAGGAAGAACATAACAATTACTACCCATTCATCTCAGCACTTATATGTATCCTGAAGCAAAAATATATAAATAACATAAATGAACTGAGGGAATGAGAAACGATACCAAAAATACAATCCATTTGTGATCGAGATCAAACAAATCTCATTTTTGACTTTGATTTCTCAACAAAGCTCAGCCTCAGCTTCTTCAGACGTTTCCTCTTCCTTGTCGTATTCTCGACTCCCTTTTCTTCTCCCGGTTTCATCCAAAACCAAGTTCTTCGTGAACGAACCCTCGACATTCTTCATCTTCGAAGGCAAGGAAGGGGCTTCGGCTCTGTATACTGCGATCTACTCTTTACTTTTTCGGAAGGTGGAAGAGGGCAGGGGGTATTATCGAACGTTCTTCATGAACGCGGGAAGCGAAAGCTGGGCCGCGGGGTCGATTCCGCGGCTGGCTTTCCGCTCGCTTTAACTTCCTTCGGCCGCGAAGCTGAGAACCAAACAAGAAAAGTTTACGGTCTGGGGCCTCGCCACTTGTAAAAAGTGGCCTCAAAGAGAGCCTTAGTATTAAGTTTTCAAGCTTATGAGTTTGTAGCACACAACAAAGAAAATGATTTTACTATGATTTTCAAATGATGCATGTAAATTTATTTAAAGCGGCACATTTTAATTATCATCAACTAAAATTATAATTTTTATAGAGGTCATAACCCTAAACAAAAGAAAGAAGACAGATAAGGTGAAATTAGTCAAATTATGTCTTCTATTTTGAGACATTATTGAATAAAAAAGATTCAAAGGAAGATCACATAAACCGTAAGCCTCATGAGGGCACTTCATATGAACTTTTTTTTTTTTTTTTTAAGTTGGTTTTTTTTTTTAAGTTGGGGACAATGATGAACATGTCGTGATCATATTGAGATGACTAATATGAATATTAAGACATAAACGAGCGTGAACTTCTTATTTTAGCCATCAAATTATAGAGGTGTCATGTGTACGTTGAGATAAATAGGGAAGTAGGAGATTAATCACAGAGTTGACATATGTCTATTGCTTTTGGAAACTTTTTTTTTTGCCTTGTCATGTTGACATTTAGGCTTCATACGGTGGAGCTGCTTCAAAAGTCGTGTGGCGGAACGGGCCTCTTCATCTAGACAAAAATTCACGATTCTTGATATACAATAATTCTCTTAAAAATTAAATATTTACTAATTCTCCATATGAAATTAAATGTACATTTGATCTTGTCTCCTTTACTTGTGTTTTTCTTTAAATTAATAAAATATTTAAAAAAGTAAAATTTAATTATGCTAAAAACCCAATGATATAATATATGCATTCATTTCATCCTTTTAGAGGTGTAAGTGTCAAGCTAGCTCAAGCTGAGCTAGAAAAATGGCTCATAAGCTGAACTTGATGAGCTAACAAATCAAATTTATGCTTGCCTAGCTCATGAGCAGGCTCTTTAAGAAAAAAATCTTAATTTAAAATGCACTTAAAATGAATTAAAATTTAAAATTTTAAGTAAAAATTATTAAAATTAACTAAAATTAAACTTTACTATTTTATGTTAATAATTTAGTATTGTCTCTCTTCTAAATATTCGTTTTTGTTGTCATTCACAGAAGTTATTCAAATCATAAAAATTTTCACCCTTTAATAATAAATAAGCACTCGTGTGAGCTAATTCCAATTCGTAGAATTAAGTTCAGACTTAAGCTTAAACTCGAATAATTAATCAAACTCAATTATTCATTATGAATTGCTTGAGAAGGTTTTAGTAAAATTCTCAAGGATGTTTGCCTAATGAAGATGTAAAACTGTAAATGAATTTGGTCTTTTTGCCTTGCGATTTTTTTTTTTAATTCTTACTATTTTACACACATCCATTTTTAGTTTTTATGATTATTTAATAGTAGTTAAAAATGAAATTATATATTTTTTAAATTTTAGCTAGTCATTAGAATATACAAAGGAATCCCTATCAATGACAAACAATAATCTTACTTGGTGCCAAAAACGGTTAGTAATAAGACATTGAAGGAATGATAACTACCAAATTATTGATGTAGCATGTGAAATTATATATTTTTTAAATTTTAGCTAGTCATTAGAATATAACAAAGGAATCCCTATCAATGACAAACAATAATCTTACTTGGTGCCAAAAACGGTTAGTAATAAGACATTGAAGGAATGATAACTACGAAATCATTGATGTTTAGTCGGTAGCATGGCACATAGATAATAATTTTATTGTGCTTTTGATATGATGCAAATAAATATTTTTAAAGTAGCACATTTTATTATCATTAGTTAAAAATTTTATTATAAGGACTGCCTCTAAGGAGGGTTCAGAGAGGAACAAAAAGTAGAAAATATGTCAATTTTTTTTTCCTATTCAAAAATATCAATATGTATACGTGTGTGTGTGTGTGTGTGTGTGTGTGTAGAGAGAGAGAGAGAGAGAGAGAGAGGAATATTGAATAAAGAAAGTACACTTTTGCTTCAACAAACCATCATACCACTATTGCCACTTCTCGACCACCGCCGTCCTGTCGCCACGAACGAATACACTGAGAGTTGATGTTCTAGCATTTGACCCATACTGTCTGCTTTTCTTCCGGGAAAGTCACATACCGCTTGTGCAATATTATTTCTTGCTAGTCAATGGCCTATAAAATTTTGTAACCTACATCAACATATTGAAATCTTTTCAATTGAGTCGGGCCTCAGAATTTTTATCATTTTAAGTTTTTCATATAAAAATTTCTTCCTTTTTTTCTGCCGAGTTCTTATTAGTTGTGTGTCTGTTGGATCTTCGTACAACATTAAGACATTAATATATCACTATAACGCCTCGAATTTATGAACACAACAAATATTTACATTTTATATGTGAGCAATTTCAATCGAGTCAACATCAACTTATTCAAAATCTTTTTTTTTTTTACAAATTATATAACCATCTAATTTCAATATCGCCAACAAAGTCTACTGTGGTTGGCCAACAAATTATTTTATTTCATAGTTATAGCCATAAAATTTCATTAATGACATTTTTACTTATAACCCCTGTGAAGCTTTCTTGCTTGCCACTGCTAACCCCAATACCTACCATCATTCCACATATTATAATTTGTTAAAAGCAGTTGAAACCGAATGATTTATATTATTATTATTATTTAATTAAAAAAACCTAATTAAACTTGACATACATATCAAAAGCATTTAACTATTAAAAAGTCATAATAAGTGTTAATTTCATATGATGTTTTTAATTATGAAAATTTAGGTGTAAGATAAGTAAAAATAGAAGTTTTGGGTAATATGCATGTAAAGGCCCAAAAAAAATCATTTCATACTTCAATTAATATTTTTAGAAATTTAATTTTGGCATCTTTAAATTTCCCACTTCAAGGCATTCAATTCCACAAATCTCTAATAAATTTATAAAATTAACTATCAACAACATGTTCACGAATAAATTAATAAATTCATGTACTTGCACCAACCAATCACTAATAATTTAATAGAAACAAAATAAATTAATTTTGAATTTGTAGATTTAAATGATAATTTTACAAATAAAAGGATTTAAATAGGTGAAGATTAAGTAAATAGTCAACATGAATTGGCCACCAGACAAAACCAACTACATCCAATCTTGAGTTGTGCAAGAATGGGTCTCCTGAGAACGAGAACTAGACCACCACCAACTTTGAACGCCCTTGGACGGACAAATTTATCATGGGACTGCATCATCCTGGCCTGATGGAGTTCCACGTTTTACTGCACAGACAGTTACTTTTCTTCGAGACTTTCCAATTCTTCGAGTCAAAGTTTGACGCTCTCTTTTGTGGTGATTTTGTTTGCTAGAGCAATCCTGAGAGAAGGTAATTGCACCTCTAAAATAAGAACAGCCTCCAAACCAAATAAATACTATGCTCTTTATAGAAGCACTGGCGAACATAATTGATCGAATAAAAATTCAATTTCAGCTGCACAAATCAGCTACAAGTCAATGGCTCAATAATGGTTAAAAGAAGAAAAAAAAATATTACACGCTCTTAATATTTATTGCTCCTAAGAAAATAACTTCAAATTATCATTTACAATCTTTTTGGGTGTGACAAAATCAGAAACTACAATCACATATTATGTACAGTAAAGACACCAATGCCATAAGAAAATTTTGACGACAATTTATAAAAAAAATAATAAGAAAAAAGCATTCCAAAAACATCCTTCAGAGAAAATGAGGAGTTCAATGTTTTGCAGCTCCATCAGAGATGCTTGATGGCCACTTCCAGCTGCTTCAGAAGTGCATTAGAACCATCAAAATGGTAACAGAATGAAGTTTTTTGTCTCTCACCCCCACTTGAGAATGACTCCTTGAATATGTCCTCCAATGCAGCCGCAAAGCTCTTTTCAGCTTCATGCAGAAATTTTGTAATCTATGATAAATTTTGCTCCTTTCCTATAAAATGCAAAATAATATATCATTAGCACTGCATTATAATAAAGTGCTAAACAATTGTTAGTTCTCTCCTTATATGCCATCCCTGAAAAAATCCTGCAAAATAACATTCAAGTTCAGAACAAGTTATCAAAGGGAGCAAATAAATATGAAACAAGTAATTCATAATCAACCCTGCCATGAGAAAAATATCATTGATAGTTCCAAATATCAGATAATGATCTTGTCAAGTACCAACCTGCAAAGTTGTGTAATGTCATTTCAACTAAGGTTAAGAAAGTATATAAGGACAGTAAAGGTCAGAAGTAAATATAATATTACAAAATAATTTCGAGTGCAATTATAAAATTAAAATAATAAAAAGTGAATGTTTGAAGCAAAAGAAAGCCAAATCTAGTATTGTTCATGAAATGGTAACATAAGTTTGTCACATATTAAGAAGTTACATCATTCCATTTCAAATAAAAGTGCTTTAAAGGAAAAGTTTTTAAGAACTCCTACAGCATATTGGAGGAACATAACCCAATTTCTCTATCAGACTCACTAAATTTTTGAATGATGGTACTGGGTTCTTCCTCATCAAAGAGGAGAAGCAGAGGATGAAGATGAAAATGAAAATAAAGAAAGAAGTGGAGATAGAAACATGAGAACTAACTCATGTCCATTCCATCTCCAACTTGACTGCAGATTGGGTTAACCGAACAAAAGGATCTCTCGAAAGAAGAAGGATGCAGCGGGGCGTCACGTTTTCGCTTAAAAATGCAGCCATCAGAGTTCTCGACTTCGAGCTTCCTCCGAACACCTCTCACGGCCTGCTCCTCAGCTGGTGAAAGAGGGAAAAGCTGCCGACTAACTCTGCAGAGTGAACTATGGTTATCATATAGAATCCTCTGGTTACAATTTCTATCACAAATATGGGTAATTCCAGTCAGTTTGCAGCGATACATATTTCCAAACAAGTGTTCATTTTGGCATCTCCAGTCACATTTGTGACTGGGAATTGTACCCTCTCGGTTGACAATACTGGACAAAAAAATCACATTGCTTGGCTCAGCAATCATGGATTTGCCATATACCTCCATAGCTTCAGCCTGGATTGATATTTGAGACTTCTGTAATGTGTGCTATTGGATCAAGCCCTCAATGCTGCAGTTGGAGAAAGAACATGATAAGCATGAAAGAAGGTTGCCTGGCACAACGTTTTCAACACAACTAAAAAAAATGAAAATGATTGGTTGAATATCAGTGCATAAAAACGGCAAGAGCAAAATACGAACATGAACAGAAAATCCACTAAAGGATCCAAGGAAAGTGAGATTTGAGGATCAAGAGGGGAGATAAGAATGGATTATAAACAGCAGGAAATCAAAACTGCAATAATATCTCGCAAAACAGTAACTATTAGACGAAATCAAGTAACCTCAAAATTGCAGTACAGAGTGGGAATATATACCAAGAACCTCAATCTACTAAATTTTGCCGCAGCAAAAACAAGGTAAGGCGAATCAGGTCCAAATAACGGATCAGAAACTGAAGATAAACAATTTCATATAGCAAAGCAAACACGAACTGCTTTAATTTGCATGAAACCCTAGACCAGAAAGAGAAAACGGAAGACGAGGAAATTACCCGACGTTCAGCAGCCGATGGAGAGCCACGGGACCGAATAAAGGAGCCAAATTCCAAATAAGAGAAAAAATTTAGGGAAAGAAAGGGATCTTTCAACCCCTCATCGAGCACGCTCCGGCTTTCTCTGGCCTGAATTCCACCCTGCAAGCCCGTGAGGCCAAACAAGCTCGTTGATGGAAGAATCCCGGCATTTATAGGCGTGGTGCGTCTCCTGGAAATGCAAATAAAATGAAAATGAAATGCTGGTTCATTTCGATCATAAAATGTGATCGGCTGTTCTTAGAAAACAGCAAACAGCATCTTACACGTGGCACAAATGATGAATTGACAACTTCACCGTTAGTCATGCGGGTGCACGTGATAAATTTTAATGTCGGCCTGTGCCGTTCGATGTGTGGAGCGATATATGTTGCGAAGTCAACGAAGAGGCTTAGTTTTATTTTCAATAGACCCAACTAATTCTTGTAAATTATTTATTGATTGTATTCAATCATTAATGGACGCTAAATTTCGAAATTAGTCAATCTAAATTAGCTGGAATGTATGTAAATGCCCCCTTTTTCCTCGTAACTCAGAAAGGCAGTACTAATTCCAACCTACTTTACTCCATACTGTTTCTGTTCACGTGATCCACAAAGCCTCGCCTTGAACTCACGGGATAATTTAATATTTTTTCAATTAAAAATTGAATTTTTTTTTTTTAAACTAACATTTCATATTTGATTTATGTGAGCCTCATATCAATGTCATGATTAAATTTAAAAAATCTAGAGATATTCAATCCATTAATCGCTCCAACAAACTATATTCGATCCCCTTCCTCCTCCTAAACATCTCTCTGATCTCTTCTGCAGCTCTCGTTGGATTCTCATGGCGAGGCCAGAGATGGATTACATTCTCGTCCCTCTAGGCCTGATAATAATGGTCGGCTATCACCTATGGCTTTTCCTCTACATCTTCCGTCACCCCACCAT
>NW_018164444.1:31098407-31117832 GCF_001263595.1 Phalaenopsis equestris | reverse complement strand
CAACAGCAGCAACAGGGGCGGCGGTGTGCAGACAGATCATGAACGGCTTGCCGGAACAAAGTTCTTCTCCATCCTCTTGTGTTTTCTGGTAGCCTTTCTGCTGAACGTGCAGTCGGTGAGATATTATAGCCATGCAAGCGTTATGATAAACGTGCCGGAGAAGTGGGAGAGGGGGAGGAGAAGAAGGCCGGATTATGTGGCGAGTTTGCTTGACAGAGGGACTTACTGCTGGTCGCTGGGGCTCAGAGCTTGTTATTTCTCCTTTCCTCTGTTTTTGTGGATTTTTAGTGCGGTGGCTATGGTGGCTTGTTGTGTTGCAATGGTTGTGGTGTTGTATTTTCTTGATGTTTATATGGATTGGGGTGAAGGTGAGGAGGAGGAGGGGGTTGGTGGTGTTTGAATATATACTTCAAACTTTCTTATATCATACACAGTACTCATGATTATAAATTGTGCCCTAGAAGATTCATGGCAGTGTTCATTTTGCATGCACTTATAAAGGAGTGAAGATGCCAAAACTTTTATGTGAAATGATCTACTACAAAGTAAAATTATAATTTGTAAGTATTCTCCTCATTTGAATTGGGCAAGTATATAAAGTCATGCACTTAAATTTAGTCTCATGAAACCCAAGTAAAGTTATGTGTAGTGGAGGTAACCTCAAGTAATAATGGTCATGTAACGGTGGCTGAAATGATAGTTGAGCAATGATAATTGAGTAATGATCATGAAATGTTAAATGAGCTAGCGGTCATGTAACTGAAATGATAGTTGAGCAATGATAACTGAGTAATGATAAAAAAATGTTAAATGAGCTAGTTATGATAATCGAAAAATGATGATAACATGACAAATGTTAAGTATCAAGAATAAGATGATAATGATTGTTACGATGTTGATTATTAACGTCAAACTTCAATTAAAATTCAAAATTTTAAAATCTTCAAATTCTCTTTAAAACTCTATTATTGATTCATTTCTTATAAAAAAAATGTGGCACTATTTATATATATTTATAAAAAAAAAAACATTTTAGTGAATCAAACCGAAATTTAAAATAATTCATCAAATAGCTTATGTCGATTTATTGATTAAATAAAATAACTTAATCAACTTATAATTGAGTAGTCTATATTGTGATTATTAGATTTCTAGTGTCAAAGCATTCAATTTGATTGCAAGTATTAAGATTTGAAGATTGTTTAATCCAAAAAATTAATAACCCAAATTTTTCATCTAACTCAGTTTAATTTGGATCACTTAAGTGTGATCAGTAAACTCTTTTATTAAAACAATCAATTTGACTATAAATTAGTCTAAAATGAAAACTAAAAAGTTGTAGAATTAATTTTGAAAATTTTAAATTTAAAAAAAAAATATAAATATTCAAGTTTTATTGGATGAATCATTTACAGACATCTTAATAGCATTAGTTTCTAATACTCATGTAGCTAAAATAGCAAGAATACATATTATGTCTGACTGATAGGACTTGTTACAAAATTAGAGTTAAATGGACTTGCACACATTGGGTTCGTATATAGATCTATGAAATTTGATATAAATTATCATTGATTTAGATCCAAATGAAGGCTACATCATGGGCCACAAATCAGCTCCCTCACACCCAGCCAGTTCACAATAAAACATTTATTTGATTAATTAAAAACTATATTTATTTCAAAATAAATACCATATCTATAAAATTCATATTAATTTAAGTCAAAAAATTAAAACGTCTCCTCGGGTGGAGTTCCAGTGGAAAATATGCAATCAATTTACACTTTTTTATAGGGTTCGGTTCAGAAGCATATAAATTCATAAATACGGCAGCCTTGTTTAAAGTCAACTCCACCAATCCTACTAACAAACATTTAAGAGGGGGCTGTTTAAGGAGAATTTTATTCTAATCCATCTTAATCCGGTTTGCTAATCCTTCTGATATAGATTGAAATATTTAATTCTAATCCAATTCAATCTGAGCCAGACCCATCTGACCAGTTCATTACGTCAATCATATAATATCTTTGATTCAACAAGACAATCACTCGGCCCAGCATGCCTAAACTCAATAAAATCCAAGTTAATTTTAAATTAATCTGGTCAATACAAACCAAATTCAGATAATAATCATATTAATAAATTTCAATACAAAATTATCCAATCTAATTTAAAAAATAAAACATACCCCCCCTAAAAAAAAAACAAAAAAAAAAAAAAAAAAAAAAAAGCTGCACAAAACATTCCCTAGCGTTACAGACTTGTAATCTAAACCAAATTTAAGAAATCAAAATACAATTGCAAAGGATGAACACGACACAGCTGAACCTTAGAGATATAGATTGTATATATGAAAATAACTCACCCACAGGGCCTAAGCTCTAAATGCCCCCCAAAGAATAACAATTTTGCGGACCATTTTGTTGGATATCTCCTACTTTATTGTATCATCAACAGCACCATCTCTAAAACCTTCTCCTCAGACAATGCAAAAATCCAATGTAAAACATGAACAGTTTTTCAGAGTAGTGCGGCAAGCAGCGCACCCGGGTCATTTGAAACAGATGTCACAGCCGGCTCTAGTTGTAAAGGAGCTTGCGGCGGTGCCGGCACCGGTGACGGTGCTTGTGCTGGAGTTGTTGCCGGAATATTGATCATATACTCCTTGAGGATTTCCTTTAACCTGATTTGAAGCAAGCAGTGAAAATGGATGCCTTCCGTATTCAAAATGAGTTGTAAGATGAGCGAAACTTACTCGAATGTTAAAATAGGATCCCCGGATGCCACGGTTAGTCGTAGCTGAGTTCTGTCTGCAGGGTCGGTTTCAACTCTAATCTGAAGAACATCCATCACAACAAATTCACATTTTCTGCCATGCTGATTGAATCAATCAATTGTAATAACGCAACCCAACCAAAGCATATCCACATCATCATCATCTTTGTCATTGTCATCATCATTATAATCCTTATCCAAATAACTTTTGGGAAATTTACATACATGCCACACAATTCTTAGGTATTTAAAATTTCTAATACCCAAAGTTTAATATTTATACTTATAACACCTTGATGTCAAACAATCCAAACAACTTCCATTATCAACAAAATATGTTATTCAGTCATCTCTCTAATACAATTATTTAATCCGTCATTTTTAATTTATAATATGTTTATCTTAACATTCTCATTTCTATAATTCATTTTGCTATGCTTTTTGTTCTCCGCCTAACCCATATAGCTTAGTTGGTATGCACTCGGGACTAAAAATTTGGTGTACTTTTCTATCAATTTCAATATACATGAGCATCATTTTAGAAGATCGATGCTTATTCCATTTAGACAAATACAGAATAAAACTTACTGCAATTACTAGCAAGAATCTTGCTAGAAGATAATAAAAAAGGTAAATATAAATGAATAATTAGGGAAGCCATTTATGGTTCCTTACCAAGCAAAGAATAGGACGGGAATTCTCAGAGTAGAAGGTCGTGCTTGCCACCAAGTTATTTGGATTTAAATCCTGTGAGCAAAAATCAAATTTACCTGTTCGGTAAAGAGAAAATAATAGGTGAATGAAAAATGATATTTTAACTTACCAGACCTTGAGATATCCCCAAATGCAGGCTTGCGAACAGGTTTGCCAATTCAGGAAGAGACAAGGGTTTCACACCCCTAACCTGCTCAAGGTCAAATAACTTTTAAAATTCCATTCAACCTCCCCAATGCATATTTTCATCCAGAATACGTATTGATTCCAAGCGGATCTCTTAGTATAAATTCTTCTCCAACTGAGGTAAATAATAAAAAAGCCATACATACATCTTCGCATACACTCTACTTTAGTGGCCCTAGTTTGATATTCTTTCACGTTTTGTTTGTCTAAAGTGTTTCTACCTCAGTTTAACATGTGCATTAAGGCTTGAAGCCTAAAAATTCTCTGAAAAAAAAAAAATTCTTCATAATAAATAACAAACGAATTTTAAATCTGGAGTATGTATAGGGATGCCTCCAGAAAACTATAGATGGTCCCCTACAGAAGTGTAAGCCATGATCACCAGAAACTTACCACTTCCTGAAGCTTCATGGGTGGTCCAGGAATTGATTTCCAATATGGAAAAAACTCCTCCGCCGAGACTGAAATGGGCTGTAAAAATTTGTTTAACGCTACTGGAAGTCGTAGTTTAACATTAACCTGAAAAGTGTGAGAAAGTTATGAGAAACTGTCGGGGGGCTTCAATCCCAAAAGCAGGGAATGTAGGGAGATTACCATCGTAGTTCCAAATCTATAACCAAAATCAAGCACTGGCACGTCTCTGCTCGCTTGAAGATTAACAACATCAAGTGGACATTGTACCTAGAGGTAATATACAGAAAATTAAGATGCAATAATAATCAAAACTAAATGAGCATAACCAATTTGACATCAGCTGAATTCCACCTGTGCTCTGGGAGGAATTGTCTCAGGTACTAGAGAAAGCTCCAGTTTTAAATGGCGTGGCGGCAGTATTAAAGCTTGAACAGAAGTTAGTGGAGAGGTGTTCTTGTTACCCAAGAAAAGTACGAGCCGGCCATGGAAGGCTTTCCATTCAGCCTTAACGCCAATCTTAAATACAATAAAAATCACTAGTTAACAGCAACAAATATAATGTATCAATTCAAATGCAAATCATAATAAAGCCCAAACAATGACGTATCGTTCTGCCCTATAAAAAAAATGGATTTAATTTCATTATAGTGAAGAAGTTGCAGGGCTGCAAACCTGAATGTGGGGATCCTCATACAGCACTCCACTATCTTTTAAGCACAAAGCACTGAACCTTTCGGCAATATTGACAGTAGGCTGCAAATATAGGAAGGAGTTACTCCAAATGCACGTAGAACCATGTAACGGACTAGATACAATTTCCTACTAATAAATAAACACAAAGTAAATAGTTTCAAGGCAAATTCAATAACAGAAGAGGTACCACAGCATTTAAGATAGAAAGCTTTCCAATATGTGATGTGCTGAAATAATCCTAAATCTGTGGCTAACACATTTTCATCTACACAACAATCAAACAAACTTTGGAGAAATTTCTATATATATGATAATACAACAATCCATACAACTTTCTATCTAAAACAATCCAACTCACCAGACAACAACAATTAAATTTATATTGCGTGGTTAATAAGGATTCGACTTGTGTTAAGAAAGTCAGAGGCATACCTAAAAGAACACGTGCATATTGTAAAAAAAAAAAATGATTTTAATCTATTAGAATTAAGTGAAAATATGACACTCAATGCAATGCAATGGAGAAAAAGGATTCATGTAGCCGACTCCACTTAGTGAGATAAACGCTTGTTGTTATTGTTGGTGGTGGTGGAAGTTAATCAAGGAATCTATACTAAAAGACTACTTTTCAGATTTACTTCCTAAACTAGTTTCTACACCTATTTATGACAACTTGTAATTATCTTTTTCATATAGAACAAGTAAAAATTCAGGTATATAAAATCTCTCATTTTTACTCTTTTCTCTCTCTGATCATAAGATGGTACCCGAGGCATTAAGGTCCTACTCCTTGTGAGAAAAGTCCTTTCATTAACAATTAAAATCAGTCTTCATTCAACGAGAGTGACAAAATTTATGTAAAGAATCCTTCTGGAAAGAAGACGGTAGTATCTGTCATGAAAAAGACATTGATTAAGGTTGTACCAACTTTAACATTGAATATAAACCTCAAAAATAAAAAATTTCGATCAAAGATATGAAAAATGCATGATGAAATATTGGACTGAAAAACTCCAGAAAAGGTCAACTTGCAACAGCTCTCTCGTTCCTATTTTAGGAATTTGAACAGCAAATCCAAACAATAATCTATTCTCCTAGTAAAAGCTTATTCTGAAGCATCACTAGAATAAACTTAATAGCCTGAAAAGATAAATTCTCAAATCCACAAATGAGATGAAAGCTACGACTTGGACTAGGAAGTTTAAAATCATATGATAAGAGACAAAAATGTCTTCGACAATTACATCCAATGTCCAATGTAATAAAAATAATAAAATCTGGATTGCATTTGGGTAAACATAAAAAATAGTTAGGATAGATTATGCCATTCTCTCAAAAGATCTGATACTCTATAAATTTAGTTTCTAAACTAGACAGCTATTTACTATCAATCAAGCAAGCCACTAAAGACTCAATTCTGCTTGCAAATTTCACAACTAATCTGTCACCTGACTGGCCTGTACTCAAGGAAGGAGGATTGGCTACACAGAGATGTATTCAAAACTTCAGACAAATTCCTCAAGTAATTAAGGTATGGGCTAAAACTACAGATTCTACATTCACTCAAACCATAATTTAAACCATAATTTCAAATTTAAAACACAACTTAATGTCCATCTTTGGCACCATCGCGTAGAAAACCCAAATTTACTTGTCTTAAAAATTAATTATATTTCTATTCATCAACAAAAATTAAGAAAAAAATATAAAGTTTAGAATGAAATTTGCTATATGGAAATACATTCATAATTTCTATACTTATGAAACCTACAAGCCTTCACAACTTTCTCTTAGTCAACAATGTCGTGAAAGGACCATTTCAAGTCAAAAATTCCTCTAGAGCTTATATGATTTATTTCTTCGCAATAATGATTTGTATCTCAATGAGGTTTTCATAATGAAAGAAATATCCAAGGAAAACTTTTAAATATTCCAATAAGATAATCTGTATTCAATTTCAGTTAAAATTTCAAGTCCTAAAAACAAGAAGCAACAAAATACTCGGACCAATCTTGAAAAATTATCTCCTCCAAGACCGAATTATCCATTAAAGCTCCATTGTTGGCACCCCTCAATGACATGTGGCTGCCCAGAGAAGACTAGAGATAAGTCCCTAATGTTTTCCCCAAATGTTCCCAAGTAAAAGTTGTCCAAGTAGCTTCATATCTCCTATTCTTCTTAATAAAATACCCTGCATAATACTTAAATTTCAGAAATGCCCAAGTAGTTATAAACCTCCAATATATGAGGTCATTATGACTTTTGACTCGACTAACTCACACTTTAGCATGAGCAGTTCAAATTCAACCGGATACTCTTCTACTTATAAATCATTTTGCTACAAATTATGGATCCTCAAGAAGACATCTTGGTAAAAGTGCGAAGAAAGATATATTGGTTGCATCTCCCTCTTCTTCCTAATCCATATTCATGATGTTTGAGCTTCAAATTCTCTCATCATAAGAAACACCACCTTCTGTAAGTTAATAGTGACTAATATAACCCTTCAGTCATTTGTCTTTGTACTAAAAAAATCATTTCCACTATTTGAAGTCATCAAACGAATCATCTGGATCCATATGTCCATCAAAATTCAACAAATCAATCTTCACCCCAAAATCAATCTTTTCTGCTTTACTCAATCACAAATCAACGAGACATTGACCCGTCATCCATGAAGCGTCTAGGTGAAAGAAATTTCTTCCTCTTTTCTCCCAGGTAGGTCACCATTTTGGCTTTGAGTGGTTCCCATCATAATGCCTTCTCTCAAAATCAGTGAGCCTACACAACAATTGATTGATTTCTCGTTGCATATCCTCCATGATCAGCTCCTCAACTTTGCTTTATGGATTTCTCCTTAGAGGCATAGCAATTTGTTTCTCCTTGGTGTTTCAGTTAAAAATAGATTTTGGGATCTAATGTAAGAAAAAATGAAGCTTATTAGGGTTGTCGGGGAGGTTTTGGTGGAAGGATTTTGGACTGGAATTTGGAAGTGGATGCGAAGGGTATTAAATTTCTAAGAGAATATACAGGTTTAAGTGGCTCTAATACCAAATGACATCGATGTAGAATTTACATGACGATGGTGTTGGTTAGAAGATCTAGGAATGTCTTTAAATATGAAGTATGATCAAAACAATATAAAATTTGGTCCTGAAAGAATCACTAAGGAGATCCCGCATTTAGAGGCTCGTTTACTCCGAAATTGAGACAGAAATGGAATTGTAATGTTGGGATTTTGGATAGAAATAGGTGATATCTTAGTAAATAAATTAACACCTTCGACAACGAGCGAATCCTCATATGCCCCGAAGGATAGATTATTAAGAGCTATACTTGACATTCAGGTATCCACATCAAAAGAAACTTCTCTAAGACTACCCATAGCGGGAAGGGGTCGAGTTATTCATGTGAGATGGACCTATAGAAGAGACAATTAGAACAATCAGGGGATTTTTTTTTGTTGGATGGAAACAAGCTAAAAAATTGAAGGTTGGCGACTGGAACAATGGGAGGATTTGATGCACCTGCGTTATATCAAGATCCAAATTTAACACTTGAAAAAGACTGCTCTAGGCCTCCAATTAGAGAGAGAATACAAAAAAAAACCCTCCAAAATATCCTAAACTAAAGCAAAAGTTTAACCACAGGTTGGAAGCAAAGTATTAATACTAACAGAGCAAAATAACCCTGATATTATTCCTTAGTAATAAAAGAGTCGTATGGGTTAGGTAGCCCCTCGAAGGAGAAATAGACTTGAACCGGCCAAGTTATGAACCAATAGGTCGATTATGTTTGGTTATGCCCAGACAATGCGTGGATGTCAGCATCTCCTAGCACATGGGTGTTCGCTAGGTGTGAATAATTTTAGAGGTCAAATCATGTAAAAATATTTTATGGGTTGTCATGCTTTCTTTTTTTTTCACTAGCACATTACTTTAATTCATCATTTATTATTACAAGTAATTTCATTTATGCTCACTTGTTTTAAATTGCTTATTAAACAATTCACCCCCTTTTACTATGCAATTCCACTTACAAAACTAGCTGAAGTAGATTTGAACCGTGACCATTTTTAAGACATTTTAGATTCATTTATGTTTATGGCTGGACTTTTAATATTGTTCTAATTTGAATTAATTTATTAAGTGTTATCTTCTGTTATTTTAGATTAAGTTTAAATTTAAAATATGAAAAAAAATTAGATCAGAATAGATTGTACACAATAAGAAGTTGAATTACTATTGATTGAATGAAATTTCTTGAGGCCGACTGAGTGGAGTAAGCCAAACAGGGCAATGTATCAGATATAGAACTTCAATGGGTCTTTGAAGCAAATCGAGCGTTACTAGTTAATAATTCTTAGATATTTGGAGAAGTCAAGCAAAACGTGTCATAAGCCAAACAGACCAGTGTATCTTGATACATAACTTCAAGAAGAATACTGTATTGAAAAATCAAAATGGCTACACTATTTCAAGCTAAACGAAAGGGATGCTTTCTCTACCCCATGCAAACAAAACAGGTAGAATTTCAAACACGTTACAAGATAATCCTTATTATTCAAATTTATCAGTACTCTGCATACATACTAATATAATATATTCAGACAAGTCCCTAGTCACTTCTATTATGTGATTTCACATAGTAGACGGATAAATGTTTGTCTGTGCGTGTTTTTAGATATGTAGCATTGAAATGCATGTATGGACTAAGAAAATATTTACTCAACATATACCATGTTGACAGATCACAAGTTATATGTTCACCTATCTCTCTGTTAAAATCAGTAGTAGTCAGCATCACCGCTTCAAGTACATCCTTCACAGGCATGTGCCACATGTCCATACTTATAGGCAAGAACGTTTGAAAATACCTCAAGCATGCATGCTAGAAGGATATCTTTCAAAAATTTTCAATGAATTAAAGTCACTGGATTCATTTTCTAAATAAATTGAAGTTGTTACTGAAACACATATTTTAAATTGAAATCATAAGCAGAGTAATTTTTAATGCTTGGTAATGAGTAGAAAATAACCATGAAATAAGTAAAAAGAGCTGCAGAAAAGTTGAAAAGATCACAACTTCAAGTGACAGAATTATTGACACCTGAACCGAGCTGGGCTGATCATCGAGAGGAGCTAATGCTAAAGCATCTGGAGAACTGGGATTAGCTTCTATCCCTTGACTTTGTTTTTCTGGAATAAGAGCACTTGGTGGACCTTCTATGGCCAGTGGACCCAATAGATCACCAAGGAGGTCTGGTGATGGAACTGATTCTGTATCCACCTTGCTGACTGTATCATACGCTTCAGTTCTCCCTTGATCAAAAGAGCTAGCCTCCTGCATATCTTAATTGATTCCCTACATAAGTATAATTTCAATCAATCAAATTTCAATGAACGCATAATAATAAGCAGTCATATTACCATGTTTTGGCTAGGAATTTTGACAAGGTTAAGCTGACCAACTGGGATTGAACCATTTGCAGGGAGTTGGTCAGTCACAACCAAGGCACTAGATGTTTGCTGCTGACTCCGCAATTTTATGGCACTTTGCTCCGCAGTGTCTGCTTCAACATCTTCTGCCTTTCTCAGCAACGCAGACTAGCAAAAATAGGGAATACCAATTTAAAAATTTTGAATAAAGCCTAATCATTGATTTTAAACACAAGGACAGTGCAGTCCTAACTTATAGGCCAAATTAAATTGCAACTATTAAAACAAACAAAATACAACGAATTTTTCATACTTGGCGTTCAGGGAATTTTGGCATTTCAGCTAATACATCCATTAAAGCTGCTCCTTTTTTACTTAAGGCAAAATATTCAACGGCTCTTTGTTGTATCTCAACATCAACATAGCTCTCATATCTGATATAGATACATATTGTTAAAATTCAATTTCAGAATAAAGTTACAATTTATAATTCAATAATCAGCAACGAAAAGGGCAACTCTCACTTTCTAAATATGGTCCAAATTTGCTCTTGCAATTCAAGATCAGGGGGTTGAGTATGCAATAACATCTTGGCATATGAAGAAAGCAGAATAGCAACAGTAGGCGGCCTAAAGTAATTCAGTTGTAGATGCATCAGATTAGTGTTCATTAAAAATACGAGCATGGAATACAGAGATATGTTGATTTTTTATTTTTATTTCTTACGATACTGTGGGAAGCTTTTCATTAATGACAGAAAAGAGCTCCTTGGGGTTGCAGCCTGGTCTTCTAGCCAAAAGATGCCCATACTCCCCCAGAAGGTAAGAACCGACCTGCCAAAAAGATTGGTATAGAAAATCAGCTTTCCATAAATTATCACAGCTATAGTAACTCAGACTAAAAAGCACAAAACATAATATGAAGATCATGAAGCTATCATCAGCTTAATTAGGTCATTGTAGAAGACATTCTTTAAAGTATTATTAACTCATCACTACGATCAAATTTGGTTCAAAGAAGACTGGTTACAAGGTAAGAAACAATGACTAAACTAATAGGTTAAACAATCTTGCAACTGTAAGGTTATAGAAGAACTTCATTTATTCATGTTAATGTTCAGTTTACATTTCCTGGTTCCATAAAGTGTCCGCTGAAGTGTTGCACTCAAGAAGTTGGTTTTATGTGTGTGTATCAAATTCAACTATAGAGGCTGCAAAATCTATAAACTTCCATTATGTTGCTGGTTATTACAAGAAATCAGTTCAAACTGGAAAGGTACAAGATCATTACAAGTGTCATCAAAGTAGCAGTTGCATGAATATTCAATAAGTATTTTCAAATTCAATTTGAGAGGTCACAAACCGACTCCTTCAGCCAGCTAAGCATAATGAAAAAAAAAGGAAAATCTCAAAGAAGTATGAATAAAGGGGGGACAATTACATGATAAGGGCAATTTCACATTAAATTTTGGAAGAATACAAAACTCATTCATGAAAGAATAATTAATGTAATTTCAGTTTTTTAGCATTTGAATGTCATCAAGAAATTTAAAAATATTTTAAAGGTAACATTAAAATTTTTCTCAAAATTTATACCCAATTTTTGCACATCAAGAAAATAAAAAAAATTTTTAAATAAAATTCTATATTTTATTCCAATCATTTTCACATATATACATACAGACATAAGAATATAAGTTATAGAATGTTATTAATTAATTGTTTAAGTAAATAATTAAAACCAAAATTTCAATTAATATAATTGTTCACTAAAGTTAATGTTCATTCATTTTAACATCATCCACTGTAGCATGCAACAGTGGATCTCCATTAAAATTTGAAACAATTGGGATTATTTAATAATGATCTTAACGTGTGTGTGCCTGTGTGTGTCTGTGTGTATTAACTTATATAATCAAATAAGTAGCACATTTCATTCTATTTCCCCTCAATTTTCTCATAACCTACAGCAGGAGCAAAAAGGAGGAAGGAGAAAAAGAAGAAAAAGAGAAGAAGTAAAGGTCTAATTTTTGAATTTCTTGCAATGATTCAAGTTCAATTTTGAGTTTGTTGGCTTAAAGTCATTAGATTAAAATTCAGTAAATCGAGGAAATAGTAGCTTATATAGGCTGTCCCGAAAGAATGAAATTGTGAAGCAAAAGAAAAAAGAAAATGTCCTGAGACGAATTATATAATTGTGATGAGATACTCAACCTTTGATATAAGCATCAAACTATTCCTAAGTTTAATGTTTATGAATTCCTGCAACCGTATTGAATTGTTATATATATGTTTGTAGATTTTTTTTATATGACCACATATTCAAATAAATTCATGATATTTCTGGTTAACCCAAGTTTTAAGATTGTTCAATAAAACATGATACATAATTAAGTACACTAAAGTTTGACTTCTATATATCATGCTTTATCTGCGATGCACATTATATAAAATTGACGGGCAATAAGTGCATAGCAATACTAAATATTTTTCAAGGTTTTATGAAAATAATGCAAAAATAAGATGAATTCTTTGGAAGGTTATGATATATGAAATAGATTGATAAAGGAAGATGACTTGCAAGTGAAATAAAAATTTTGACAATGAGCCCAATAAGGGCCAAAAATCGGTTTCCAACTCCTGATGATAGAAAATTGAAACTGTTCAACCTTTCATTGAGAGACAATTAACTCTAAACCCTATCAGAGGTTATTATAGATGACATAAGATGGCCAAATGATATCAATGAACCAAAATTTATACAATCATTATCAACATTTATAAAAGTATTTCATAAAAATGAGAAAGAAAATGAAAGTAGAACAAGAAAATTGACATCAGATTTTGCTAGCTTAATGCATTTATATAATATGACACTTAACAACCATAGTTTAATTTCTTGCAAATACTCATGTCTATTCCTTCCGATTGAGCCTTTTACTCAGTTAACTATTAAAGCATGCCCTGATTTAACATTATTGTATTGAGTTAGCAATATCCATGAGCATTAAAGATCATATTAATTCAAATGATTAGCATGACAAATTGTCTTTCCTTATATATTTGAATCGTACATTAGAAATATTTATGTCATTGAGCTTTTAGTTCATCAGATATTATAACTATTATTTTAGGCAAGATAAGAGGCGAGTTGGGGCGTAGACACTTTACCCAATTTTAGCTTCATTATAGAGTTTTGGTTGTCTCATAAAGGAAAGATACATATGTTGTAAATTAAAGATTTGGGGTATGTATCAATTATAAAAGGAGCATATTATAATTTATGGAGTCAATTTTGATAATTTAAATTGTACGTGCCTCCATATTAATGATTATGATGGATCTTTTATTTAAAAATTTAACGAATAATTTGTAATGAACTAGAAATACTATGTTTTTACTCAATTGATCTAGATTGGTTAATATTTGGATAAATGCAGGTGAAAATTATGTGTGACTGGATTGTATGTCTCTATTACATCTCTGTTTGATTGGAAGGATCAATATAGAAAGTGACACTTGTATGCGTACTTGAATAGCTTGAATTTCGCACCAACCAGAGTCTTGTAACCTCATTGTATCTTTCCTATCTCCTACTTTCCCTCAACTCAAAACATGGTCCTCCATTTAAATTGAGCTTGATTTTCTCTCTCCATGGCATTACAACGATTTTGAAAAATCCTCTTGCTTTCATAATCAGCCACTATCATACTATATCTTCTCCTCGCACCTCTTGGCCTTCCCACACCAAAACCAAACCATAGCCACCCATTTTTCTAATTTTGCACAAAAGCATCATCCGCACACAAAGGATATCAAAGCCATGAACATAATTTCTTCATTGCCCAAGTTTCAAACCCGACACCATACTCCATAAATTGTAATGAGACAATATTTTTAGATGCAAGTAGACAATATATCCTCAAGTTTCATTTTGGATCTAAAACTTATAACAAGAGTTTTAATTAAGTTAAAATAATAAATAAAAAATACAGTCAGTCCAAGAAATCACACCCAAAACACACAAAAAAAACTTTCCTAACAACATGTTATTTATTTGTAATAGTTCTCCTAAAACCGGATTTATAATTGTTGATATTATGAAGCTTTCCATCTAATATGATCAATTACATTCAATATAAAAAGAAACTAGAGTCGTGGATGCATATACTACAAGATATGTAAAGATGACAAAGTATTAGTTTCCCATATAAGCTAGAAGCTTATCATCACTATCGACATTTGTATCATCTCAATTATTTAAATTGGCTCACAAAAATCATTTTTTAACATTTTCGCAATTTTAAGAGCTAGCTAGATTTATCAAGAATCTATAACAATTAGTATTATTTAGCTATTATCTATTGGGCAATTCAGAATTCAAATATCGCAAGAACATAAATGGAAGGAATGGAAAAAATAAACACCTTGACCATTGTCTCATGCAAAGCCGGTTTGTCAAGATAAACTCTTGCCTTCGCGGCTGCATATGGCTGAAAAATATGAAAAAAAAGCATGCTTGACAAAGTGTGAAAAGAACCAATGCTCTACAATTACCAGGTGCACTCAAGAAGAAATATTGTATACCTGTAAATCTTCATTATTTGTGACAAATTGGACCACCCGATACCATATGTCATCACTGACAAAGTCTCCTGCTTTGTCAATGAGCTGAAGTATAACATCAACATACCTATAAATAATAAAATGCCATGTAAGGAAAAAAAGAGAGGACTCTGTCCAGATAAAACATTACTAGAGAAATTGGAGATGATAATAATTAAAGCAGGTTTATAATTAATTAAAAATTCGACTACATATGATCATATGTAGTGATAGTTGGTCTATCTATATCTATATTTATCTATCTAATATGATGCATGGGCCATTTGCAATTGGATAGGCTGACTCAAATCAGCACAAGTTCCGCAATATATAAATCAAGTTGCACTTTTGGCATAACTGCAACAAAATCCTTGAGAAACAGAGGTTCAAACCCACAAATTTCCAAGTCCGATTCTCTTTTGTATGAATAGCACGAGTAGCACAGAAGAGAAAAACCTATAGGAGAACTATCATAGCATCAAAAAGCTACTTGAGGACCTACCAAGATAGATTTGGAGCAAATTTTTCAGCCAGAATAGCAGCCTTAAGTGCCAACTCCTCACGCATCGCAAATTCTGCAGTGCTGAGATACTGAAAATAGAATCATTGGAGGTTTCATGTCATATACAATCCTTTTTATAACAGAACGAACAACTTGACTAGGCTAGTAAAACAGAAGACAATGCTAGCTCAAGTGTACCTGCAATAACTCCTCGACAATATCCTTTGCATTAGTGATATCACACATACCATATAGTAAATCAAGTGATCGCCTTCTTATGCTGCATACAAAAAAGAAAAATGAAACAAGATGAATTCTATAGCTAATAAATAAAAGTGTCTAAATAATTATTATTGGAATCTTAAGAATCTAATGAAGAAAAGAAAAGGAATAGGTAACGTGTGAAAAGGGACAACATTTGAATGCAAGTTATATTCCGTAAATAGGAAACTCAGAAAATCAATTTATATGCCAATGCCGTAAGAAAATCAAATAGAATAATTTTCATTTCAACGGGTAAGCTCATAAGAAAAAGAGAGAATACGCATCAAGATGTTACATTTGGAAGTAGAGAAGACAAATAGAAAGTGTCAAAAAATTATCCCAATTAATAAATAATATACAATAGCGGAGGACAAGGGTAATACTTTTAACAAATAAGACCTTCGCAGTTTTAATCCAATCATTACATGACAATGAAAAGAGCCATTCATAGAAGAAAAAACAAGAAGTCTTTCGAGTTTCGAAGTAAGCATGTGAAATGAATTCTTAAAATCATAATTTAATGGAAAACATTCAAATACAACACTTCGAAGAACAATAGGGTTAAAAAAGACAGCATATTTCATCAGAAAAAAAACACTAATATGCAATAATCAAATGCAGAAAAAAAGGGGCACTTACATACATAGCACAAAATTCTTATGTATTTACATAACTCACACTTAAACTTTCATATTTACAGACATAACATTCAAATCTATAATATCACATTAAAAAATAGTATTATTACACCGTTTAAAAGTTAAATACACATTTTCATGCAGAGGTTTAAAATATCAAACTGCTATGCATGCAAACATGAAAGTTTAGGTGTGAGAAATGTGAACACATAATTGTGTGCTAAATATGTGTAAAGTTTCCTACAACAAAAGTGTAAAAAACATATTATATCAGGTGAGTGCGTGCCAGGATCAAGTGAACCAACCTAAGGATCTGGTTTATCTTTTTTTTTAAGAAGGTGAAGAGGCAAGAACGGGAGAAAGACTAAGCAAGTGAGGGAGTGAGATCAAGAGGTAGAAGAGTCAGAAGTGACATGTGAGCAAGCAAGGTAGCAAAGGCATGAGGACAAGGCGAGCTGACATCAACGTGACGGATGAGTGCATGGGTTGAAAGAATGTGGGGCTTCGAGCAAGTGTCCTTTCATAATTTTTTCACCAATTGAATCAAAAAGATAGAAATGATTTGTAATATTAATTAATCATACATTTGTTTGTTTTACAAGTTGCTAATTATAAATATAGTCAAAATAATGACATTATTTTTAAAAATTACTATAAGTTGGATTAAGTAAATAGAAATCAAATTTAAAGAAAATGGATATTTCAAGAGGCTATATAATATAGGTATTTTATTCTCAGTATAAGATTCAGTTTATAGGAATAAATACTTGAAAAAACAAGTTTATAAAAATAAATACCTGAAAAAACAAGGATGATGTAGAGGAATAATAACACGCATCTCAAAAAGTGGGTAGTCATTTTTAAATGATAGTGACACTGTTGTTTCCTCTAAACTAAATACATCAAGTGATATTACAATCAACCAATCAAATAAAACAAAAACAACAGCAACCTTTATCCCAGTAAGTGGGGCCGGCTACATGAATCCTTTTCTCCATTGCGTCCTATTGAGTGTCATATTTTCATTTAATTATAATAATTTAGATCATTTTTTAATACAATATGCCAACGCCTTTCTAGGTCTACCTCTGCCTTTCTTAACATAAGTCGAATCTACAACATCTACTCTCCTAATCGGATAATTAGATGGCCGATATTTAATGTGACCAAATTATCTAAGACGACTCTATCTAATTTTGTCCTCCACTAGAGCTACACCAACTCTATCACGGATATATTCATTTCGCATTTTGTCTCTAAGTGCAAATTTAGTATGGCTCTACCTTCTTCATTAATCATTCTAAAACTGCAGCCACCACGAATATTTCTAAAATTTTCTACCACTCTACCTACTTATCCATTTAAATGTCCTTCAATAAAAAATCTTTCTTCAAGAGGTATCATTTGTATTAAGTCTTCTAAATCATTCCAGAATTTATTCTTAGAACCTTTATAGCCTATATTTAAACCTACTTCAAAATAATGCTTATAATATTAAAAATCTTAGTATCACAACAATCTTAAGGTTATAATTCTATCATCAATTTTATTAATTTTTATAACATTATCCTTTAAAAATTTATCTATAATTAATACTTATATCATTTCTAGTATAACACTTACCTGAATACCAAAATTTAAAACCTAAGTTATCAATCTCCTTCGTTTTTTCTCCAACCCGTTTAGTTTCTTAAATACATAAAATATTTATCTTTCTATGAATCATAATATCAACTAATTTCATTAATTTACCTGTGAGAGTGCCTATATTTCAAGATTTTATCCTAATATTAGTTTCATATACTAACTTATTTACCTGCATCCGTCCGTACTATGAAAACCCTTGCTTATTTTACACTACACTCGGGAGCTGATGCAGAGGCCTTTGCACACTTTTCACTGTATTCAGGTCATACAACGCGTTGCTTCAAAGGGACGTCTTAGCATTTACACAATGATCAAAAGGATTCATGTCATGATTTTTCGACAAATTTTATACTGGTTGTCGACTACTTAACGTGACCCTCTACTTTTTACATATGGGGCTTCGGACCCGACAATGACAATTTTATCATCAACCAATCAAATGTTATTGCAATTTACTTATGATATAATTTTTTTATCCTGAATGTACTGATGATCTTATTGAAATGAATGATATAAGCAAAATATCAAATATAAATTATTCATCTTAGCCAATGTTTGCCAATGAAAAGATATTGAATGACACCGAGAATGCACATAAATTAATATATTTAGAAATGTTTAAATGTATATAGACTAGTGGAGTTCTTACCTTTTAATTATAAGTTTGAAAAGGGATAATTGTTCCTAAAGTGTCTTAGATGATATAATTAAAAAAAGTTTTTGTGATGGGTGTATTATATAAAAATGAGACAAATAAGATTAATTTTTTTTACTCATGTTATTATTGCACAAAAGAATATTTCAAATTATCTTATATTGCAACATTTGGATAGAATTATTCGCCAAACAATTTATATTGATTCCTCTATTTAGCGAGTATACATGTTTTTATGTTTGGATAAGTTATACATAAGATTTATCCACTAGGTTATGATAATTTTTATAAAGATCAATCATTCCTTGTATTTCAAAAAAAACCTTATCTTTATTTCTATCGTATTTCATATTATGGGTAGTTATATAATTAGGCTCCACAAGTAATAAGTGTTACCTATAAATACAAATTCAATGATAATTTGGGGGGCATTGTTGAGATTTATTTTTAGGTTAGACCTAAGACAGGTGGAAATTCTTGTTCTTGGGTTGGATTTCCGGTAAATTTAAGGGGGTGAGGAGAAGAAGGCCATAGTGGGGTCTAAGATCTTGCCATGATTAGTTTATCAAAACTTTTGTCTTTCTTTTATAAAAGCTTATTATATTTATTTTACCGAATTTCATATTATGGGTAAATTTGTAATTAGGCTCTACATGTAAAAAGTGTATCCTATATACACGCATTCCATGAAAATCGGTGGGCCATTGTTGAATTTTATTGTCAGGTTAAAGGGGTGGAAATTCCTGTCCTTGAGTTGGCTTTCCAGTAAATTTAAGAGGGCGATGGGAAGAAGACTATAGTGGGGTCTAATACCTTGCCATGATCAGTTATCTAGTTTTTTAGCTTTCTTTTATGACAGTCAACAAGTTTAAAAACCTCTAATTAGCCAGATCAG
>NW_018164444.1:31066331-31098397 GCF_001263595.1 Phalaenopsis equestris | reverse complement strand
AGCAGGAAGAAGCATGAACTGAGCGGGCTGCATACAAAAAGAGCAAGAGATTTCTAGTTTCTTCTATGGGACAGAGTAGTTTAGCCGTCAACTTCAATAAAGATTTCGGGATCCAATTCTTCATAAAGTCCTGAAGTCTCAATGATTTTTAGAAGGTGTAATAAGGCAGATGGCAGTTACAGCAAGATCTTAATTCCAGGTTATCTGTTTCCTGATTCCTTAACTTCAATTTCTCTGTAAGTCAACAGGAATCAACTTCTGTTTCTTGTTTTGAATTCTGTATAGATTGCTGGGAAAACCTTCATTTCTTTGAAGATTGTGGCAGTCATTGGAAGGTCAATGAAGGGACATGCAACACGGGAAGGGCAACCAGATGTTGCTAGTGACAAATCCAATGCAAGGCTATAAATTATTAATTTCTTAAATCAATAAGCAAGCCTACAGCATGTTCTCTATTCTTTTTCATAAATATTTTCATTTATACTTGAATCTCTTCTTTGAGTATTTGATCCACACTTTCCTCTTTCATGTACCCTACAGATTGCTAAATTTTCAACCCGCTACCATTTAAGTGATCTTAAGTTGAAGAACTAAGACTCATAGTCCAGGCAGGGTAATCAGAGCATTTCACGAGTAAGCCTGGAAGCAAGCAGAACATGGCTGTTTGGACAAGAATAGAGATGCATACTTAAGTCAATATGATGCTAATTTGTATGTTGTAGTTTTAGGTGCTTATTTCTAATCTCGGTGTAGTTAACAATTCATAAACAAAACACACCTTATGTTTCAAAGAAGTTTATTCCTCTTTGCCGATATTTTGTACGGTAAGGATTTCATGGGTGGGTTTTATCAAGTCATTAGGACTCGTCTTTGATAGCATTCCTTGGGTCTTGGAAACTCAGTCTTGTAACTTCCAATCATAAAGCATTTCTTCGCAATTGTTCAACATCAAGTTATGACGACAATCATTGTATTTAAACAATATTTTCATAATAATATCTCAGCAACTAAATGAGTGACATAAGAAAATTTACATATAATAGAAGTGGAACCACAAGTAGTAGGTATTTAAAATTTTAAATATTGGAATAACTATATTTAATTTATAATTTCTTGAAGAAAAATTATAATAATTTTTTATGAGCTTTTATTAAAAGCAATAGTTTCTAAACAGATCTCAAACGTATATTTTAGTCTTAATATTTCAAGCTCTCATGTTGGGTCACGACAAAAGAGAAAAGATAAAAAATGGACTGCCCAAAATAACGACCCAAACTCTAGTAGAATAAGTTGAAATTATTAATAATTTATGACTTCAGTTATCTCCAATAGTGTTCTGATTAAAGCAAAAGAGTAATTTTACAGCTTTTCATCTAGATTTTCAACCATTATTTTCGCCTTATTTATATTATCATATTCCTTTACATTTCAAAAGTCAATTATGCACAGGGCATTATGATAGATGATATATAAATTGTTTGAAGCTGCGCCAAGTCCCAAGACATGATCAAATTTAGGGGTGGGTCAATCTTAAGTCAAAAATGAATCAACAAACCTATGTTAAACTAAAAAAATGAATTTAAATTTATATTTCACTAGAGCTAGAGCATTCAGCAGACACAATGCATTACACGATAACTCAATTGTGGCAGGATACAGGTAAGAGTTTACTAAAGTAATACTCATAAATGACACCACAACTTAGTCCAATTAAGATGAAAAAAAGCAAGAGATTGCTAGGATGTCACCTGAAAATAATGCGTCATAACTTGAACCGATTGTGGTGAAACATTAGCAATGATTAATTAGAAATTAGTTTTAAACATTCATTCAGTGACGGTCTATTCACAAATGATTTGCCTTAAAAGAAACTGTGTAGTAAATACAAAATGACCAAGCACATGTTAACAAAAATGACTTAATAAGCGAAAGAATGAAGATATGATATCTATTCATAATAAAATAAATTGTGTAGTAAATATCAACGTTGACTCTAAACACCGACAAGTTTTTGCTCATCTTCCTGCTTCAAATTATTCAATAAAAGTTTTCACATTTAAACCTACCATAAAGTATTATAAGCTAAGCCTATTACTTTAGCAAGTATTTTAAGCAAGAAGATTGACCATTTTCTCACTCCAATCCAAATATAAAGGTAGAAGCTACAAAACAATAGATTAATTTGAATTAAAGTATATAATGCATGCCAGCATAGATATATCAACTTGTCATATCATGATGTAAATTTTAACAGTTACCAGGATCTTTCATAGGAAAAAAAAGTTAGAAGGTAAAAACTGATGAGAAATATGAAAAAAGCATGTTTTCCAAGATAATTCAACCTAAGTTTAGCACAATGGTAATGGATCACCTTATATCAGGATCTTTTAAGGAAGTAATAATCTGTGCTTGATGCCTTTTGATTACATCTTGCACGTCAGTGACCATCAGCATCCTTGTCATATTTTCCTGCTCCAGATAGAAGTTACATGCATAGTTACAGCCAGATTATCTTAGTTTGACCCAGATATTCTTATAATCTCTCATCCACTTATTATTAACCATATATCATTCTATGAACATTCCTCAACACTTACAAGACCAAGATAACGAATATTTGGTTCTCGAACCGAGATAAATTTTCCAAGCAAAGCCACACATTGAGACATCATCTCCCTTTCAGCATCTAGATGCATAACCTGTAGGAACATGAACAAATTATATACTACACCAATTCCTGATGTAATACTATTAAATACTAAATATGACTAAAACATAAGCATGAACACTTGAAACTGAAAATATAAGCCTAAGAAGCACGCAAGCTATTACACAATAAACAAATAAATTGATTGATAAAATTAAGAATCATGATAAATCTGTATGGGGAACCCTACGGCAAGCTATAGAATTTTTGATAAAAATATATATATGAAAATAATGTTTAAAATTCAAAAAGATAATTTTGAGTTTGTTCGTTAGAATCGTTTCAAATATAAGATGCCACCGCTCAGCTGCTCCCCCATTGAGACTTCAGCAAAGTTATATATATTCAACAGCAGATGCACAATCAAAATTCACTCCAAAAATAAGAATGACAATACTGAAATATTCCCTCAAATTCCTTAACTTAGGTCCAGTACATCAAACTAATTATTGACCTGCATAATTCACACAGTAGGGTAAAAAAATCTGCTTTAAAGAAACACAATAGAAGTTAAAAACTTACGGGACCATGTAATTACAGCAGTAACATAACAGAATCTTTTTTTTTTTTTAAATAGCTTGAGGTTCGGCCTCATAGCCTGAAAAATGTATAAGCTCCTCCAGGAGCATTTTATCCTACGTCCAGCAAATTGCCATTGTACTTCACATAAAAAATTTGCTTCTTAGATTGGAATTTCTATTATCCTTATAGTATTACATTACCAATAAAACTTATGAAGCTTTTTTGGTAAGCAAGAAAGAGCATGTGGACTTCAAATATAGGTCCTATGCAATAAATATTAAAGCTCATAATCCGTTAAATGGAACATAGTCCTGAGATATCAAAAAAATACAATTAAATGTAGAAAAAATTAATGCCTTAATAAAAACATAAAAGCCAACAATAGTTCTCAGCTCATGTTCTCTGCAAGAAAAAAGCCGTGTAGATCAATTTGTCAACTCTAACAGTCCATTGTACTCTCTCATAAAGGGGTGTCAATTTGAGTTCATGGGCCATCCAATTCTAAACCAAAAACACAAATTTAGTCAACCCAACCCAAACATGTTTATCAAACACTTCAAAAATTCCAACCCGAATCTGATTCAGCTAACCCAAACCCAACCTAACATGACAAAAGACATTTAAGTTGCGACAGTACGTATCAACCAGGCCCTAACTGAAGACAATTATCTAACAAGACAAAAGACATTTAAGTCATTATTTAAAGGTTGAACAGGAATTGACCTGATTTTTTTAGTCAATTAGGAAAATCCAAACTGAACCACCCGAATCTAAGAGAAATTTGACAGATTATTCATTTCAGGTTTTATGTTAGGTCCAACACGGACATCCTAGTCTCATAGGGCAGAATAAATTCAAACTCAAATAATCATTATAACTTGGATATACTAGAATCAAGTGGTGCAAACTTACCAGGGCAAGGGCTTCAAAAAGAACTGCATGTGAGGCGTTATTTTTGTTGACATTTTTAACAACATCTGTCCCCATCAAAATGCGTTGAAGAACCTACAACAACAAAATAACTTACCGATAAACCAAAAAAAAAAAAGAGTGCGTAGCACAAGCTAAACTTTTACAAACACAAACGTTAGAAGAAAGCCATCATACCTCAAACAAGGATCTTCTAGTATTTGGATCTTCAATAGTAGGAAAATATTGGAGAGCTCTCATTGTTTTAACCTGCACCATTCCATTTCAACCAAATATTAAAAAAACAAAAAAAACAAAACATATTTTATTTGATAGAAGATTGTTGTATACATTTTGACCATTAACAATTTCCAATATACAAAGAGATGTAGCAAAAGGAGTTGATAAAAAAAAAAAAATACACCAATCTAAAAGCTAACAGTTTCCACTTTGCAACCTGTAACAAAATTATATTCTTTCAAATCTTCTTATCATGAAGTGCAGATAAAAAAAGTGTCATCTATTACTTTTTAATAAAACAAAAGGCGACTGCATTTAATAGATCAAGGGATTGCAGTGAAGAGAACTCCAAAATAATTAAATGAACAAAACAATGAGGTTACTAAAAAAAATGTGCTCGAAATGAAGTGCTAGGAAGAAGTCACCGCTGAAACAAAAAGTAATAGAATACAGTTAAGATGGTATGATTATATAAATTATAAAAGAGAGTTACCAGCAAGATAACATAATAAATGATATGAAAAGATTAGACAGAAACTAAAATATTTAAGACAATCAAAGCTACAAAATATATAATTGATAATGAAAGGGCCTTTCTAATTTGGGTCAAAGATATTTTATTGGTAGGCACTTCCTCCACACTTCTTAACGATCAAAGCTCCTTCCTAATTTGGGTCAAATTTATAGCCAATATAATGATAGGGAAAGCCAAGAATGATTCAGCTACATCGAAGTTTATAGGGAGAACAGTTCAATCATGGGATTAAGCCATCCTTCTCTTGAAGCTTTCTAAATTTTGTTAGGCTTGAAGCTAAAGTTCGCATAGGACGTAGAGCATTACACGTGAGTTTTCTTCTTGCATATTGGATGACAATATGAAATAAAGACATAGCTTGAAAAAAGATATCAATGCCCCAAAATACGTATGTAGTGGCATATGCGACAACATTATATATGGCATAATAAACCCAAGAGCTTATGTTGGGTTGTCATATCATTCTCTTTTTTTTTTGTTTCTTTTTGAGATAGAGAGAGAATTTTCTTTTGTAAATTAACCAAAACCTTATTAAATATCTTTCAACCAAAGCATTAGCTCTTGAATTATAAATTAAGTACTAGCTCTTGAATTGTATATGAAGTAGTAACACCAACCTATTATATGTCGTCCATCTATTTAATAAATTTTAGAGCTTTAAGACATTGTCATTCTCTAATATGATTCGGTGCAGAGCTCCAAATAGATAGGCAATGTGATCTCATCTTGTTGACCTTAACTTCCTATATTGGAACCTCCTCAATTCACTTTGCATACTAATCAATCAAAATGATGATAATTCAAAATGTTGAGAAGATGAAGAATATATAGGATTGAATGAGTCAGCCTTGATTCTTGAATGGTTAGAATGCTACCATACAGTGTAGAGGGTTAAGTGGTTGATGGAGAGTATTTCTATGAACTGTGCAGTGTTGGCACTTCTCTATATTTCTGGTGAAATGTTGAACTAGATTGAGCCACTAATACCACATAAGTTTGAATTTGATATTAATTTTTAGGTTGAATTAGTGTGCATCAAATAGCCTCTCATGCACTTCAAACATTACATTAACTTCATTAGAATCGAGGCATCAAAGCCCACCATGGTCAACTAATACAAAATGTAGTGTATCATTCACAAATGCATGCTGTAAAACTCTTTGCAATATTTGAGAAACAACAAACTATTTTTTGGCGCACACGCGCTAAGTTACGGACATTGTATATACAAAAATTTGAAACCAAGACCTCATGGTTGAAAGACAGAGCTCTCAATCCCTAGGCCAATGTGGCTTGCAAAACAAACTCATACCTAAGTAGTCTACCAATCTTAAGAGTGATTAAAGCTTCCCCCAAGGGAACGTCATCATTTAATGCTAGGGCCCCCTAGATTCAATCCTAATATATGCTTATTTGAACAATAATAAGAGTGGATCCTCATGAGGACCCTTCATTCATTTGCTAATTTAGCTAGCAAAAAAGTTTAAACATTTTTATGATTTCTAACTCTCCTGAAAGTTATATGCAAGTTTGTCATAGAAGTTTCAAAGCATTATGGTAAAAGACTAATTTAACTTTGTTAATATTGAATGTGTTTGCTTCATTTTTTCACTATAAGGAGCTTCTTACTTTTCATTCTTATTTTAAGGGTTGGGGCAGCTGCAGCTTATTGCATAATCTGCTGATAAACTGATTAAAAATAATCTTTTGATAAGCTACGTGTTGTGGTTGTTACAATTTTTAAATTTTTTGGAAAAGTCAGTCTGCTGCCAGAAAGTTGTCACCGCACCTGCCACCTCACCAGAATAGGTGCGGTGTGAAAACGTTGTTTTCAGCACTTTGAAAATGCATAAGCTGTGTCAAAAATACAGTTTACCCAAACAGGTCAGGTGCGTTTTCAAAACTCCACCGCACCAAATAAGCTGCCCCAAACGGACCCTAAGTCAATGAAAATTAGTAGGACTTCATATTCGGTCTTATTATTTATCCAAAGTTCTAATAAGCCATAAAAATATCAATGTATATCTCCATGTGATACCATGAAAATAAAACCAACCAAATCCACATTGTTGATAGATTTGGTGATTTAACTAAACATATCAACAAAGTTCCTTTCAAATAGAGCTTCCATTATGGAGATTGTTTATCTTCTTGCTAAGAACCTGCTCCTTTGGTAGTTTATCATTAAGCAGCGAGTCTATGGGAAGAGGCTTGCCCATTAACAACCTTTTGTAGGATGTACATGATGTTGATTTGAAACAACACCAATACCCATCCAACCAAAAGACTAGCTAATGTGGGGTATAAGTTGAGTGTGTCCCCTTTAGATATTGGAGTTCTTATGGACCAATATATCATGGAGAAGTGTTGGTGCACAAAGATCAGTGTCAAGCACTACTCAAAAAATAAGTCCTTCATCAACTAATATAATATTGTTTTCTTCCTAATCTTCAATATTTGAGCAAGTAATGTTTTGAGCGGCTCTTCTAAGGCAATCTTCCTAGGATTAGTGCCGCAAGAGTTGTGGGATACAACAACTATTGTTTTATGTTGTCAAAGGCATGTTAAATAAGCACATTCTATACAAAAAGATGTCATTCATAGCTAGGAAAAAGGTTGATACTTACCAAAAACATTTGATTGATGGGCATGTTAACAATAAAATATAGCCCAAGTTTACTTCGTGTTGGGGATTACATCCAGTGCTGAGTTCATAAGCGAAACTTACAGCCTCAAGCCCAGCAACAGTTTTAACTTAACATACCATACATCAACCAGTGAATGTAATTAAATCTACTCACCAAGCACTTCAGAGCATACACTTGATCAACACTGGTAGATGTCATGATTCTAACATTGGGATTACCAATCCCTTTGTGAGCCATTTATAATCAATCCATAGTATATTTCATGTTATTTGAGCATATATTTAAAGAATTATCAACACCTCTATCTATCCATCAACACATCTTTTAGCTTATTGACATATTAGTTTTATTATAGTGCTCCATAAACATCTTATGACATATGCTTCTGAATGCAACAGCATTACTATCAATGTCCCAACACATACTTGGTGTTTATGTGCATATTTCTATGTTTCAAGTGGCATCATAGTTAAGTTTACCTAAAGTAATCCATGGTCTACAATGGAATCCACCAAACTCAAGTATTTTGAATATAACGATTGATTTTAATCTAAAAGATTTATAATTTGTGTATATTATTATGAGTTTTGTTTTTCTTCGATCTAAGTTTTAAGTAGAAGCATTTTATCAGTGTTTTCATTCTAATCAATAATGTCAATGAAGAAAACATCCTGTCAACCTTTTATTGGAGTTCATGAGCATGTTGCCAATGTTGAAGTGGCACTACCCAACAAGTATAAGGTTTGGTTTAGGTTAAGCATGATCGTCGAAGCCGAACATTTATCTCTATGAACTCACATAAAAAATCATTAGAGGGGGTCAGGGGACATAATTTTAACCAAGCCAAACAAAAAGCAATGAAGCAAAGGTTTTTGAAGTCTATCCATATCAACAAAGCCGAGACCTTCAAAATATCGAACAAATAAAAAATTAACAACATTGTCTTCAAACCAATCAAAATGAATATCATATATTATTCAAAGTTTACAAGATTTTTGGCAAAGGGTTCACCTTACAAATATGATTCGACATCAAAATCGAAACTTATTTCCAAAGAAATTAGGACAAACAAGAATTTTATTGTAATAATCCAAACAACTCAACAAGAACACAAAGATAAACACCTACAATTCGAGAGTAAGGCGATCTCTCCCAATTCCTACACTTCGAGAGGAAGGAAATCACTCCCAGACCCTATACCTAAGGACTCAATACACAATCTTCTGCATAAACCTAATCCTAGACATAAAAAGCCTATTTAACTTAACATACCAGACATCTACCAGTGTGGACTCCATCTCTGTCAACTTCGATCCAACTTAATTTTGTTTGTCCAAACCATTTGAATGTTGTATTATTTATTCAAAGTGTCGCTTGAGTCCACTCCGGTTTTCCTTTCCTCGTGATCCGCCAAAAGTTGTGATATCACCCTCCTGTCGTGCAAATCCTTGTGGTTGTTGCTGCTGGAGTTTGTTTCCAACATCCTCTCTCAACCCCGTGTCCAACGGAGCCGGTTTTGTGTGAAACTAATCTACTTCATCATTTCTTGCATTTCCCTTAAGCACTCGAATCCGTCCTCCATTCAATTTTCTATGGAAGAAAACATTTTCTATGGTGATGAACTGACGCAGGGCTCAGTAGGAGGGCGTTGGATCGAACGACCCTTAGAGGGGGGGCCAGACCTGCAGACCCTTGCAGGGGAGCCCCGCCACTCCTCCTTCCTCCCCTTGCTTTCCTTTCTTCCTCTTTCTATTTTCTTCCTAGGCTTTCCTAATTTACATCCTTCCTAAAACCTAGATCCTGATTTTATTATCTTTCCTTAACTCAAAACCTTTGCATTGACTCTAACATCTAATTTTATTTCTAGCCCTATTTTCTGATATCTGATTTTATTCTATTGTTTATTTTAGTGTTTCTAATTGAGTAAAGTTTCTTTTATAAATAGGAGTCCTATGTCTATGAAAAGAGGGTCTTTGTTTTGAAATCTGATTTCAGATTTGCTTGAATATTTTCCCTTTCGAGGGTTATATCTGACAACAAGTGTGCTCCGGCTGTAACTCTGCCCGAAGTGGTGTTTATCTTCGCATTCCTACTGCTATTCGTAGTCCCACAGGCCGCCCTCTTCCTCCCTGCTGTCCGCCCAAACAGCAAATCTACAACTTCCTTGCAGATTGTGTCGCACCTTCTCCCACCTCCCAGGTATTCCATCAGCCAACTGATGGCCACCTTGGAATTCCCCACAACAGTTTGCTGCCCCTGGATTTGTGCCCTATTGCTACTAATGTTGCACAGCCTCCTGTAGGCTGTCGCAACTTCCTGTTGCCTCCTGTAGGCTATCCCACCCTGCAGCTTCCTTGTAGGTCGTTGCAGCGTCTGTCGCCACTCACACAGCAAGCCACCGTCTCCCTCAAGCTTCCCCAACGCCTCCAACCCTTTTCTGCCATCTTCTTGCAGTCCGCAGCCACTTTGTCGCCTCCCTCATAGCAGATGGATGCCACTTCCGACCGGTCCAAGCGCTTGCAGCCACTGCTTCCGCTCCTCGGCGTTAGCCGTCCTCGTGCCTCCATTTCTCGGCTTCAGTCGTCTGACGTGCCTCTGCTCCTCGGCTCCAGTCGTCCTCGTGCCTCCGCTCCTCGGCTCCGGCAGCCCGATGTGCCTCCTCTCAACTTCTGGCCACCCTTTGTGCCTCCACTCCTCGGTTTCAGCCGCCCGACGTACCTCCACTCCTCGGCTCCAGCCACTCTTTGTGACTCCGCTCCTTGGCTTCAACAGCCACGCCAGTACCACAGTTCAGGACTCTCCTCGTTCAGCTCGTGTCTTTTGTTGTTGAGTTTTGTTATATTGTTTGCTTTATGTGATTTATGTCTTTCAAGTTATTAATAAAATTTGTTTCTTGTGTTGTGGTTTGGGCTAACTCTGGTATCAAGAACATTTCTTCCATCTCAGATTTGAATTTGTTGATCTCTTCCTCCAACTTTTTCTCGAAGTCATTCATTTTTTTGCTATCATCACTCCCTAAAAAAAAAATTAATCACAAAGCACAAAAACACCTGCATACAAAAATCCTATCAATTGACTTGCGAATCCGTATCACTACAACTTATTTTGCCGATCTCAATAGTGTCGGCACAAGTAAGTTAAAATATAGTATATTCGTACGTGAAATGGCGTTTATAAGTTAAAATTAATAGCAGCAATCTTTTTCGGTGAAACAAAGCACAAATTCGCACAAGGTCGATAACTAGAATCGTGTCATTGTAGCCCTGATGTCGTCGTAAGGCTTGGACACTGCGAGAAATTGAGAAAAAAACTAGAGTTTTGGGTCTTTGTACGCTGCTTCCCCGCTGTTGCCTTCCCGCTAGCTTTGACCGTGACGAGACGATGCAAGAGGATAAGAATGGGTGTTTCATGTCTCTGTATGTCACTTACCCTGCAGCTGCCTTCCCCACTAGCATTGATCGCAACGAAACAGCATAGACTAGGAGAAAGGAAGAGAAGAATGGGAGTTTCGGGTCTCTCTTTGCCACGATCCCCTCGACCTGGTTTTGGTCACCGTAGCCGCGATCCGTCCGTTTGCTTCCAGTGATCACGACCATATCACATGGATGATCACGCGAACCTTGCTACAGTATCTGAACCACACCTGTATACTCGATCCCGACGCCGCTAGCTCCACATCACAATTGTATCGCAAGGAGGTGTCGCAATCCTTGTGACCATGTTGATCCCATCACTAGTTTCACAGCAAGTCGTGATGTCGTGCGTTTCTTCCTCGCTGGACAAAGGCACAGCGGTATGTATTTTGATTTTTTTCATAGTTGGATCCCTTCGATCTAGTGGGTTCTTCCCAGAATCTTGCTCTGATACCAATTTAATATGATTCGACTTCAAAACTGAAACGTCTTTCCACAGAAATTATGACAAACACGAATTTTATTATAATAATCCAAACAACTCAACAAGAACACAAAGATGAAAACCTATGATTCAAGAGTTTGGTTGTCTCTCCCAATTCCTACAATTCGAGAGGTAGGAAATTTCTCTCAAACCCTAGATCTAAGGACTCAAGGCACAATTTTCTGCATAAACCTAACCCTAGACATAAGAAACTTATTTATACCCACAATAATAATAATAAAAGACTAAATTGCACTCAGGAGTACAAAAGACAAAAAATTCCCTTAAGCTAGGCTTCCTCATAACACTAACACAATGTCTAACAGAGATCAAGTGCTACCATGCATTAGATCTATGGACGTTAAGAGACTGAGCTCAATGATGTTGAGCGCTTGAAGGCTCTTCTATGAGGATATATGTGGGAGTTAAACAATAAAGAGTAGAGTGGGAGAGAAAAAGAGCTATAGAAGCTAGAGCAAAAAAAAAGAGTTATTGTATATTGGGAACAATAGAAAGGGCAAAATGTTAGAGAAATAAAAATGGGAAAAAGTCGCCAAAAGAGGCATTATGTGTGGCTAGTGGAGGAGGTGTTGAGAGAGGGAGAGCGATGGTTGGTTTGCAGCAAGCGAGAGAGAAGATGGTCATTGAATTGAGATTTGGGCAAATGTAAAAGAGAAGAAAGCAATGATTGCAAAAATTGATATTTGTTCCTTAGCCGACGATTGTGTGGGTGATTGGATATAAAGTCATTGGTTTCTTCATGCAGGTAAAATGTGCGCAAGAAATAGAGTCAAGAGCATGATGTATGAGAGAAAAAAGAAACTCAAAATCATGATAAGAAGGGGGGCAATGGTGTAACCTTAGCGATGTCACTACAAGAATTGTGTTGACGTATGTGGCGAGAGAGATATCAAAATTGCATCCACATGATTTTATTTTTTAATTAATTAATTAATCAATCAATTAATCATATCTTTATTTTCTGGTTAACACGATGATGCTTCAAAAACAAAAATAAAATAAAGGGCACTAAAAGGATAACCAAACCTGAAGCCAGGGAGAAGGAATTCCATAATAGGTGTACTCCTGCGGAACATCATGATTTTTTGCCAAACGCTCTAGGATCTTCACACATTTTGAAACACAATTCCAGTATGCATCAGCATTATTTGATACAAGTGCCACAAGAAGGCTCATGGAGGAAGTTAAGACACCTAAATCGCGTTCATCTAAAAGTTGTGCCATGCGATCCGACCTAAGAAAATAAAAGAAATAAAATAAAATCATTCAGCTGTAAATCAAACAACTTACATTATAATGCTTTTAAAGAAGGAATGCATACCATCCATCTACATTAACAACGTCAGGATTCTTTCTAAATAAGCGAAGAAGACAAAGTGCAGCCTTTTTCCGAACAAGAGGTCTACAGCTACTAGAAACCTAAATGAAATACAAAACAGGCTAGATTAAATCATTAAGAAAATTATTAAAATAAATAAAAATTTCTCTTACAAGAAGTTTCTGCACATCGGGTGCCAGAGATTCTGCAAATTCTCTTCCACCAATATTACCTACCTAAAGAAAAAAAAAAAGATTACTTCAATTTATTTGATAGATTTTCTATTTATTCTAATTAGTTAATTAATTTGACCAACTTTAAGGAAATATGGGCCATAAAAACTTATTTATTGATTTGATTGAACCAAGTAAATGCAACGCTAGCTAAAGTGCTTCATGCAAAAAAAATAAATATCCAAATTTCTCTTATACAGTAGCACATGCACCATATTGCCATGAACTGAAACAAAGCATCAGCGTAAAATGTTTAGTAATAATATTACGTAATAACAATACATGGTTCAGTGAGGGCTGTCCAATTTATTAGCATAGCTGATTTATTTCAAGGATGAGAATTTAGAAAATCATATCATTGGCAATAAATGTCAAGTGCTCTATTAGCCATCACAGCCTGAAGTAATGCATCTAAAAATGCACTATTTATTAAGAAGTCAACAAAACATACGCTACAGGCAATAAGCATCAAATTACTGTTAGTGACAATGCATACTAATGACAAAAATCAACACATGTTAAGGTTTAGATTGTCTGGGAAACTGAACAAGCAATTGTCGGCCGTTTTTTTTTTTTTTTTCAAGGAGATGATTTTTGAAAGTAACACTTTAATTTAAAAAAAATAGATGAGACTAAACGAGTCTCAGATATTGAATAGTTTGGATAAATGAGTGCGATACCACAAGTAATACACTACTCCGAAGGATAAACATACCAATTGACAGTAGGCTCAACCATCTAAACTAATGAGTTTGTGACATCTGTTTGGTCTGCGAAACTTTTATGTATGGCCAGTAAATTTCTAATCAAATAACAGCTACCTAATATAAAGATTAGATAGATTTTATTTTATCTGAGTTTCAAGTTCCCTATAGAAGTAAGCCCCCTATAGTTAATTACATCTTAAATGACTGGGGTCACTTAAGAAAACTCTCGATTAAAATCAGTGGTTTTACCTTCCAGATTTCAAAGCTTAGATTTCCAAGATTGGACACGGGAAAATCAAACGGGAGTGGCTCAAATAGAAACAGTTATTTTAGGGAATCCAAAGGAGCAAAGAGTATGAGATATCACAGATCCAGGGGAAACCCCGATGATTTCTCAACTATTCTATTGTTTTGCTTTATGTCTTTGAAATATTGTTATTCAATGTTTAATCCTGCAATTTATTTTAGAATTTAGGACTTACATTCGCATGATATTTGATCGTACAAATAGCCTAAAAGAATAAGAGTATTTACACGGTACCGTACGGTAACCTCGGAATCTTAAAAGTGTTAGGACTTATAATTGCACAACAGAGCTGTACAAAAGCCTAAAGATAATGTGAGAATTTACGTTGTGCTAAGCAAACCATCTCGAAGTCCTATGGGTTCTTATTTAAACTAAGAAAAATGTTTAGTTGTCGTGGACTTATTTTGATGTTGCAGATCCACTCGAAGTTGTTTTTCTGTGTGTCCTCGTCGTGCTGCCCACGATGTTCGCTCCAACCTCCCTGTTGTAGCACCTTCAGATTCGATATTTATTTTAAAGGTACATGTAATCATTAGGTTTTCCTACACTAAGGTATAGTGCGTAACAGAACAATAAAACATACAGTATAAAAGAAAAGAACAATAGAATGAACAGTAAATAAGAAGAACAATATAGTATACTGTGAAGTAAAATGTTGTAATGTAAATCAAACCTATATATCAGGGAGGTTTGCTGCTCCTTTAAGCGAGCTAGTATTTATTATATAAATAAAAGAAACATTTACTAGAAAACTCAAGAAAATCGACAAATGGCCCGTGACGGAAAACTCAGGAAAATCGACAAATGACAATTTCAATAAATTTATCAAAATCACGGGAAGATCCCGGAAAAAGCACAGTGAGTGCTTTGCCCAAAAATTTCAATAAAACATACGACATGCAAAAAAGACGAAAAAAGGGGGACGTCGAAGGCTACTATCGGTCACCCAGATGTATAGAGTCTGCCACTCAACTAGAAGGGTGTCCCACTAAACCTAACTTAGGAGGGTACTCCTTAGTCCGGTACTGGTAATCAACAAGTGGAAAATCAAGTTGTAATATATTTAAAAAAAATTATATTTTAGCATGCACGTGGATTCCATGCATACAAAAGGAAGTTGCATCAATTTTGTAGTAAAATATTTTTTTATAAATATTATATATGTTCTTATCATGATCTGTCCTTATCAGTTTTTGAAAATTACGATTGTCCACGAATCGATTACGCCGTCGGGCGTAGGACCGCCAACAACCTAAGCAAGTACGAGTCTCTCGCTAGTCTTGTGTCGGTGAATGATAATATCATCCTACAATTTATCGGGTCCCAAGATTGGGTCCTGATGTCGTAGGATGAAATATCATTCTGCCCTACCGTCAGCGTGTCTTTGTCATCATCGCCCTAAGCCTCAAAACAAAACCGACCTACTTGTGACTTTGTTTGATGGTTTCGTATATGGGCACTTATGTGTCGGACATAAGCACCGAAAATCGAACCAAGAAGAAAGGAAGAAAAGAATGAAAATAGCGATGAGAGAGGAGGAATTGATCCACCCAAAAGATCGAAAAAGACGAAGGGTGAATCAACCCTCAAAACTTGTAACAAAAAAAGATCTGAAAAAGGAAGACCCAAGTTTTTTGAATCAATCCAAGAAGGATATCATTTTCTCAAATTTTATAATTGGATGAACCCAAGAAGAATATCCCCTCCAAATTTTTTTTCAAACAGGTCGAAACAGACCCAAAACTAATAAGACAATTGTACCCACGGCTCCACCACCAATATGTACTCACACACCAAAGCTTGAACCCATGTGTGGCATTTATGTTATCCAAGTTTTAATGTCGAACCTCCAAACTCTTTTCCAACTGATAATTTTATGAGTTTTCTAATCCTTTCACGAATCCAATTTATATCATTTTTATGATTTCCCGATATGAAGCTATAAGAGTCTTTCATATTTCACAAAGTAAATGAGAATAATCCAAAGAGAGCAACTTTCTAAATCTAAAAAAAACATGTCAATATCAAATCCATTCAATTCCAAAATCCATTCAATTCCACCCCTTTCCACCCCTTTGTTAAAAGCTTTTCACAATTGTATAAATGTAACACCAATTTAGAAAATATAGAAGTGCTCACGGCCAGGGCAAAATGAGCCTGAATAATCCTCAACAGGCTCAAGGGTAAGGCCAGGAAGGGACAAAAAAAAAAATCTCACAGGTAGGGGCAGCAAGGAGACAACCAGGCCCAAACCAACCACGACATAAACCAGAAAACCACAACAGTAAGGCTCACGTCCAGGGGAAACAAAGAACAGCCAAACAGGACAAAAGAAAACCAATTAGGATGTTCACGGGTAAGGGCAGCAGAGAACAGCCAAACAGGACAAAGGAGCCCAATTAGGATGTTCACGGGTAAAGGCAGCACCAAAACCACCAAACCAGCTTCACAGTAAGGGGGAAACAGGGAACAACTAAACAAAATAAAAGAGAACCACGTGGATGCTCTCGGGTAAGGGCAGCAGCTCACACAACCAACCAACAGGTATTATCGGAGGAGAAGCCACCACATATATTGCCATTATACTCTTTTGATATACATAAGAGAGTGAATGAACAAACTCTTCTAAATCATTCGAATTGAAACCATTTTCATCAAATAAGACATGATAGTAAGTTGGTATGCTTATATCAAACATTCCCACATAGAAGCACATATTGAAATCATAATTTTTTGGATGACAAACTTGATTATTAATAACAATCCCAGAAGGTGTGCTATCTGGAGAATCTCCAGTTAAAACCGAGCCCCGCAAGAAGAGCAACAGCCTAATAGCTCAAGCAAACCGAGCCCCACGAGAAGGATAAAACAGAGAGCCGTAAAAAGGTAGACCGAGACCAGCAAAGGGACAAGATGGAAAACCAATGACAAGCAAACCGAACCTAGCACAGGGGGCAAACCGAGCCAACATAGTGACAAAGTAAGACACAATTTCAGCTCAATTAAACCTAGCAAAAGAGAGCCAAGAACATAACATGATTTCCACCAAACTGAGCTTAATTTTAAGCCAAACCGAGCCCAGTATAAGGGGAATCCCAATTAGGTGCTCTTGGGTGGAAGCAGCCAGAGAAAACACCATCCCAGAACACCATTTACCAGTTCACAGGTAAGGGTAGCCAAAGAGGGAAAGTCACCAACTAATGACACAATAGGGATGCTCACGAGTAAGAGTAAGCAACAGGAAATTACAGCATGGAGGCACACAGTCAGGGACAACCAAGGGAAATCAACAGCCATTTAAGATATAAGCTCCCAACCCAACAAAAGAAAGTTCACAACCGAAAGGCTCAAGGCCAGGAAAAGCAACACAGGGCCACAAAGCAAGCCCCAAAAACTTAAAAAATCTCACATTTTCAACTGCAGGTGTTTCGAACAGAGGAAGAAACCAGGAACAAAAGTAAGACTTCCTGAAATAAATTTTAAAAGCTCTCAAAAGACATCAGCAACTGTAAGGAGCAAAACAGGACGCAAAGCAACTACCAAGAGTCTTAGAAACCAAATTTCAGTTGTTTAAGTATTCCAATCGTAAAAGGCATGAAAGATAACAGCAAAAAAAACATGCCTCAAATATGTTCAACACAGGGCGAGTCCAAAAGTAATGTCTAACCCAATAGGTAACTAAAACCCAGCCGTCACGAGACAAAATTAGGCCCAGCACAAGGGGCAAAAACTGAACCATTTCAAAGCAAAATCGGGCCCAAATCTCATGCCAAACCTAGCCCAGGAAAGGGGCAAAAAACAAAATAATTTCGAGGCAAAACCAAGCCCAGGACAGGGGCAAAACCGTATAGAACTTTCAGCTAAAATTCAGCTTAGAAGGAGTCAAAATCGAACCAACCAAATGGGAAAAATCAGTACAGAACTTTCAGCATTTATCTGGACAGGAATGACAATAATAAAAAACATCAATATTTTATTTTCAGCCTGAATTCTAGATGAGCAAATATCGATTCAGAGTTAATATTCAGAGTTCATACAAATATCGATTCAGAGTTCATAACTGTGTCTTCCCAAGCATTTCGAGCAGAAAAGAAATGCAAGCAATCATTTCCCCTAAAATTACTCTTCCTTTAACAATAAATTGATTCAACGGGGAGAAAAGAAAGAAGGCTACAGCTTTCTGCATACAAATATAGAAATAATAAAAGCGTAAGAAGAAGATTTACATGTGACAATGGATCCAAACATGCTTTCCCTAAACTGCTATTTCAACTAATCAACATAGAACTACTAAATCAGATCCAATAAAAATATTAAAGGCCCAATGCATGATATCAATGTCATTACAAAATACTAGTTAAGATAAAACAAAGCCTCATGTATGCATTCTCTATTTTAACATCTCCAATATGTGTCGAGCAGGGCAACAGAACAGAGAAGAGAAGGGATAAATATCTTGCTTGAGATTTCCTAAAAGAAAACAAAAGAAAAGACGCCAAGCTTCCAAACACCCAGCACACAAGAACCTAGCAGAGAAAGAACTTCGGCAGAGCCCTCTCCTCCTAAAAGCTTTGAACAGCAACTAGCGAAAACCTCAGCCCTCCCCTTTTTGGTTCAACTTTTCTAGCTAAAATTTATCGGATGTCGTCCGAAGAAGTTCGCATTTTCATCCATCATTTATGTTCAACTTTAGTCCGATCTTGTGCAACTTAGTGAATTTTGTGTATTTTGTGTGTGTGTGATGATAAAGTGCTGAAGAGGTTTTCCTAGGGCTTGAAATTTTATTGAGAACGTCTCCCTGAGTCTCTACATGATAATCCTTAACCACTCGACCATACGACGATAGTTTTGAGATCATCAATGTGAGACATCATAAGAGAAATAGGAAGTTGCTGGAATTTCTAAGGGGATGAATTTCAATACTATTTCTCTAAGATAGTCAATAGGAATCCCTAAAGCTAGATTCTAGAATCCTAAGGAAAAGAGTAATGACCTCAAAATGAGGTCAACAACTACATAATAGCAAAACTATATGGTTTCTTCGTCCAAATTGCACTAGTTAGAAAAATAAAATCATTAAATCCATACATGCAACCAAGTAAAACGTTTAAAAAAAAAAAGCCTGATGAGTTTGAGCATGTACGACAATAAAAAGGGGGGCAGCATTAACATAACATACCATACAATTCTTATATATTTACATCTCTAACACCTACACTTCATACATACATACATATATATATACCTCAGAATAATTTGAATTTTCATAAATTAGTTGTTTATATAACAAAAAATCGAAAAGGGGCATTTATGTATGTACATACGACACAGTTCCTATATATTTATATATATATAACACTTAAATATTTGACATTAAATAAAAATTACAACTATTACTAACCTTTAAAAAGTTAAAAATACCTTTTCATGCATAAGTTTTCAGCACCAAAGTGTTATAAATATAAATGTCAAACTTTAGGTGTTAAATATATAAATACATAGGAATTGTGTGGTATGTATGTAACTTTCTCTAAAAAGAAGCCTTACTACGTGGGGCATTGGGGAACAGGATTATCATGTAAATTTCTCAAGAAAGAAGCCTTAGCACCAGTAACATAAACTAAAGCCAAAGCTAAACTACCAAGATGAGGCTGACACTAATGCTGACGATGAAATTGCAAAGCCATAGGCATATCTAACTGAGATTCAGAATTCATTATGCAATCCGTCATGGGATGCAGCCACTAGCTGCTACCAAGGCCAGTTTAGCATTTTGCCTCCGCTTTCCAGTTCTCTTCTCAATGGCAATGGCATGATTATTTTCAAAACTCGCCTACAAAAATCCCTCAGTTACAGATCTTCCTTCTTAAAAGCATTGATAAAATGAAGGACAATAGATGTAGGCAGCGCTAAAAGGTGTGTACAAAGAGGAAGAGAATAGGTATGTATCCGTTCATCTAACCAATGAACAGGTGAAATAAACACTCAGTGTGAATTCAGATGGGAGACTATATAAATAAACTGACAGGAAATGGATAAAATTAGGAATTGATAAATAACCATCATATCTCCAACATTGAAAAGCAGTTTGAATTCCACTGCCCCAATATATTCTCTCCCTGTTTTTCTCTTCCTTGTGGTCACTATCAATCCTTAACGCTCTACACATATATTATATGAATGTCTATATCTCCTAACCATCTATGAGCAGTCGGTAAAGCAATATATCTCTATCAAGGTGCAGTTGGCTATATCGATACCAATTTATCATAGTAGGTAACGGTTGAGAAAGGAAAAGGTGCATTATAATCTCCCACGCCATTTTCACTTACTTCTGCCAGCCAAACATTAACCAGACATACAAGGCAATGAAATAGTGACCTGGTGGCTAGTTCGAGATTGCCCCAAAAGGTCACACTTTATGCTATGAGAACAATTATGTGTTTCAAAGTATCCAGGCAAAGCTTACAACCCAAGTAATCATCACAGCATGATACACAATAAAGCACTCAATATCACCTGCCAAGCAGTTAGCACTTCAAAAACACGTCATGTCAATTAAATATACATTAACAAAACAACGGCAAGTATATCACAAACAAACAAAGTAAACATAGGCCAACATAATAGATGAGCTTTGAATCAGTAGCATATCAATTGTATCCTTTTGGTGAATCAATTACAAGGTAAACATGCAATGAAAGCCTAAAAGAGACCAAAAAAAGTGTTTCTCTAGTGGTAAAAACAAGAGAAAACCCAGACTCTCCCCATGATATCAGTAAGCGAGTGTGCATCAGAATTTTTTCCATTTAAAGTTCATTGGAGAAGTATGAAAGCACATTGAAAGGAAAACACATAAAAACATCTCCAGAATAAGTTAGGATGCTTATTTATGTTAATAGAAACGCTGCTGGGGAGATTCAAAGCCCTTAGCCTCACCTATGGAAACAAATGACAATGACACTCAACCGTCTTGCCCACTGGTATATTATTTAAATACTTTGATAAGATTCTAAAAGCGAACATTTCGAATTTACTTAACAGCACAAATATTAAAAATTTGTCACCCTAAACCCTAATGAGACTATCTAATATAATATACACTCCATTGGAAAAGCTGTATTTGGTGACTAGTGATAGCAGTATGTCTTAAATAATGCCATATCTTTGAGAACAGCCAGCCTTTTCAGGATCCCGGCGACATTCACTCAACAGAGCTAGTCCCTCACCAACACATCCCATGTCTGATTTCTGAGAAACTTAACTGAGCTAAAATTTCATTTAACTACAACAATCTAAAGCTTCAGCATGACTAAACCAGCTTAATTAAAACTTCAAATGACCTCAAGCTTAGAAAGTACATAAACAAGAATGCAAAGGATCTTCAAGCTTGACTTCAGATGAACTCCCCTTTATCTCAGTTATTACTCATCCAACCAAACTAGAACAGGGCAATGCTTGGTACAACTCATTAATCATCTCTGATTTATATATCTGAAGTGAAAACAGCACCGTAGAGTCAATTCGACTCTGTTCGACATCATATCTTCCATAGACCACATTCCACTCACAGTTCTACTCAACCTCATCATCTTTCCGTGACCCTACCATGATTAAGGTTAAGATCTATAATTGTAGGTGGCAACAAGTTCCGAGGTATGAGCATGGCTTACTCCTCAGCCTTTTCTTCCTAAATGTTGAATTTAGTATTTAAAGATTCATGTAAAATAAAGTTCAAAAATGCCAAATTTAAATTCCTATGTTGCGAGGGCACAAAATATTTTGCCATATATTATTAACTAGTATATATATGCAAGCATGAACGCAAGCGTGCATGTCCCAGATGAAAAAATTGTGCAAATGCACATGGCGACCTTTTGAGGAAATTAATGCAGACATACATCTAGAATCCAGATGCATTTAAGCAGATGTACAAAGAGCATGCATGGTGATATACTTAGGCATCACTACTTGTGATGTTCATGCCATCCACATCACATGAAAATCGCATCTCACAAGTTAAACCAAAAAAAAAAGCACAAAAAAAAAAACAAAAAATGAATAAAAAAAATCATTGATCCAAACATCCCCTAAAAAAATAATTCAAATCAACCACAAAATAAATTAGGAAATCAGCATTACTAGGGAAGCTAAAACCATGAAATAAAATGAAAGGTTCCTTCAAAAGATTAGTATAGCTTTGCAAAAGATGAGAAAAGAAACGTATAAAAGCAATTGCATACCATGGTAAGTGCCAAGCATTGGAAAGTTTCATTGCGGCCAACAATATCGTTACGAACAGTGTTTACAACCATTCTGAGAAAGTCATGGTTTTCATTGAGTAAGCAAGATGTCACAATGTATCCCACCTAAGAATGATGCAAAAAAGTCATATTAATGGCTGACCGGTTAAGTAACCAAAATCTGCATATAACCATCGAAAACCAAGTTGAAAATTTGGATCAATATTCAACCAAGAATAACAAAAAGAAAAATAAACGATTAATATATTCTGATTACGATTAATATATTCTGATTCAACTCATAAATGATGACCTAATTTGTTTAATAAATTGTTGTAGCACGCATTAAAATCTAAAGAATGTTACAGTTCATATATAATCAAACAAAGAAAATCAAAATTTCCCCCTGTAAATGTGTTCTTTGTTTACCCACTGTGAAAGTGGCAACTCGGTCAGCTTAGTTTATTCTACAGATAGAAGTAAAATAGCAGAAGTTGAGTTACAACCATTTTTTATCAAGATGTCTTCTTCTTCCGTGTAATGCACAGATTAACCCTCCTGGGTTATGATACATTTATAGCCACTTTATTTAATGCTTTAGCAAGCATGAACAAAATTTAGGAAGCCTGACACACAATAACCAGTTCAATCATAAGTTGTTCTTTATTTAAGGTTATAAAAATGCTTACCATCTCGAAGACATGTTCGCTGAAGCTTTTTAATTAGAGATACTATTGCTTATAAGGTAATGGGCTTATATTTCATAAATAAATCTTGTTTCCATCTTTTAGACACTGCAAAAGGCACGTACAATTAAGGATGCAAATAAATGGCAACTTCTTCAAATCACATTTTATAATATATCTGTTCTCTTGCTTTGCACTTTGCAGTATCGGTTTAGATTTTCTGATTAAAAAAATGCAAAATGATTTTGGATCACAAGCAATCTGAACATGATAGACTAAAAATAAGATGCAAATATTAAATAGAAAGATAATTTTGGCTACATCAAACACATCCCACCACCATCTAAGCAAGTTTGATTAAGTTCAAGCAGCATGATCTTGATAAAATGAAAATTATCAAGCTGTAATGCTCAAACTCAAATAAGAAGAATCAAATCAAAGTTGAACAAACAAATGCAAGGATCAGCCTGGTATACCCTATCCAACAGGAACTAATTTCATCAAAATCCTACTATAGCTCTAATCAGTATAACCAATCCTTCAGTTGATATTATGGGTAGATAAATAAATTAAGAGTTCAAGGTAAATGGGCTGCATGTTAAAGGTGAGACTTTTCAAATAAAAAAAAATGAATAAACAAAAATCTGTTTTTTTTTTCTTCTTCAAAAGCAAAATAAGAGAAACGCTCTATCAAAAAAGCCTTAATCATAAGGTGATGATAGCTACATAAATAAAATTAGTTTTATTTGGAATCCAGCTAAGATTTATTTTCAACCTCTTTTTTTTACAACAATGAACGCAAGAAAGATTTATCAAATATCGAGAACAAGAATGACACATATGTTACTGATGAGAAAATCAACTAAGACAACAGTGAATCCAATAATTATAAATATATATATAAGCACCATAATTGGCATCAAATATAAGCAATAAAATACCTGTTTCTCTGGATACTTTGGTGCAGATATCAAAGAGACTGCCTCCATGTGACCAAAATCCACATCATAACCAAGCATGTAGATATAAAGCATTTTCCAAACATACTTCTTCTTCTCATAAGGAGTCAAGCCCTGCTTTTTGGTAAAATCATCATCAGTCAATGCTGCAGGTGAACAAACATGTTCTGCAATTTTCTAGCCAGTTTAACAAAATCTGTTGTCTGCTAATACCCTTGGTCCAAAGGAATATGCAAAAATAATTCAAGAATGAATTTCAAGAAAAAGAAGGATCTTATTGAAGCCAACAGTTCACCCTTTAACCATTCAACGCAGCTAACTGTCCATTTGAAGCTTAAATAACAATTTTCAAACCCTGAACTACAAAAAATGCATAGTCGACCCATAATCATTGAATATGCTTCGAAATTACCATGGAAATTGCTAAAATCAAGCTGTTTATTAATTTAAAAAATCACCAGTCCCTGGAATGATTTGAAGATATTCAAACAATTCCTCATTCACTCGTAAAGTTAACATTCATGTGTCAAGATTTTTTTTTGTGTTTCTTCGGATGAGTGAAACTACACTCTTCCACATCAAGCATAAATTCAATTAGTACGTTACTGATAATTGGAAAAGATGAATCAAAGGGGATCAATATTAGACTAACTGCACCTATGGGCAATGTTGTTTTCAATTCAAAACTTTAAGCCTATGGGTGCAAAAAACCAGTTGGTATTTCTACACCAGCCCTTTTTCAACTATTCAATATAGAATAAAACTAAAACCTCTCGTGCATCAATAATCTCCTCATAATCTGAGAGTTCTTTATATCAACTATAACTCTCCCTAAAAGTAAGTTTGTCAACATCATCAATTATTATGCACCAAAATTCTACTCAATCATATTGAAGCATCTTGAGAGTTACTCAGCCTCAAACCTTGCACAATTATGATAGAAACTAGCCAATACCAATGAGAACAAAAACAATGCATGAACCATTTAATCTCAAACAAATCATTAGTTTTGACACCACTTGTTAAGAAAGTTGAATAAAAAAGAATTAAAGTTAATCTATATACCCAATAACTAGTTACTATTTCTACACCGATTAATTTTTGGGGTTCGGGTTAGACTAGCTAGTAAGGTGTTGTGCTTGGGAAAGTAGTGAAGTGGGGTGAGGAGTTGGTCTTGGGTTTCAGGTAAGGAATAGAGATACATTTTAGTGTGTGTTTTTATGTGCATGTTCAGCTAGGGATAGGGTTAAGTTTTAGTGTGGGGATGTGTATGTGTATTGGGTAGGGTTTTCGAGCTAGGGTGGATTGTAATGGATTTTCGAGCTAGGGTGAAATGGAGAGGATGGACTTCCCTTTTGCTAAACTTAGGTTTCTCCCCTCCCCATGGAAAATTGAGGGTGGAAGGAACTACCTTGAGGTTTTATAGCTCTCCTTGCTACCTCAGCTGTCAAAGACCACCTTGGCTTCCAACCAGAAGCCTGCCCGAGAACTCCCATGAGGTTATCAATGGCAGTATTTCCTAGTTTTCTTTTTTGGGATTAATGTAAGTCCTCTTTGACAGCCTTTCTTAGCTTTCATTTACAGGATTGGTGTGAGTCCTTCTTGGCAGCCTCTTTCATCCTTTTGACCTTTGGGATAGGTGTAAGTCATTTTTTGTCTTCCTCGCTGAAAATTTCAAACTAAATTCCTTCTAGGCAATTCTTGCCTAAATCTAAATCATGAAGCTTCAGTAGATACTATTTGTAGGAGCTCTAAAACTCGCATATTTCAAATTTTCAATCCACATTGATGTTTCAATCTTCAATTCCCTAGCCAAGATCAAGCAAGATAATCTCATTCCAGTCATGCAAGAATTAACCCCTTTGAGTCAATCTTGGTACAAACCGACTAAACAACTTGTCAAACTCATATTGGCAAACTTCACAACCTCTTCAGCTGTCCTAACCACCTAAGGAGTACACCCAAGCTCAACCAAACTCTCTTGAAGCTTGCCATGGAAGCTAACCACCTGCCAAACCACACATGGCCTACTCCTATCGGTAGCAAACCAAAATTGACCTTAAATATGCCAAATTCACATCGGCTTAGCTCCTGCCACTACAAGCATAAATTCAAAGAGTATGTTGTTCATAATTGGGGAAGATGAATCTAAGAGAATCAAAATTAGACTAACTACACCAATGGGCAATGTCGTTTTCAATTCAAACTTCAAGCCCGTGGGTGCAAAACAACTAGTAGGTATTTCTAAACTAGCCCTTTTTCAACTATTCAACATAGGAGTAAAACTAAAACCTCTTGAGTGTTAATAATCTCCACATAATGTGAGAGTTCTTCATATAACTATCGCTCTCCCTAAATGTAAATTACTCTCCCTAAATGTAAATTTGTCAACATCATCAACTATAATGCACCAAAAGTCTACTCAACCACATGGGAGCATCATGGGAGTTGCTCACCCTTGAACCTTGCACAATTATGACAGAAACCAGCCAAGCCAATGAGAACAAAAAAAAGCATGAATTACTTAATCTTAATAAATTATTAGCTTTGACACCACTTGTTAAGAAGCTTGAATAAAAAGAAAAATTAAAGTTGATCTATATACCCAGTAACTAGTTAATATTTCTACACCGATATAGTTTTAGCCATCTAATTTAGGACTAAAACCAAAGCCTTACATGCCTGATAATTGATGCCTATAGAAATCACTTATGAAAACAAAACAATTTATTTATGATTTTTGTATGCTGTGAGAGTCATCATCAATTTTATCATCAAATTAATTCAAAGCCACCTATAAAATGACATCTAAATTATAAATGTTTGATATGGTTGTTTTTTTGGTTTTTTTATTCATATAAGCTTTTCTTCTTTCACTGCTTCGGGTAGTTTGGTGCAGGAAGTATGGCACAACATTCTTACAGTCAAAAATCTTGTAGCGCATCATTTAACATCTTTCGCATAACAATTCCATTTCAAATAAATATATCTTCCCATTCCCCAAAACTTCCACTTAGACGCTCTACTTCACTGCTTCCATGCCAAAACTTTTTTATCATGCCCAACATTTCCTAATAATTCTTTAAAAAAGTTCTTAGCATTTCCAAATGACCAAAAGTTGAAAATTCATCCGCAGAAAATAATGGAAAAGATAGATTCAAAAAGAAAAAAAAATCAATAGATAAAATGAAAAGGAAAAGAAGGACAACAACGAACTAAGGCAGAACGAAGAGATACTTCACTGGAGGAATGCATTTCACCGTGCAGTTTTAGATATTTGATTTGTTGTAAATTTTTGCCCCACCAAACACCAAGAGAAATTTCCAAAGAACTTTTGCAGCTCTTGATCACCAAGAACACCAAGAACCTGCAAAGCTTTAAAGAACTGGACAGCCTTTCAGTTCTTGCAGAGCCTCCAAAAAACGAACACCTGCCTGCAGGTTGCGATCTTGTTACTCTTTCTCTTCAAGAACCTGGGCTGCCGAAAGAGGAGGGGAGAAACAGGGAAAAGAAAACTGCGGGAAGAAAATGCGACAAGGACACAAACACAATAACACAACAATTACGTGGTTCGATCCATAGACCTATATCCACGGAGGGAATCAACTATCAATCCACTAAAACAAAGAAGAATTACAAAGCTTCCTTTTACATTGAGGAATGACCAATCCTCTTGATCTCTCACCCTCAAAACTACATCGATACAAGATCAAAGACTCCTCCCTCAATTCTTGAAGCCTCTCCCTTTCTTCTTCTTCTTGGACAAATTTCCTTCCTCTTCTTGGTCTTCTTGGTCTTCTTTCTATCTTCCTCCTTGTAGTGGTCTCTCCCTTCTACAAGCCTATCTTCTTCCCTTGTAGTAGATTCCTCTCCCTACAAGCCTATCTTCTTCCTTGTAGTCTTATTCCTCCTCCTCCTACAAGCCTCTCCCTTATCCATTTATAAATAGATGAAGCCCCCCAAGTAGACCACAGAAGCTCACAAGGAAATCACAAGTATGTCATTACCATAATTAAGAGTCATATTATAACATGATTTGTTAATCATCCTGATTCTATATCAAAGAAGAGGCACTAAAAATCATCTCAAACGGAAACAGCATAGCCATTGATTTTGAAATGTCATTCCCTAGAACGAAGTTATGTTCCGGTTGATGCTGCAATATACTTCAAAATAGTGTGTAGAAATTTCAAACACATTCAACTCCCGATGCATCACAACAGGCATGCTACCTTCTAAACTTAAGAGATCAGCTCAAACACGACAAATTCTACTGAATATACAAATCAAGAATAAATGATTAACATTTCCGGTAGGAATTGTTGCTTTATGCAAGAGAAACTTTGTATGTAATGGGTAGAGGAAGCGACCTTTTCGTTCTTGAAGCGGGTTCGAATGTGACCGAGCTCCTTGTCGACTCGTAAGCGTTCCAGCTCCTTGTTCTGACAGTTACGGATGTCGCTGATAAACACGGAGAGGCCGCGCATAGTCGACCCCATTTCATCCAACCCACACCCGCACGGCGGATCGATCCGACGCCGGTGCTTCAATCTTCCGCAGCACTAGATCCCCCCGCGCTCCAGATAGATCTGAAGCAAGAGAGCAACAAGAGAAACAGTAGATGCATAAGGGAATAGAGATTTGGGATCTCGGAGCTGAGATGAAAACCCTAGACTCAGATCAAGCGGATACCGTTCTCCGGAGAAGAGAGGAAAGCAGAATGAACGCGATGCAAGAGCTGACGGAAGAAGAGAGAGAAAACAAGACATCATCCTCCTTTTTTTTTTTCCTTCTTTTTAGTCTATTTAATTTGGAGCTTTTTTATTATTTTTAAATTAATGGATGTTTAATTTGTTTTCTTGGTATAATAATATTAATTTTGATTAAAACTATAGAATTTTACTCTATTTTTAAAAACTTAATTTTGTTTTTTTCTTTTGACAATATAATAAAAATTATAGTTGTATTTTTAAACTTCTTTCAGCACTCCTCGTGCTAAATGAGATATGAAATTTTCTTCTCTTAAAATAAAAATACATTTATTTAAATATTAAACAAACTTAAAATAATTTATAGCAAGTTCATGAATAACATTCATTTATTTTTCCATTAATAGGAGATTGTGATAAAGGCATTGACCTTCTATACTTTAGCATAGCAGATCAAATATTACAATTATGTCGGTGTTAATTATGTCAATATGTTTATTTCATCTCTAATGACTTAAATGCTTCAAAAGTGTTTCGGACTAATTTGAAAACATTATATGTCCTATGATTGCTCATGCATTGCCCAATTTTTAGAGCACTAATTCAAATCATTTTGAGATGATCGAGATTGTCAGCCATTACTTTCTTACTATTATTATAGGTATTTATGTAGATAAACGCTCATATGTTTGTCTTTAAGCCTCTGACGAGAAATCATTTGAGAAGACTCACAATGTGTCCTATAAATAAAAGCCTAAGATGACCATTTGGATTATGTTTACTTGAGTAATGAAGTAATGAAGTTGATTACTATCTCTGAGCCATGCAAGTTCTATTTGATCCAGCTTGCCCAATTAAGTTCAACTCACGATCAAGTCTTACATCTCACGCCTCATTGGATTTGATCCATCTAGTCATGCATGAGTAATTGCCATTGTTTTATCTTGCTCACTATGTTAGCTCTACTCACTAAAAATAACTAAGTTAAAGATTAAATGCTTAAACATTATGTCTTTTATAAGTCACTTAAGAATTGGTCATTTACTTAATAAACATAGACAACTTTTTAATTGATACAACAACCTACCGTCCTAAGCCTAAGCCTAAACTTCACTCTAATTTTATTACTAGTATGAATATATATAATTTTATTTACATAATTTGTGATTTTTAATAGTTACAAAACATAATATATTATGTTTTCTTTATTCCTTTCATTGGTTATAAGGTGTCAAGGGTTTTGTTGTATTCCCCAAATACTCGATGTGTGAACGAAGATGGCACATAGTTTTGCTATTATCTTGTTATTCTCAAAAAGCTTTGATTTATTAGCTCCATGGAGAACAAACACTTATTTCTCAATTCATACTTTTTTTTTTCCTTTTGATTTCTTATCTACATAAGATGGTATCAAAGCAAGGCATTCCAAAGAGATGGCTAACAACATGGATAAGTCATTAACACAAAGACAAAGTTCAGATCATGTAGGCCATTGAAACTAATTTTATTCACCAAGAGCAACAAATCAATGGCCCTCCCAAAGACATCATAACAATCCTTGTCATTTGGGGGGTGAAATTGCTGACAACCTATAGAATCATTTACAATTGATTAAAGATTCCCATCTACTCCATAGAGATTCCCAACCAATTTCTCTATAGAAAGGACTCAACATTGATGATTCACAAGAGGCGTCGTTGAAAGATTTAATGAGCACATATTCATATATATCCCCTTAGTGCTACTTAAGATGAGAGAGAGACAACGAGATAGAGAGAGAGAGTGAGAGAGTGTGAGTGAAAAACAGATGATGAAGTACAGTCATAAACTCTAATGAATCGAAGTTTGGTCAAATAGTCATTTTTTAATGCTACGTCCTCAAGAATTCAAACTCAAGTATGGCATTCTCTATTTCAATAAACATGTGCAAAAAAAAATGCTTGAAATTTATAGAAAATTTTCTTGATTACTTGGAAAATTTGATACAAGCAAGCCAATTGATAACCTACAATCCTAAATGGAGAGCAAGTGTGTGGTGAGACCAATTGCAAACTATTCGTCTTGGGAAAGGCAAGCAATTTGATCCAAATATGTCTATGAATGCAAAAGCTAAATAGAGAGTGATTCATTTTAGTTCATTATGATTAAATATTGTATAAACAACATCAATAATGTTAGCAGACAAATCACTCGATCAAAAAATACACAGATGAAATTTATCATATTGATAAATGAGTTTATCATTTGATGAATGAGCTAAAGATGTTAAATTTTGTGATTTTTTGGCGTACTTAAGGAACGTTGTGCAATTAGTTAGCTCTCCTATCAATTTAAAGGTTGTTTAAAGCAGCTAATTCAGTGTTATGGTATGAAGAAGATTGCTTAAAAAGAGTAAGACCATGTAAACGATAAGATTTAATTGAAATGGTATTTTGACTTTATAATCAGATACAACCATACGTACTTAAGTAAAGTTTCTACATGGGCATGGCATAAGAATAGACAGGCCTTGTAGTCTCCAAAGCCCATATCAGAAAATTAGGTCATTCTTACGAACTGAGCCCACCTGCCAAAATGGTCGAATCAATTTGGGATAAACCGGAGAAGATCATCATTACTTACAAGGACAAACATTCATTCTTATTTAAAGTGTCACCTGACACCCATGGCATGATCTTCTCATCAAGACACCGTGAACAGACACAGTACGGTACGAGATGTAATTTTTAAATTCTTTTTTCCTTAGGTATAGGAGACCTAAAAAAGATATGGGAAGGCCCCCAGGGGAGACTGATTAATCAAGTCTAAGCCTTCTCTCCAACTGAAACAAAAAAAGTACTTCATTCTAACCTTCTTCCTTCCCCTATGGGATGCAAGTTAGAAAATAAAAACTCAAGCTCTAGCAGCACATCCATCATCATTTTCCACACTTTCCTCCTAAAACAAAATCTATCCTGAATACAAATATATTTGCCATTTATTAAAAAGAAGTTTTGAGGGTGGCAATCACTTCCAACACATCACAAAGATGACTAGACTACCACAACCATGCCAAATCTTGAAGCAGGCATTAACCCATGCCTAAACGATTTCTCTTAAACCAATTGAACAAACTAACACATTCGATCAAATCATGAATTTTTTGGCATTCAATTTAAGTGCATTGAATATCCATGAATGAAACTTGTAAGCAGGAGCCATACTATTTCTAGCTTATCTGAGTTATAATTTGGCAAAATCGAGTAACTCACTGGATGATTCAGAATTGCTCAGAGGTTATAGATAAACATAACAGAAACATTTACAATCACAGCCATAAACACATTATAGGACTTGAGTTGAATAACCCTCAAGATTAAGTAATATGATTAGTCAAATTCCATTGATTTGATAAAGCAATGATCACACACACACAACATATATAT
>NW_018164444.1:31032009-31066273 GCF_001263595.1 Phalaenopsis equestris | reverse complement strand
TATATATATATATATATATATATATATAATTTTACTAATAAAATAGTAAATCAGCAGTACATTACAGGAGAAGTAAAAATGATGCATGCTTTCACATAACAAGTATTTTGAAGAGAAAGTATCAGCACACTGTTACAAAATATTCAACTTCATTGAAAACAAAAATCTCTCTAGAATCTTTGCATTGCAAAATCATCCCTTAGAATCCCTATGATAGAAAACTAATAGCAGATTCTATACACTCTTGCATCTCAAAAAAAAAAAAAAAAAAGAAATTATGCAGACATGGAAATGAAGAAGAGAAATACCTATTTCCAATAATTTTCTTTTATTTCCTAGATAGGCAAAAAAACCAAAACCACATAAATAAATAATTTGCCCCCAAGCTTTAATTTGTAGCAGAAAAAGACTAATCTTTCCTATTATTTTGAAAGCCAGTAGACAATTAGAAATAGTGTGCAGGCAGCGATGACTGCTGAAAGGATAAGCGTGTCTTTCAAGCGTTTTCTTCTGATAGCACCTTCACCACAAAAAAAAGAAATACAATAGTTATAAGGAAATAATATATTTCATGGACAAACTGTAGATTAGACACTAAGGAAGAAAACTAAATTTAGGTTAAGGAAATGAGTTCTGAAGTTATGATATTTACTTTAAGATAAACACAATACAATACCAATTAATTAAAAATTCTATTACATTACTTCCAAGTAAATTTTATGATAATAATACTTTTAATCAATATTTTTCTTTATTAGTAGGAAGATTTACATACATGTCACTCAATTCCCATGTTTTTACATATCTAACACCTAAACTTCAATTTTACATGCACTGTTTCAACTACACTTTAAAGTAAAAATTTTGATTTTCACCAAAAAGGTGGTATTCTTTATGTGATATGAAAGATTTGGGTGAAATAAATATAAAAAATAAAATTTAGGAGTTTGTATATGAAAATACATAGGAATTAGGTGATACGTATGTAAATGCCCCTACTTAATAGTCAAGCAAAGTAGGGGATTATGGAACTCAAAAAGAAAATTAAATAAAAATTAAGGACATCCTTAATCAATTTAGTGAGCACGAGTTTTATAGTTATGAAATTTACTTTAAGATAAACATAATACATTACTAATTAATTATTGTATTCATTCATTTCAAAGAAAATTTTATGATTATTTTAGTTTTAATCAATAATTATTCTTAATTAATAGTAATAAAGCAAACTAAAGTATGTTGGAATTATATAAGAAAAATTTTGGATTACCTAATAGACCGCGGATCTTCGGAAACTTATCGCCCAATTGTTTAACTTTACCCTGAACATGTCCAAAGAAAGCTCGTTGTGTGCCGAGAACTGATCTTGTAGCTTGAGCTTGGCTTATCACTTCATCAATCTGAAACAGAAGAGCTTGGTTAGGAGCAGTCAAACACTGTGACAGAAGTAGGGGTAAAATAAGGGAGTTATGATTAAGGGTAATTCTGATAGAAAATATATTTACAAACATAAAATTGTCATTTTGATGGATTTTATGGCATATGAATTTTTAAATACCATCAAATCAATTGGCATATCAAGATGATAAGCATTTGATTTAAAATTTTGTGAGGTGAATCTTTCGAGCTGAAAGTTAATGAATAGTTGACAATGCTTTATTTTCTTTATTGCTTAATCTATTGATGAGAACCAATAAAATCTTTTGCAAAAGTAAATGTAATGTCAGTGACAGCATGAGATAACATGTGCGCAAGATAAGTGATCTTTTAGGATTAAATTCATAGATAACCTGAAATGAAGTTTTGCAAATTATTTTGGGGAATATATAATTATATGCAAATTCAAATTTGGGTTGATGTAAAACCCAAGTCCCCAACTCATCAATACATGGATAAAGTACCAATGAATATTAAATTTTGTACCTATAAGCATTCACAAGGTTATAATGAATAAAAAATATCTTTTTTAGCAGATTATTGTGAAGTTCTTAATCTAAGCAATGATTGTGGCAGTTTGTGCAATATTAGAAAGAAAAATCACAATACCTTAAGCACCTAACGTACCCTCAAAGTAATACCAAATTTCCTATTTCTTCTTAACTAAAGGGATCATTTGGGATTAATTTCATGTAGTCGAGGGGCTAAAGTGGAGATAAGTGATAGTCTGGGACTAAAGTGGCTACATACACATAATCCCTGGGTCATTTTGGATTTTTTTTTTCTCTATAGTAAAACCATAAAAGATAGAATGAGCAATGATTACATTAAAGAAAAACTGAAGCAGCAAGTCAAAAAGGTACTAAAAAACAAATTTAGGTGACTTAGGCAATTAGGAAATGGTGTAAACTATTTTGTAATAAAATTGACAGATAGGATTATTATAAAAGAATTAGAAAGAAAAATTATCAATGGTCATATGAATTACTAAAATCTGCAAAAAATGATTGCGCAAATTATAATAAGCATCTCAAGTGTGGCCCAACAAGAATAAACATAACATGGAATCATAAAGCCAACCCAAATAAAGTATACCCGAAATTTTGGGATAAATGATGATGCGATAACTATAATGGAATAAATGCAAAAAACTAAATTGACATGAAATCATTAAAGTAAATGCAATGAACATTTATTACTTCCAAAAAGAAAAAAGGGATACCGCACAATTCTTATGTATTTATATATCTAACACCCAAAGTTTGATATTTATATTTATAGCACTTCGGTGTCATAAACTTATGAAAGAAAAGGTGCATTTCACTTTTTAAAAAATAGAGATGGTGTTATTTCTTATGAGTTGTTAAGGATTTGAGTGATATACATGTAAATATGAATACTTAGGTGTTAGAAATGTAAATACATGAGAATTGTGTGGTATGTAAGTGTTAGAAGCTATATTAAGAAATAATTTATTCTTGTTACAAGTTATGAGAATTAAATTTATTTCATTTACTATTTTATATCTTGTATTGTTTCATTTATCTCCAAGTAATTAATATAAATAAATTAATTGGGGATATAGGTGTTATATCTTTTATTTCCTGTTATTTTTTTTTTATTGTCTTACTTATTCTAGAAATTATGTAAGAATTATTTATACCATCGTTTCATATCAACAATATTATTCCGCATTATCCGAAACTTCAACATGGTATCAGAGCCAAGCTCCCTACCCTAGTCGTCAGTCCTCCTTCCGGAGCCACCGGACTCCCTTCCTGTCATCCTCCCTGCAGGAAGGGAGGGAAGCTCTTCTCCTGCCTCAGCTATCGCGACCAAGACTGCCGCTTAAAACGACAACTTCTGTTGGTAGCCATCAACACCATATCCCTTTCCACATTGTCAAAAGCCTATCTGGAGACTTCGTTTAGCAAGCCCTCACCGTAGGAACTAGCTGCTGAAGTCGGCCACTGTGGACGGCAATCCTGCTTTCACTTGAAAGTGAATCTCCTATGAAAGCATCTCCCGGGAACTTCCTGCAGGCCTATGAATCTCCCAGCATATGCAACGTGGCTTCCCTACAACCTCCTCGTGAGAATACCTAGAGGAAAATTCCTGTAGTTGGCCCACCCCTTCCAGTGCCGGCTAAATCTCCTTCCAGTAGTTTTCTTCCCGTCAGCTCTTTCTCCCATGGAGATCTTTCCTGTGGAGATCTTCCCAGCAACTCTATCACCCGCGGAAATCTTCCCAACAGGTTTTCTCCCAACCGATTTTTCTCCAGGGAAGAACTATTGCAGGTTTTCTCCTATGGAGAACTATTGCAGGTTTTCTGAAGGCAGATTGTCGCTTATCCCTCCGGCAAGTGTTTCAGCCGCCGGACCTCCCTCCAACAGGCTTGATCTCCTTCCAGGACCATCGGGGCGTCTTCCTGCAGCCATTTCTATTCCCTGCACGACCTCCTGCTGCCAGCTCTCCCTCCTGCAACCTTTACCGCCGTCGGAACTACATCCTACAGACTTTCAGCCGTCAAAATCTTCTACAGACGAAAAAAAAAAATCCTATCCATCCTGCTGGCTTCCTTAGAGGAGACCCATCTTTCTGTAGTCTTTTCACTACATCCGGATCTCCTTCCTGCCGGCGCTAGAAATTCCTGTAAGCAACCAGAACTTCTACCGACAGTCCCCATCCTCTACAGGCCCTCCTCAACCACTCATCATGGATGTACCAACATGAGATCTTGATGCAAGAGCAGTTAAAATTGTCAAGAGAACGGTAAGAAATAATGTCAACACAGAAAGAACTGTTGCCTGTACCATCCACCAACCAAGCATTGCCATATTTGAATCCTTGGATGAGTTACTTTTGCTGAAAAATGGGGACCAAGCAATTTTTTCTGGACCATTGAGCGAGAATTCTAAGAAACTAATAGAATATTTTGAGAAATTTTCTGGAGTTAAAAAAATCAATGATGGAGGCAACCGAGCAGCATAGATGCTTAAAACAAGTTCTGTTGCCCCAAACGCAAAACTAAAAATTGATTTTGCAAAGATATACAAATCTTCTCCATTGCACAAGCGAAATGTGGTATTAGTTAGAGAGCTTAGCAAGCCATTACCTGGTGCATCTGATCTTCACTTCTCAACTGAATATGCCTAATCCATTTATGGCCAATTCAAAATCTGCGTATGGAAGTACTGGCCCATTTAATGGAGTCTGGGGTACAATATAGAAAGTCTAGGCATGGCCTTTGTCACTGCTTTAGTGCTAGGCTTAATTTATTGGAAAATTGGCCAGCATAAGGACAATTCGAAAGAGCATATGTTCGTTATCGGAGCAATGTTATTTGTTATAGAATTTATGAGCTTTGTCAATTGCTCTACAGTATAGCCGCATTCTATTGAATCCTCCAAACTTTTTTCCCGCGGCAAACCCTTCTCTGGAATCATTCCTGCAACAAGCCGTCCTCCAAAGTTTTTTTTGCAGCAGACCCTCCACCAGAATTCTTCCAATAGCAGACTCTCCTCCGGAGCCTTATTCTGCATCAGGCCATCCTCCGGAACTTTTTCTTGCATCAAGCATTCCTCCGGAGCATTTCCTGCAGCAGGTCCTCTACCTGAATTCTTTCTGGAGCAGCCCCTCCTCCGAAGCTTTCCTGCAGCAAGGTCTACCTTTGAGGCTTTTTTTATTTTTTTCTGCAAACCATACCCTGCAACCTTTCCTGTTGATTATTTTTTTATTTTTTTCTGCAAACCATACCCTGCAACTTTTCCTGTTGATTATCTACTTTCCTGCAAACTTCCCTGCAGCATTACCTGTAAAAGTCTTCTGTTTGCCTACAAACACTGCAGAAACTGCAGTCAACCAAATACTCTTGGGGTTGATTATCAATAACAAAACTGCAGACCATACCCTGCAACTTTTCCTGTTAGTTATCTACGTTCCTGCAACAAGGCCTACCTTCGAGGCTTTTTTTATTTTTTTCTGCAGACCATACCCTGCAACTTTTCCTGTTGGTTATCTACTTTCCTGCAAACTTCCATGCAGCATTACCTGTAAAAGCTTTCTGCTTGCCTACAAACACTGCAGAAAATGCAGTCAACTAAATGCTCTTGGGGTTGATTATCAAGAACGGAATGAAGACCTCAAGTTCTACCACACAAAAAATCCTTCTCGCAAATTATTTAATGTTTTCAAATCCAAGTTGATCATGGTTTTCAAACATATTTCAACTTGAAGGAGTGTTAAAAGTTATATTAGGAAAGAATTTATTCATGTTAGAAGTTACAAGGATTAAATTTATTTCCTTAAATTTGAGTTATTTCCTTTCCTATTTCATGTTTTGTGTTGTTTTATCTCTAAGTAATTAATATGAATTGATAATTGGAGATATATGGGTTATATCTTTCCTTTCCTATTATTTTTTTTATTATCTTTCCTATTCTAGGATTCATGTAAGCGTTATTGATACCCCCATTTCATATCAATAATATTATTCCATATTATTTTGAATTTCAACAGTATGTAAATGCCCCAAAAACTAAAGAGTGATTACCAGTATCATACACTTAAGTGAAGTTCTCTAATTATATGATTGTAGCATCCTATATGTACAGGCTTATGAATTTTCAAATTGTGTCATATACCATTCGCATAACATGAACCTCAATCATATAAAGAGGCTAGTGAGTTAAATGCATTGAATTTACTACGAGGTCATTCAATGTAAGTAATTATACCTGATAACTTGTGTTATGCAACAATTTTAAAACTGCTAAGCAGTTGCAACGCAAATTAAACAGCTTTATTTCAAATATAAATCCATGATGGATTATCACTCTTTGGTGAAGGTGCAGTCCACAGGTAGCATGCCAAAAGAAAATTCAATTTAGAGTGCATAATATCCCTGACTTTAACAGGGAAATTTAATTAATTAAAGGAATATTCACGTACATACTACTCAATTCTTATGTATTTACATAGCTAACACCTAAACTTTAATTTTACAAGCATGCCACCTTACCCACACATGAAAAGGAATATTTCATTTCTTAAAAGTTAAAACGGTGGTATTATTTATATGATATAAAATATTTGGATGGTATAGAAGTAAAAAACAAAGTTTTGGAATTGGGTGCTATGTCTGTAAATGCACTTTTAATTAATTAAAATATTGGCATTTGCCGGAAACCTCTGGGGTATGCATAAATCTCAGTCAAACAATTAATACGACTTGAAATTGATAGCTTCATCATAGACATGTAAATAGAAAATAAAATTATATAACCCACACTTACATGGCTTATACTTCCATGAATTGATGCTCTTTCCCGTAAAAGATGCACCCTGGGGGACATACTTCCTGATGACTATATAAAAAATAAAGTTCAGTAGTAGAGACAAAATTTTAAAAATTGAAATATGACAAACTGGACCCAGAAGCTAACATTACCTTAGATTCGGTTATGTCATCTCTGACAGAGTTAAGTAGTTCAGCATGATCCCTCAAAGAATTCAAGTTTTGTTTGGTTCGTCGAAACTCCTGAAAGGCAAAGATCACATTCAAATCCAGTCAGACTTGGTACTCCTAAGAAAAGGGGCTGTGCATTTACATAGATACCACCTAATTTATATGTATTTACATATCTAACATCTAAAATTTGCTTTTTTACGTTTATACCACCCAAATCTTTCATATCATATCAAAAAATACCCTCTTTTTTACTTTTAAAAAGTAGATAAAAAGTAGAATACACATTTTCATGCATAGCTAAGGCGGTATGGTATGTATGTAAAAATTGAAGTTCATGTGTTAGATATGTAAATGCATAAGAATTGAGTGGTATGTATGTAAATCTTCCAAAAAAAAAATGTCATTCTGGAATGTGGATGCGAGCATCATGTGAAATGAAAATGATGAAGGTGTAATGAGCATTATCACAGAAATGTAGTTGAAAGGCATTTATTCACCATAACAAATAGCATTGAATTTTTTTTTAATCGGATAAAATTAGATTGGGAGATCATACGGAACAAATCTTAAAATTAGCCACGTAAGCCAACATCAATTATATAATCAACAATACTCTGTATTTTAAGATTATTGAATAATTCCACTCCACATAGAATAATGAGAATATTAAATGACCCTTGGCAAGCGACTTTAAGAAAAAAAATAAAAAAAAATTCTAGGTTAGAAAGCAATCTACAGCGTGGCATGTGCATTTCGATAGATTGAACCATGAGATGGGAAATATGGATTCAAATAGAAATAGCATGATATTTATAACTGAGTCCATGTGGCTTACCTCGTGCTTCAGATATAGAAAATCTTAAAATCAGTTAAAAAATGATAGGTCAAAGCATGAACAACAAAAAGGGTAGGAAAAATTGTGACCTTGGCAGAGAAATGCTCCACAGGAAAAACTCCAGAAAGTAGAATAAATTGAGGAACCGCATGATCGTATATTTTAAAAAATACATGCATTTTAAGAACATAGGGTAGTTGAAATGCATGCATTTTAAAAATGTAGTTGTCTAATTGCAGGTAAATCAAAGGCATCAAAATATTTTTTATGTTAATTGTGATACAATTCAAATGCATTGATACGCAAAAAAGGGCATATGCAAGCAACAAACGTGGGCGACAGCAGGCAGTGGATGATCGTGCGCCGAAATTGTGTGAGGGTAAAGTGTGGGATTTGGAAATCATGAGTGGGCACATAGCAAGATTTTGAAATTGCCTTATTTGGGTGATTTCCACATGCGGTGATAACATAAGCTTTAGGGTATCTCAAATCCCTCAAAACTTTACTTTGCATTTTCTTTTTGCTTTGTATTAAACATAAAAACCGATATGCATAGAAATGGAATATAGCACCCTACTAACACACTTGACCAAAAAAAACCCTAAACTGCAACATCTGATCACCTAAACTCATTTCGTATCTAGATTAATGTCTATATATGTTAAATTACAGATAGAACATATAAAATGATATAATAAGTATTTTATTTTGCACCACAATATAGAAATTTAGATTTTTATTTCCTCTTATAACAAGAATGGATTGGAACATCCTCCATAAAGAATGTTATGTAAGAAGATCACAGGCCAACAAGACTACTACTCAATGTGTTCATTACGTCATTTCTTGCCATATCATATGTTATTTTAGTTTTTGAGTGTTTAGCCTTAAATCTGTTAGCATGTTTGCTTTAGACATTGCATATGCTTGGCCTCCCTATAAACATTAGAGGGAATAAAAAAAAATGATGAATACTACGAATTTTATGATGATTTGGATGAAAATGTGAACAAAAGAAGTTTATTACTAGTTTAATGAAAAAACACATGACATATTTAATAAAAATAACTACAAAAGGAATCCATCATTCAGTGTATGTAAAAGGACATCCAAAAAGGCTATGAAGAAGGGTGTTGTACAGAACTAGGTAAACAAGTGCATAATAGCCAAAACTAGCAATTCAAATGAGAATAAAACAGCATTGGCTCTCCCTTAATTTTCATGAATTGCAAAAGACTAAATTCAACATATGCCAAAAACAAAAATTTTATAGTTGGCCAGCTAAGTAAAGTAAAGAGCTCGTACTCTGAATTAATAACCAAGAGCATAAGATCGGTGCATTCAGGAACGGCCAGATCTCATACCCCTTTTATTTTTAAGAAAAGTCAGCAAGAGCATTTCATTGATACCTCGAACAAAAATAGAATGTACATCAATTATAGCTTAAGCTCAAACATTTATGCTGGCTTTGTGAGCCTCATAATCTATTATATTAACTTTGATGATAACAAAAGTATGTTTGGATGATCTAATATTTAAATTAAGTATTTCAGGTGCATCGATTTTATAGATATGCAAACTAGAGATTCAATCAAAATTTGAACATGGATGAATCGAATATGGATCAAGATGGATAGCTCGGAACTCTATATAAAAAAATGATAGAAATTTTCTTGCATGGCTTATTTTTTTGCTTGAAGTTTAGTATTTCAAGTGCATTGATTTTATAGACGTGCAAGCAAGAGATAGATCAAGATTTGAGCATAGATGAATAAAAGATGAATCAAGATGGATAGCTTGGAGCTCTATATAAGAAATAATAGAAATTTTCTTGCATGATTTGCTTTTTGCAAGCAATTAGATATATTCACTTAATTAATCATTAATTAAGAATAATAAAATAAAATTATATATCAATATATTTAAATGTTTAATTATAATTTTCATAATTTTAATATTTTCTTAAACACTTTTACATAACAATAAATTTTCGAAAATAATATAATGAAGATGTTCAAAGTAGAAATTCAATTTTATTTTAATATATTTGAAATTTATATGATTTCTTAAAATAATTTATCTAATATTATTGGAATATTGATTAAAACATTTAAGAATTGTCATAAAAACAATAGAATTTGTTCTTCACCCATATTTTATTACCATTATAGAATTCAATTCTTCTAATTATTCCAATAACCTTATTGGCTTCTGTAGATACTATTTGATAGGTTGTGACATAACGTACTTTGGAATAAAATTAAGTTTATTATGATTTTTCAAACATTGCTATTGTTTTGTTGAGCTGGCTAGTCATTATACACTCACTTGAACCTATTTAAGTTTTGTTTGACTTCCCTATTTTGTCTAGATGTTACCAAGCCATTTGAATCTAATAATATCTTAATAAAAATTATTTTTTTACTGAATACTATATTATTATTCGATTAAATAATGATGGAATAATATTATGCAGTAAAATTGCTTTAAAATTACTTTTTGGTTATAAATAACCTCATTTTCTTCATGAAATGGTTGCTGCTCTTGAATTCTAAAAACTCAAGCATATGCTCTCCTCTTTCTTCTTTCTTTTCAAGTAAAAAAATCTTAGGAGAAAGTTCATTTATTCCAAGTGCTTTGCATCTTTTCAAGATTACATTCCTTAGTTTGGAGTCCTCTACGCACTCAATCAAGCAAAGTTTCTTAAAGACTTTGAGTTTGTTTTCTTCATTTTAAATATATCTTTATTATTCATATGTTACTCATCTTTTCTAATACTTAAAAATCTTTATTTGCGAATCAAATACTTATTTAGCATCATATATTAAGTTTTGAATGGCTAAATTCTACATCCATAAAGTTAGTAAGAAATTTGTGGGTGATTATCAGCCCTTTGAAAATTCACCTCAAATTATTGTTTGATCATTGTGTTGCAAACTTGTTTGAGCTTGTACAATCTATAAATTTTGTAAGTTTTTTTCTTTATATAAGCCATTCAGCTTAGTGAAAAATCATTGTATTTATATTTGGTTGTACTAGCCCATATAAAAGAGTACTTAGATAGTAAACAACTTCGGTTTGAAGAAGTGAGATTTGTTCGTAAACCTCAAATTTAATAGATTTCTAGACCAAGAGTTGTCTGGTGTGGACTTAGGCTTGATAGTCGAACCACGAAAAAAAATTGCCTACTATTTGCTTTACTTTGCAAAATAGTATAAAAATAATATTAATTATTTTAATTATTAAAACTTTTTAAAAATCCCAATTCACCCCCCTCTTCGGTGCCATAGTCATCCAACAATTTCTTCCACAAGTTCTTCAATCAAAAGAAATCTAGTTCTAAAGGGGTCATAAAGTCATGCAAAAAAAGAAATGAGTGCTTAAACTTCTCAGCCTCGACATTTAAAACAGTCAACTACAAGGTGATTGTGTTCCTTTCTTTTCAACTAGCAAAAGTAGTTATAATGTACTTAGTCTAAAGGAGACTGGATGAAAATATGAATTCCCCTCTCCTTTATTGACTGGTGATTCGATGACAAAAAGCTTAGAATCTGCGAGATGCATTCCTCATAGTAATCCCCTAAAACAGATAAACTAAATATAGCTTGGAGTTCCCCTAAAGTAATAGTCATCTTATATGAGCCCATCAAGAAAGTATATATGGTACCATCCAACTATTTTACCATACACTGGATTAAAAAAAATATGGTAAGTTGCAATAATCAAACATAGATGCAATGATTACTAGAGAATTCATCTGATTGTCATATGATGCGCTCTTAGCATATAACGCACCCAATAAAAATAATCACTTACTGCATGAGGAATTTCAAATATAGAATCAAGACACCATCCCTTCCGCTTCACCATGTAGCAAACTTTAAAATTGAACAACACTCAGGCTCTCAACACTATATGCAACTAGCTAAAATAAATCATGATTGCCATAAAAAAGATCGTGATTGCTTTGAGAGAGATTTGTTTGCAAAAATTTAATAATAAGAATTAATCAAACTGGTTCACAAATTAATTTGTCATGAGATATTCTAAGTTAAGTTATTAAATGGCATCTAAATATGCCTTTTTTTTAAAAAAATGAATAAATTCCTTAGAAAATTCAATGCAAAAATCTATTTTATTAACATTGTGGCATTTTTAGTTAACACAAAATGATAAGTTGAATTGGACCACATTGGATGACCATATATAACTATATGCACTAATATGTTTATAGTATTAAATTTATTTAAGATTCACACGAATATTCACATGATGTATTTACAACAACAAACAAAAAAGTTCACTATGTTAACCAAACTGATTCATAAAGAGCTTTTCCCCACAATTCATATTATTTTGATATCATTAAAATTTTTAGTTTGAAAAATTGCAGGAGTCAACAAATTATTTAATGAACGAGTTTAGATAGCAAAACAAATTCAAGTATAGATTAGAACATATTTGCTGCCCAATAGCCTATATAGCCCATATGAGCAAAGATCAAGAAACATTAATCCTCTGAGCTAGTTTGCTTGTGAGATCCTTTATCATAACATCTAGAAATGATGATGTGCAAAAACATCTACAATAAGGTTTTTGCTTGCTCTCATCATCCAAGTGAATTTAACTCAAGTCTTCCTGTGATATAAGACCCTACTTATTAAGTCATTAGTTTATGCTAAAACATAATGATTAGAACCCTCTAAGCAGAATTACCGATAAACTTAGTTATGATGATCAAGATATGCTCCAACTAACAACAAATAGTATTAAGGCATGTGTCATTCAATTTATGTGTTACCATCTTTTTTACATCATGAAATGAATGGGTAAAGTTATGATTCCATGCTTGGAAGCACTCCACGGCCTCCACAATCATAGCTCCAAGCATAGTAATTGTGACAAAATAAGAACTTTATCCTTAACATATTCAAAAAAACCTTACATGAATTTTGATAGGGTTAAATCTCACCCCCGCCTCCCCTCTCCCAAATTAGAACAAGCTGTCATTTTAATGTAAAAAATGTGACATGAGTATGTCCACCTAGCTCCAAGCATGGCAATTGTTTGTAGAAAATAAGAACTTTATACATAACATCCTAAAAAAAATTTAATGTAAAAAATGTGACATGAGTATGTCCACCCTGCTCCAAGCATAGTAATCGTTTGCAGAAAATAAGAACTTTATACTCAACATATTCAAAAAAACCTTACATGAAACACAAGTCTTCCTGTGATATAAGACCCTACTTATTAAGTCATTACTTTATGTTATGACATGATTAAAACTCTCTAAATAGAATTACCGATAAACTTAGTTATGAAGAACAAGATGTGCTCCAACTAACAACAAATAGTATTATTGGCACGTGTCATTCAATTTATGTGTCACCATCTTTTTTACATCATGAAACGAATGGGTAAAGTTAAGATTCCATGCTTGGAAGTACTCCAGGACCTCCACATCAGTAAGTGCTTATGTTTACTTCGTACATTACATGCTGAGAGTGTATAATATAATGCTCATATAAATAAGTCTTTATTAGGCTATCCATACAACTATGTTAGGTTATGAAAACCTGCTAGCATCATAGATCTAGGATATAATAGAGCACTGGGATAACACCTTTAAAGTTAGTTAGATAGTGCCGCATTACTTGGCCATTGCCATAAGGAAATTTCAAGCTATACCCAAACCGATCTTAGGGGATCCTTATGAGGCATGTCTTACCAAAAATTATGAGTTTTTCCAACATCAAATGGTGATAACAAAGGAGAGAAAAATCCATATATTCATTCAGCTAACTCAAACTTTCGAGCATAATTAAAACCTTCATAGGAAGAAGGAAAGAAGCCATCATTTCCATATAATTATTATTTCAAACGTCTGTGAAACAAGAATTGCTTACTTTATACAATATCATAGTCCCTTTGGTTCTAGAACTTCAACTAAAAAACTCATGCAAGAGATGTTTGAGCTTAAGATAGTGATCAACGTATGCTCAATTTTAGCTTAGATATCAATAAGATGTTCTTCATAGTTTTTCTACTTGCATGAACTTGTTACATTGTTTTCCTTGAATCAGGACAATTGAAAGCACTAGGAGCATACTTATATGTGTCCATCTATCCAAGTGATGCCAAGGGACCTATTGGTCATGAAGAAGTAATCAAGATGTATTTTTGGTTACCTTTCTAGGCATACAGTACAAATGAGCTAACGCTCATGCTCATTTCGTCTATTAGATAAAATCCCTAATTTTATTCCTTGTACTTGAAATTTTCACATTTGACAAGAAATTCACCAAAAATAGACAAACAAACTCCAATCTAGAATATGCTCGTAAGTAAGGCTAACATGAAAATAAATTAACCAAAATTACCTGTGAGTACTCGTGCAGTATATCCCTGTGCCTTGCTAACTTCTGTGTAATAGATGTGGTTGATGCTGCAGATGCAGCACATCGGCTCATGGAATCATTAATGTCTAGTAACTTCTCTAGTAAGGATTCTATTTCCATTTCAGTAGACTTCCAAGACCTATTTGGTCCAATATTAGGTGATCCAATCTCCACAATACCTAGAAAAATGGCAATTAAACAACAGGAAGATGTTTTTTGTTTCCTTGCAGACAAAATGAAAGATAGCAAATAAAGAGCCCCCAAATTAGAACAAGATGTCATTTTAATGTAAAAAATGTGACATGAGTATATCCACCTAGCTCCAAGCATGGTAATTGTTTGTAGAAAATAAGAACAAGATGTCATTTTAATGTAAAAAATGTGACATGAGTATATCCACCTAGCTCCAAGCCCCCGCGCCCAAATTAAATTTTAATGTAAAAAATGTGACATGAGTATGTCCACCTAGCTCCAAGCATAGAAATTGTTTGTAGAAAATAAGAACTTAGAACTTAACATATCAAAAAGCCTTACATGAATTTTGATAGGGTTAAATCCTCACCCACCCACCCACCATCCCTTCAAAGGGCTAAATTTTGTGTCATATGAGTAGCATGTAAAGTTTGAATGCATCACCAAAAGTCATAAAGTTGTACCAAATCAAAATGATATAACAAATGGAAGCTATGTTACGAGAAATGTATTCATGATGTGATTGTAATTGTTTGGCTGTCAAGAATTTAGGGATTAAAGTTGCATTCAGCCCAATTTCCCACCAAACAGCTTAAATTTGACTTTTTATTATGAGTTAATCTTTAATTTAGCTTAATTTATCAAATCCGAGAAGCAATTAAAATTTTACCAAATCCAATCAAAGGTAAGATTATCAATTTAAAGAGCGAGAGAAAGAAACAAATAAAGAGAATAATTTATAAATGTTACATTCATGGGATAAGTGTAAGCATCATATCATCAACATTAGCTTTATCCTTAGCTATTTTTCATCAATTTTAGGAGTTCTCCTCCATTAAACGTGTTGGGTACTAGTAGAAATGCTAAATCAATCGTGCCTAATTTCTAGCTCCTGTTTAGCAATAATGAATAACGCAATGCGGAATAAGGGTCCCCATAATCCATAGAGCAGCATAACACTATACACATGTTATAAAATTAGCATAAATCATAGAAAAATCATACACATTTTATTAACAAATCAATAATATCTAAGCAAAATTTCCTTAAAAAATGTCACATAAGTAGAGATAGGATTTTTAAAAGTTTAGCATACATACCATAAAAAGAATTAACTTTGTATGTTTCCACCAACACGGTGTTACTTTATTCATTTCCTTTCTATTTTAAAATAAAATTTGACATTTACACTAGGAGGGTGATATGTTAATTACATATATTGTCATTAAGGGTTTTGCCTTGTTCAGCTTTTATGGGGCACTTTACAAATCATTTTATCAAAGAAATTAACCATTTACAATCCCAAAACCGCTCATAAATTTTTGAGGATTTATGCTACATTTACATATATGAAGAATAACAAAAGAATGATTGCAGAGCAAGAAAATAAATTGAGATACAAAGCTATCATAGTTGTTGTAGCATATAATATTAGAGCGATCAATAAAAAATAAATGGTGCTTAGACTTTCATAAAGAGATATAATCATAAATAATCTCAAAGAAGAAATTATTCACAAAACATAAATAATATGTTGCTTTACAAACTAATAATCAAACTCAAATGGTATATTACTCATCCTTGGATTCATCATGATCATTATCAAACTAATAATATTTTGTACCTTATTATGAATCTTAAGCAATTATTTACTAAAACAATTAGTGCTTTATTAACGATCAATGAACACCTTTACATTGTATTTGCATGTTAAAATACACTCTCGTTATATTCACATCTAGATGAACCAAATGTAAGATGAAGCTGTCGCTCCAATTTGTCATTAGATCTATCTCGGATTATGAAGACTTTCTTATTTAAGAGGATTCCTCGCATGAAGGCTTTTCATATTTGAAGAATGTCACTTGATAGCTTTAGGATTGATTTTTGAGTTATTTGATTCTGTTACTTCCGGACCCAAATTAATTCAGTATGGAATGGCGGATTTCAATAAAAAAATATATCACCAACGTAATGATATCCTAAACAGCTAAATTAAGCATACAATGTGCAACATCTGCAGATGAAAACAGGCAAAGCTATGGAAGATAGAGAAATTCGGATCCCCATTCTAGCCATCACATTCATCGACGGACCATTTTCACCGCCACCTTGGTGGTTAGATCTAGCACCCGGGAAGCAGAGGGGAATACCTGAAGAGTGGGAAAATCTGGCCGCGAGTTTGGCGTAAGAAGATAGTTTAATGTCAAGTTCCCCTTCGATCTTCCTCGCCTCCTTCCTTAGCTCCTCCCAACCGGATTCCTGAAGCTCTAGACTCGCATCCATCATATCGACGTCCACTTCCTCTTCTTATACCCTTCTTCTCCCTAGCGTTACCCTAAGGGCACGCGTGGTAGAGTTGCGGGCTCCGACGACGGTCAAGAAGAGGAATCCCTAACGAGAAACAGTGGAGATGCTGCGGCAGTGAATCTTCGCTTCCCTCCGCTCTTCGAATCTTCCCGTCAGTCCCAGTTTAGTAGTTTTAGAGATCGACAATCATTTAGAAAGGGCTGAAAAGATCAGAATTAAATTACTTTAAGCCATAGAGATTTTAATTACAAAATTAACATTAATAGTTGAAAGAAACTCAAACCCGTTTCAAGTTTTATCACGACTCGATAGTTGTACCAGCCATAATATCATGAAGAATAATATCGAGTATTGACAATGTCTTAGGAGTGATGGCTTGTCAAGCCTCAACATTTGTTGTTAGTTTTTATATTGTAGCTTCATATATTGTACTCCCTCATCTAAAAATAGAAGAAGTATTTCATGAGAAATGCTTGATCAACAATTTAAATTGAAGTTCATTATTATGTCCTTCTCTGTCTCTCTCTCTCTCTCTCTCGCAGAAGGAGAAGCAACCTTTTTTTAAAGGGGGGATAAATTGCGCTCAACCCATTGAGGGGGGCTAGAACAACGAAGAACAAAGTGATATTTCAAAAGAGTCAAAATTAATATTTTAAGAGGGGTAAAACAGATATTTAAGGAGAGATAAAATATCAAATTACCCTCTCATGTAAATAACCCCGGACCTTACTTGGGAGCACCCCTACTCTCTTGTGTCTTATAGCTTGTTCCTTAGGTGTGACTCACGGACAAATCATGATTTATTAGGCATAAAATAAGATCATTATATGCTTGTTAGAAAGATTTTTTAGTAATTAGAATTGATTAAACTTCTTTGTAGAAAAAAATAAGTATGATAGAAGGTACAAACATGAGCATCTACCTTGATTAAGGGTTACCTAATGAATATAATGATGTTTACAAAAAACTAGTCAAGATGTTGTAAAGGCTAAATTGGGATATTGGTGTGGTAGAAGAAGACATCAAAAATAGGATGTGGTGGTGTTCTCGCTAAAGAGATACTTGAAGTATGAATTTAAATAAAAGAACGCTTGTAATTATTATTATTATTTAAATTGAAGTTAAAGTTTAGTCAATTATATTATTCTCTATATTTTAAGATTTTGGTTTTGAATTAAATTTTATGTGCCTGGGCCATGAAATTTATACAGAAAATAGCAGAGTTTTAATATAGAAAAAATATAATATCAAATAATCTATTTTTAAATTGGTTCTAATTAAATTTGGGAGAAGTACTTAACGCTTCCAATATTTCCTATTCCATTGCACTCCTCTAACATTAATCATTCAACTACAATAAAAATGGAAAATATGTACCATTCAGCACACCTTTCAAACTTCGTTGTCTGAACTGCCATTGAAGAAAGGAAAATTTTCACACATAATACACATCTAATGTATTTACATATCTAACAGCTAAAATTTAAAATTTATATTTATACCAATTCAATGTCATAAATTATGCATTAAGAAACCTGCTTCACTTTTAAAAGAACTAATAACTGTGATACTCTTGGTGTAATGTTTAATATTAAACCCCAGTCAATTACAACAACATAAACAAACACACAACAATAAAACACATAAACAAACAAATTACCTCCCAAGAAAAGCTTAATTTTACGCCCTCAGCCCTCAGCCTGCTGACGGAAAAAATTTGCGTACATAAGACGTACGCAAAGCTGCGTACAAACAGGTTACATGAAAGATTTCAGGAGGTTATAACCGCGTTATACCCCCTGTAACCTACCTATATATGAAAACAGAAGCGCGGAACTTACTCGAAGGTACAGGTAGGTTACAGGGGTATAACGCGGTTATAACCTCCTAAAATCCTCCCTGCAAACAGGTTACGTACCCTGTTTGCAGGTTACAGCCGTACGCAGCTCTGCGTACGTCTTATGTACGCAAATTTTTTCCCAGCCTGACGGTGCCCGCGACCTAACCAGCCACCCATGGGCAAAATCAGGTTATGTCCACAATAGACAATTGTGCCCCCTAAAATTTGAAATTTCCTCATGTACAAAATAAAAAGTGGTTTTTTTCTTAAATAGTTTATGCAAGTTATAAAAAATAGCTTCTCAACCGACCATAATCTCCCGGCCACTTGCTTGAACCAAAATAAAAATAAGAATAAAAATAAATAAAATTTCCATCATTACCACAAAATCAGCACCACAAAATCAGCTAACTTGACAAAATCAGCTAACTTGAAAAAAAAAAAAAATCTTCATAAATAAGAAGAAAAGAGAAACACCGTGAACACTGAAATAACCTAATAAAAAACCCAGCTGATAAATCATGCTCCTACAAATCCAAAATAAAAAAAAAAAAAATGAAATAAAAAATAATGATAAAAAAAACATAACACTGATATAAGCTTCGCGGCAATCTGAAGAGTCTAATGTTAAAACAAGAAAAGGAGTGCAGCTAAGAGCGCCACCGCTGCAAAAACCGTAGCACTTCCTCCTCGAATGGTTGTTGATGAGTACTCCAACGCCTGCCCATGAGGTTTCTGTTGCCTGAAACATTGAAATTAAGATAAAATCCAGACCTTAAATCCAGAATTTTATAAATCTATGCAACTTGCACCTATTTTATGTTTGGATGGATTTAATAAATTCGAACATAAATCATGTTAATGAGGCGCTACCCAACACCCCTAAAAAGTATCATTATGTTAACTTAAGGATTAAGTGATATGTATGTAAATCTTCCTAAAATTTATGACTTGCAACAATTTATTCGAGAATAATTTATTAGGTGCAGAGAACATATACAATTGTACACTCGTCTTGTACTCCATTCTTTAAGAGTACACAACGAGCACGCAACTTGTACTTGCATGCTCTCAAAATATTGCCGTGCAACTATGCACTCCTGTTACTGGCATCTAGAGCTACAAAGTTATGACTTCTTTGTTGGCTTTGTTTTCGAACACTTCTATTTGGCTATAATTTTCTTATTATTTTTTTCATAAGCCTAAAACAACTTTTATAGTCATGCATACCATAGCATGGTAAATTTTTGGGTAAAATGTCTATATGGTTTTCCAAGTCTTTGTTCTAGTAGTTTTAGGACTTCTGTTTATAAAAATTGTTAATTTAGTTTCCCAAACTCTTTTGAACTCTTTTGATGGGGGCTAAAATAATCCTTCTTGGAAATTATTTTAGCCCAAATTAAAAGAGGCTATAAACTAATTTGACACCTTTATAGACATGGGACTATAAATGGCACCATCTTAATATTTAAGGTACTATTTTGACACTAATTTTTTAAAAAAGGAATTCCTTTTAAAAGCGACTAGCCGCCCCAAACAAACCATAAGGGCATTTTTGGGATCAATTTAGTTTTTCTTTCGGTTTTTAAAAACATATTTGTTTGGAGTATTTTTTTTTTTTTTGCATTTTTTTTATTTTTTGCTTCTAAAGAGAAAATAACATGTTTTTGAAGACATTCAAAAAAACATTTAGGTGTTTTGAATATTTTCAAAAACAACTATGTCTTAATCAAACATACCAAACATATTTTATTTCAAATAAAAAACATAAACAAAACAAAAATTAAAAAAAGAAACAATCACTTCTGTTTTTTATATTTTGTTTTTATATTATTTTCTTAATATTTTGCTTTGAAACAAAGCATTTTGTCTATTTGATTAAAGAATGATTGTTTTAAAAAACATTCAAAACACCAAAATGTTGTTTAGAGTGTTTTCAAAAACAAGTTCGTTTCTTTTTTAGAAAAAAAACATATGATCACTAAAAAATTACACTGAATAAACATGTTTTTAAAAAAACTAAATTGATGCCAAACAAACCCTGAGAAACAAAAGAATGGATTCAAAGATTTACTTTTGCATGTCGTCAAGGAGTCCACAATAAAGAGCATTATCAGGTAGAGGCATTTCAGTTTTGTTTGTGCTCTCAGGGTTGAAAACCTTAATGTAGGTCTCCTGTCCTAAGTACCACGAATCAAGATTTTCCGAGCGCAAATTCCAGGTACCAACATTATCAAGTGAAACCAACACAGCAGTCCAAGCTCCTGGATAAACCTGAAATAATAAATTCACAAAATTGATGTTTTGAAGCAAAAATCTCATGTTTATCAATGATCAGAATGAATTTCAAAATATTTGGGTTAGCTTTGAGATCAATGAAATATATGATTAATCAAATAAAATTTGTAATGGATTTATCTAAATGAAAATCTATTTACTTGGAGATCATCAAATTTGGGTTATTATATCCTCAAACAATTCAGATATTGATCTCCAAAAACTGATTTGATGATCTCAAGAGAATATAAAAGTATTCCGAGAATTCAATTATTTGTTTAAAGACATCAAACACAATAACGAACTATTCATACACACATGTAACTATAAATTAAATTGTTGTTCATTAAACAAATTATAGTTAGAGAATAACTTATCAACCTTAAAAAGTCATTCTATCAGATTATCCCATTTAAACATGGAATACAGATTGTAATGAGACTTGAATGATTAGGAGGTAATAAAGAGAAGATTTAAGATCAACGAAAGGTATTGAATGACACATATTATGCTCAACCAATATTTTGGATTGGCACTGTTGCTCCAATTTGCTAATAATATGATCAAACATTCTGAATGATCAAGCCATAGTACAAAGAAGAATTATGATCAATGAAAGTACGCATATTACACATTCTACTGTAGTATTGATTTGGATTGAGATTGTTGGTCCAATTTCTTCCAAATATGCAAACAAATTTTGGCTGGTTCTGCAAGGCAGAGGTTGTGACAGGCATGAGTCTAAAAGATAATGAAATGAGAAAATGACTAGGTAAGGTTCTCAACAATAGTACCATTAGTAAAAACATACATCCAATCCAACCATTTTGAGCAGCACGCACGCCAAACGAAGAACTGATAAGACAAGGTGGGGACTTAATTCGTATATATCATGCATTCATCCTCCCTGATTGTGAGTGCTTATAAAATATAAAGTTAACTCGAACTAACTCATTCCAAATAAACAACCTCATCAGCACCAAATACAGAAATAGTTAAAATACTCATTAGCTTCTAACCAAACAACATCTTGAGTTATGTCGTGAACATGTTTGAAGCTAATTGGGTTGAGCTCAGTGCGGAGGCTATAAAGGGAAATATTATCTTCAGAGAATTAGTTGTAAAGGAAAACATTCATTAAATGTTGATCGACTCTAGTTAAAACAATATCGTCAAGATAACATATATACGTGTATTTGTATTTAGTGAATATACATATACATTATATAGATATATGTTAAATTTATATAGCATTCAAATAAAATGAATATTTGATCTCTCAACGCAAGCTAAACAAATCCAGATTCTGACGCAAATAGGCTCGTTTTCTTCATCTCAATGATTTGAATGCACTCACACGGTTTATTTTACAATTAAGCATCATTTAGATGGCTTCGATGACAACTGAGGTGAGTTAGCTCCAACTAGCTTGTTATCACACCTGATATTTACCATTTTCGTCAAGCAAAATAGATATGGAGGTCAACAATAATAATAAACAAGATAATCTTGTGCAGAAGATATGTTAGTGGATTTTATATCATGGAAAGCTTCATTACTTAGGAAAAAAACGAGGACAATAAGCAACAAAAAGGTCTCTCCATACATTGTTGAGCGTTTATCAATTGGAATAAATTAAGGAGAAAAGTGTCAAAATTGTTTGCTGGTTCTTCGTAAGGGTCCATTTTAGTCCCTTAATTTATAAAAGTTTCAATTTAGTTCAGTGTTTTTTTTAATATTGGGTTTAAATAGTCCTCAATGAGGACTAATTAAGCCCCCATGATAATAGTATGGAAACTAATTTAATACTTTTATAAACTCTCAGACTACAATAGCCCCATCTAAAAGTAAAAATAGAAATATATATGATAAAAACTAAAATGGAACTTTTAGATGGATGCTAATGAAATTGAACCACTCAAAGTGAATGAAACATAAACCATTCACCTGAATTGTGCTACGTGCAACACCATCCCATTTATTATATGTGCCTCTACTATTCTCAGCCCACTCTCCAAAATCCATCCTACATATTTCAAAATCATTTATTTATGTTAATAAAAAGATTGTGCAAAAAGATGAAAACTTTATAAGCTAACAAGCGGAAGTGTCCATACCCAACAACAAAGAATGCATATCCATCCAGGTGATAACTCTGAACTCTAGACTCATTATTCTGGAATACAATCTCCATGAAACCCCTGTATGTACCATTAATAATAGAAGTTGCAATTTTTGGTGGTCCTGGAAGTGGCTTGGTAGGGAAATTAAGCTTGTAAATTCCTTTCTTTTCATACTGGTCGGCTAGCCTCAACGGTGTCTCAGGAGGTAAATAAGAAATCCCATTGAGTGTTGCCCGAAGCTTTCCATTAATAAGCACAGGTGCCTTGTTTTTTAAAACATAAACTTGGGTCACATTGATGGAACCATACCTAAAAGAACCTTGGGGATTTGGACGGGCACCACTAGCAGTCACATTCCACCTGAAAATATTTATAGAATATTCAAACAAAAGATATCAAAATTATAAATTTAGCTTACCCAAGTAATGTTAATAAATTATTCACATGCAAATTCCGAAGAAATTGTATCCATATGGATCATTTTCAGAAAAAAATACCACAGAGGAACGAAGCAGAACAGATGCAAATCTCTAATAAATAAGCAGACGATCAATGAAGGATGATTAAAGTTGTTATACAATAACCACCAAAACTTCTCCCAATTAAACAAGTTCAAAGAAGCTCAACACAAACCTGATTGATCTTGCCTGATTCATAGAATATGATTTGTCATAAATATCATTGGGAGGATCAGGAAGAGGACCAGATGCTTTGCCTTTGGAATTCGAATAATGAAGGATTCCAACCCCTAAAACTCTATCCCATTTCGATCCATTTACAAACCTAGCGCTCGCTACAATGTAGTAATCAGTGCTTGCATTCTGATCCGTAGTAATCAAGAAAGAGTAGGACTGCCCAACAAATACATCAAGATTGGTATAATTCTGCTGAACTGTGTATGATCCTTCTGTTTCTGTAAGAAGAAGGTTGTGGGATTGGATTCTAAAGTTCAAACAAGTAGATATTCCAATATTGTGGACACGAAATCGATAAGTTTTCCCTGTTACAGTTAAAACAACCATCAGAATAACGTGATATGAAGATTTACTTGGGCTCTTCTTGGATCTTACCTACCTGTTTGATGGTCATTTGAGAACAAATTCCAAAAAACATTCGTTTAAACAAGGAAAAGCAGAAAATCAGAGAACCGTGATTTGTCAAAAACAAGAATACTGATTTCTCCAAAGGATCTTCGGCAACCTAACTAATAAAAAGAAGACTGATTAGAAAGTGCCTTCACCTGGATGAACATTGATGGTCTCGTAATCAATTCCTGCCATATTGCAATGTATTTTTTAGGTGCATGGATATAATTAAAAAAAGTGAGTCTTGTTAATTTTGTTTTGTTGTTGGTATTAATGGTTGTCATTGCTATTTTGATGTATCATGTTCAGTTCATTTGATTAACTCATGATTTTGATGCTTTCTCTAGTCTTGAGAACATATATGATTGTACTGTTTATATGATAAATTAATTTGTGTTATTTAAATTGATAATTTGTGCTATTTGTTGGATTTTGTTTTATGGATAATCTTTTTCATTTCTAAGCATGCTTTTTAAATGTAATGGGAGTGGAATAAAATCATAGTTGTCAACATTAAACAATGCACAATAAAACAACACCTTGAACCTCTAGTGCATGGCGTATCTGGCTTGAACAATGCACAACTTAAGGAAATTTATGCTGAAAATTTTTTTAATAATGAGTTGGAGATGTGTACCAATCCCTAGGACTATAATTGGGTTTGTCGTGCATTGGACTTAGCTTGATCATTTTTTAAGTACATGCTCAGCTCAAGCTTGCGACAAGCTTTCACATGTATTTTCATACTTGACTTGTTTAAATTTTTAATAATTATACTTGTTTACTACTTGGCTTGTCTATATTAATTGAATGAATACTTTACGGAGTTAATAAATGACCTAATCAATTGAATAAGTGCTTTACTTTTCATATAAAGTTCTAAACAAATGATCTTAAAAATCTAAACAGATAAGCAATTAAATAGATTCTGAATTATTATTAAACTATTTTACATCAATTAAATATGATAATCTAAGTTACAAGCAAAATTTCTTATAATAAAATAATATAAATAAGTACAAACAACTAGTTCATTTAAATAAATAATAAGAAAGAACCAAATTAAATTAATATGCATATTGATTAATGATAAATGAATTATTTGAAAAATAAAAAAAAAATAACCAAATTTTATTTAAATAGTACATTATATATGATATGATGTATCATCAAACTTAATATCGAGTAGTTAACAAGTTACTTGTTGAACAAAAAATGAAGTATTTTACAAAATAAATTTACAAGTTGGACAATGTTTAATTTTGCTTTATTTAACTTTCGAGTTTTTAAAGACGTACAAATTTGTTTATTTAGTACTTTGAACGAACTCAATCGAATATCGATCAAACCATGTTCAAGTTGTTTATCGAATGCATTGGTTTATTTATGGTACTATTCTCCCACCTAGGTTTTACTTGATGCTCTGGTAGCTGTGCCTCTAAATTATAAATTTCTCAGGCATTAAAATTATGCACCCACATACAGGCATGCTCAAAAACTTTTTTCTACTTCCTAAGCTACTTTTTATTTTCTAAACATTTATTGCTCTTAAGTTTTTACTTTTTTTAGCATAGGTTTTTTGGATTAAATATATGTTATCTGCAAATGGTTGACACCTGATTCCTTAATTTGAACATCTTTTGTTAGCATCTCTCTAATCTATACTAAAGTTTACATATTTATTGTTGATTCTTGCTGCGTCACATTGTGGTTGGGATCTCATTAGTTACATTATTGCTTTTAATGGTTGTTAATGCTTTACCATGTATTTGTTAGTCAACTTCAACATACTTGTGATGCAAGTTTATTTTTCTAAATACTTAACTTTTTATATAAATTTTCTCACAAATGGTTTTATAGATCTAAATACAGAGGTATGAATAAATTATAAATTAGTATCAAACTATTTTACGTAAGTTAAAAATAATTCGATACTAGTTACAAGCAACTTTCTTACAATCAAGTAATATAAATAAGTGTAGATAAGCTAGTTTAGATAAATAAATAGGAAATAATCACATCAACTTAATATGTATATTGGCTAATGACAACTAAATTAATTTAAAAAATAAAAAAGCAAAAAAGTATAGTTAATCAAATTTTTTTTTGAATAATATATTATATATGATATGAGCTATAATATTATTAATATTAAGTTTTTAATAATTTTCTTGTTGAACAATAAATGAGTTTGTTTGGGAACAAAAATTTATAGGCTGGACAATGTTTATTTAACCTTTGAATTTTTAAAGACATTCAAATTTGTTTATTTAGTAATTTGAAAAAATTCAATTGAGTGTTAATCAAGCCAGGTTCGAGTTGTTCACCGAATGCATTGGTTCATTTATAGCACTACTTATCAAACCTAGGTTTTACTTGATTCTCTAGCAGCTTTGACTCTTAATTATCAATTTCTTAGGCACTAAAATTTACAGACACACGTACATAGGCTCAAAAACTTTTTTTTTCTAACCATTTATTGCTCCAAATTTTTTACTTATTTTAGGATAAGATTTCTTTGGTATAAGGTCTACGAATTGTCGGCACATGATTCCTTAATTTGAACATCTTTTGTTATCATCTCTCTAATCTATACTAAAGCTTACATATTTATCGTTGATTCTTGATTAGTTCCATTGTGGTTGTGAAGTCATTAGTTGCTTCACTATTATTGTTAGTTATTGCTTTTCCATATATATATATATATATATATTAAACAATTACAAAATATATTTAAAATAACCAAACATAATTTATTTCAAATAAATAAATTAAATTAAATTAAATCCTGTCAACTAAAGTATCTCAGCAGGCAAAGGTTTTCATAAAATATGGTCTCATGCCTTCTTCAATATAATAGTGGCATCTTATTTCAACAAGACAACGGCACACAATCACTTCCATGTGCAGACTTTACTTGTTTAATCAAGCAGAATATATATAAAAAAACAAAGTTAAGGGGTTAGATATGTAAATACAAAGGAGTTTTGTTGTATGCATGTAAATGCCCATATCAAACTATGTCTAGTTATATGTTGAATCATGAACATACTATAAATATAATTGATTTGACTCAATTAAAGCTTGATTAGGAATCAAATTCAACAAAAAACATACTATAAATATAATTGATTTGACTCAATTAAAGTTTGAACAAAAATAATAATAATAAACTTTAATTGAACGGTTTAAAACTCAGTTCATATTCAAATTCAGCTCAAACTCAATAACAAATTAAATTAGCATAGTTAAACAATACAGTACGAAGCTCAACTGCACTCATTTATAGCAGAAAGAGTAGGTTTTCATGTTTCCGGAGACGAGAATAATGAAGCTCTTGCCACACTATTAAACTATAAGACTTCAGGTATGAGTAGCACAAATAGATATTATTTCGCCCGCCAATGACATGTATGACGATGTGGCGCCCGGTGGTTGGCCGTCCGGACATGCGGTGGATGGTTATCCGGACGAAATATTTTCTCAGGCTTCAGACACATGGTAGCGGCCAGATCTTCCCAAATAATTCTTCCACACGCCTAGTTTGATTAACATAACCATCAAGTCCAGAAGCTAGAAGTTCTTCGGCACAGGGTCCCATTGCTGAAGCAAAGCTCCTTTGATCCCATTTCAGAAGCTATGCCATCAAAATCAAATTAGGACTTGAAAAGAATTTCGTCTTAGAGGAAAGATTTAAAGGTGCAGAGTTTAATTCGTCCTACGGAGAAAATAAGAGGTTGCAGCTTTTTGTAAAGGTGGTTGTAAGGATGTGGTGTGAAATTATTCATTTCTTTTCAAAAAATCAGAAATCAGCTTTCTTACATCTACCACACACACTTTATAGAACAGTTGTAGAAAGCAAATTATTGCCACAAAAATTTCTCGAAAGCAATTTTTCCATACAGAATTGTGATGACATTTTGAAATGCAAAATATACAAAAATCTGTCCCAAATAGACCCCTTAGTTGCTTTGCAGTTAGATTATCGTGAGGGTAGGGAGAAAAAGTGGTGGGGGAGGCTTGATAATTCTGCCTCTACTAGCTCTGGAAGAAATATGAAAAATGAAGGGGGTTTAGAGGATAAAAGCACGGGTAAGAGAGGGCACAAGCAGTATAATGAGAAGGAAACATGATGAAGGAGAAGGATATGGTGGCGTCTAACGACTTACTGCAATTTGATTTTTATATGTTTTATCAAAGCAAAAGCTCAACCATGATCTCCTTGATCAGCAGGGATTCAATATCACTGTTACACTTGAGGTCTAGCCAACATGAACTGATAAATCAGGATTGATATTTGATATTCATGCTTGCAGAGAAAATTTTGAACATGAGGAGACGAGCTATTTTATTTTTTATTATTTTGGAAGATTTATATAGATACCACTCAATTCCTATCCATTTACATAGCTAACACCTAAACTTCAATTTTTATTTTTTTGGAAGATTACCACTCAACTCCTATTCAATTACATAGCTAACACCTAAACTTCAATTTTGAAATACATACCACCTTGCCTATACATGAAAAGCTGCATTTCACCTTTTTGAAGTTAAAATGGTGGTATTTTTTATGTGATATGATAGATTCGAATGGTATAAATGTAAAAAATAAAGTTTAGGTGTTAGAAATAAGAATTGAAGTTATATTCTTGTAGGAGTTCATCAAATAAGGGACTTGCATGATATTCTGTGTTTATGATTTTAACGGACAATTCAAAAACTAGTCATTCTCTTAATCATTATTTCACCTAATTATTTTGGGTCATATACAAAGATTGTAACGTATTTTCAATCTTAAATGTGGCGATCAAGGCCTTCAAATTACAAGAGAGGCCTTTCCTTGATTTAGCTGGGGCGGAGGACTATGGTGACAAAGAGACTTAGGATTTGTTTGGGGCAGTTGCAGCTGTTTCGAGAAGCAGCTGTGAAGCTGCTATGAGAAAGAGTGATGCAACTGGTTCTGAAATAAAGTTTGTAATATCCATATGTACATGTGTTAGTTGTAAATTCAACATCTCAGAAAAAAATCAAACAGAGGACCATAAATAATTTCAGAATATTAAATAAAGTCAGAAATCCAATATATTACCTCCAAATTTATACACCATATAGCCACTGAATAACACGAAAATTAAAATTATAATAACAACAAATAATATCACTCCTCATCTCCAAAATATCAAGTCTTCTAGAGAATTTTTTTTACAAAATTACTCTCCACATATGATCACTTACATTTTTCAACTCCTTACAGTCGCCAACACATCTAAGAAAACCAATTTATTTCTAGGAGATCTCATAACTTAGCTTCTCAATGTGACGTAAACAAGCAACGTTGAAAACCTCGATTGTAATTCACAACTCTAGGAGCAGTAAAAATCCCTAAACTCATTTTTTTCTGAAAATGTGGAGTTTAATACACCAATCTCAACTTTAATCACAAAAAAAAACATTGCAAATCACACGTAAAAAAACAAAACTCACTATATATATTTCCTCACAATCCAAACCACGCACCCAATATCAACCAAAGAAAGACGGTATCAATCAAAATCAAGTGAAGAATCTGTTCATAACATAAATATAAAGTAAATATGTTCTAATTTTCACTTTAATTATTACATAAAACAATTGTAATAATTTGTTTCATCTCTTTAATTACTTTGTCATCTTATACTTGAGAGGCTACAATAAACACCAGAGAACTCATCAAATATGCGAAATATAAAATAACTAAATTTAAATATAGAAAACAAGCACACAACGATAGTTAACAAAACAAGATAATACTAACGAATGTTACAAAAAAGTTCAAGTACAATATTTTACAAAAAAAAATAAATAAATTATTCGAAATTATACTACACATTGTAATTCTCAAAAAAATAACGGAGATAATGACTCATTTGCTTAGAAACCATGACCATAAAAATCTCTCTCTTATCAACATCCTCAAGCACCTTCGTGGAGTGTAAATATAGAGGAATGTTTTCTAAGACTTCCTTGATCTGAACTAGCTTAATGATAACCTCAGAAAATAATAGAGTATGAGGCGTGCTCGAAGCAACTATCATTGTTGTGCATATAGTAACTAATTACGCAATTTAATTTTTTTTAAATTCAACGCTTTTTTTTTCAATACACTTGGACCCTCAGATGACTTGCGCTTCAAATAAATTGATTCAATACGACCATCATTTACCCTATGCAAAGGTTTCACAATGAGGTCATTTGAGCGCTCTTGGGTCAGAATTGTAAAGATCATGTGTAGGCTTATAAGACTCTTTGGCTTGAAGTCCATACATAAACTCTAGTAACAACAACACCACCAAACATCTGATTTAGTTTATCTTTTGATGCCACGATATCTAAATTTTTTGACATTTTGTACTACCTAAAGTGAACATTGATATGAACTATAAATAAACAAGTATAATTTCTTAATAATATGAACAGTTTCTCGATGAGGCTATTTGAGCTCTCTTGGGTCAGAACTGCAAGTATCATGTGTAGACCCATTAGGCTCTTGGTTTGAAGTCCGTGCATAAGCTCTAATAGCAACAATGCCACCGAACATTTGATCTGGTTTATTCTCTGGTTCACGATATATGTCACAGTATCTAAATTTTTTTTACATTTGGCACTACTTACAGCGAACATTGATATGAATTATAACTAGAAATGTATACCTAATGAATAATATGAATGAAGTGTGCAAAATCAATAATTTAACTATATTTTTTTTGTCACAACTCATTTGGTGCATCAATAGTCTTCTTTACATAATCTCAACCTAACTCAGTCAATCATTGATTTAGCTCATTCCGTAATTTCAAATCCTTTTCCGATTGATCACATTTACTTTTTAATTACATTTTGTTGTACTTTCTATCAGCTCCCTCTTTAAAGTGTGATAATATTCTATCAACCCTTCTTATTAAAGTGAGTTTTTGGTTGATTACCTAATTTCATGCCATTTAAATATATATCGTAAAAATTCATTTCCACGTCAAGTTCCTAAGTGACACTTGCTCCAAAATCTCTGGGATTCTACATTACAAAATAACTTTAAAAGAACAAAAAAATAAATTTTTAAGAATTTAAAGTACTTCTATTTTTTTGTTCCTTTAAGTCATTTGTAGTGAGGAATCCGAGAGAGTTTGAAGTAAATATCAATGGGGAACATGATGTGAAAATAAATTTTTACAGCATATGTTTGAAGGAGGTGGAATTAGGCAATCGGCCAACATCTTACTTAAATAAGGAGAATTGGTAGAATATTATCACGTACTTCAAAGAAATAACTAGTAAAAAGTACAAAATAACTCAACAAAAGAAACTTGAGATCAATTGAAGAAGAATTGTAAATTATGAAAGGAATTAAAACAAGAATTAACAGAGTTAGGTTGGAATTCTATAAAAAATATCATTGATGCACCATATGAGTAGTAGAAAGAGAAGCTATAATTAAATTATTTATTTGCAAATTTCATTTATATTAGTCAGTAAGTATATATGTTTTTTTACAGTTTATATCTATGTTCAATAAATTTACATAGAACCAAATGCCAAAAAAATCAAATAATGTGGCATGGATTCCGAACTAGAGTAGAAGCTAGACCAAATGTTCAGTGATGTTGTTGCTATTAGAGTCTATGCATGGATCCAAACTGCATAGGCTCCAAACCAATAGCCTCATGAGCCTACATACGGTCCTTGTAATTCAGACCCGATAGAGCTCAAATGACCTCGCCAAGGAACCATTGCATAAAATAGATGATTGCATGGAATTCAATTATTTTAAGTGCAAACCAACTGAGAGTCCAAGTGTTTTGAAAAAAAAAAGAAAGAATAAGTAATTGGTTTTCTAAGAAATCAAATTGCTCAGTTATTGCATGCACAACAATAACATCTGCTTCAAGTGCGACTCATGCACCACAATCTCTGTCTAAGGTTATCTTTATGCTAGACCAGATCATGGAAGTATTTGAAGATATTCATCTTTAAATGCACTCCAAAAAAGTGCTCGGGAATGTCAATAGTGAGATTTTTGTGTATGGTTCCTGAGCAAAGAGTTTATTATCGTCGTTATTTTTTTCAGAATCAAAATGTGTAGCATAATTTTGAACAATTTAAATTTTTTTGCAACATATTGTACTTGAAATGTTTTGTTATATTCGTTAGTATTATATTGTTTTGTTAGTTATCATTTTGCCTTGATTTTTTTCTATTTAAATGTTAGTTATTTTATATTTCACATATTTGATGAGTTCTTTAATGATTACGGTAGACTCTTAAGCACAAAATGAGTGAAGGAGCTAAGGAGATGAAAGAGCTTAAACACCCCATTATAAATTTTTTACATAATAATTAAAGTGAGAATTATAATGTACCTGCTTTACATTTATATTATTAACATATTCCCCAATTAATTTTGACTAGTTTTGGCTTTTTTTGGGTAAATTTTATAGGTATCCCAAAAATATATTATTTGATGATTATGGCTTCTTTAGATGAGCTGACGACTACAAGGAGTATACTTCAAATAATGACTATATGTGAAAAGTAGTTCTGAAAAGAAAATTCTTCAGAATACTTGATTGCATGAACATGAAGAGTAGTATTATAATAACATTACTCATTATTATAATTTTAATTTACATGTTATTTAGTGCTAAGTGATACATAAATTTTAATGTAATATATTAAATTTTTAACTTTCTGTAATATTCTTAAATTTATTTCAATGATTTGTTGGAATTATTTTTGAAACAATGAAATTACAACTAGTACGTGTACATAAAGGCATTACAATATTTATTTCAAAAAGAGCCACAAAATAGGAGATTCACAACTAAACTATCCAAACAGGCATACTGTCACCAATATCAACTTTCTCACAGCAACTTCTTCTGGCAACAGCTTCACAGCTGCTTCTTGAAACAGCTGAAGCTGCCCCAAATAGACCCTAAAAATATAAATCCACCAAGAAGAGGTTGACATTCTACTTGTTAAAATAAGAGAATGTTTAAGATACTAATAATACTCATTAATTATTCAATTGAAAAAAATTTTAAAAAATCTTCTAAAGCACCAGATAAAACAAAAAAATTACCTCTTTGTCGGTGAAATCATACTCTTTCGCAGAGCTTGGACTTAGCCTCCTTATGTAGGAGTACTTCTCATCAGGAAATGTGACAGATTCTTTTAGGGATTGTAATATCTTCAGTGGTGCAATGATATAATCAACCCTGGAACAAGTAGTAAGATGTGATCATATTACCAATTGTGAAGTCAGGCTAAATTGAAGATTAATAAAATTCAGTTTGCATAACGCACCCAAGAATGCCAAATAAGTCCTGCTTATTGCGAATTGCTGCAGCCATCAGCTTCGACTTGTATCCGTATTTGTGGATATAGTTGTATGTTTTGATTACCTGTAAAATCATGAAAATTTAATAACAAGTTTGTGGTCTATTACATCACAAGAAATACATAAACAAAATGAATTAGCTAAAAGATTATGCTAATGTTGATTATGACGATAAAAATGTCAAGTTTGTAAATAATACTTAAAGAAGCTGAAAAGCAGCTAAATGTTAAGCAGCTCCAAGAAAAATCTACACATTTTATGAAGCTCAAATGGTTTAGTTGCTTTAAGCATGTTAAAAGAACCGTTAAAATCCATGTCCTCTGCAAAAATTCCTCATGCCTTCTTATATCAAATTTATGGATAGAGCATTCAAAAACAGTCAGAGATTTATAACCATAATTGATTAACATTGCTTCCATTCACAATTACCCCTGGCTAGTGGAAAACATTTCTTAAAACACCCAAATAAATATCTTCTTCCTAGGCTTGTAGTAAAATGTGAAACAGATTATTTTCTTGCATCAAACGTCAAGTTGCAACGAAGTTTCTTTATAAGTTCTCAAGTAGAACCAATAATACAGTAAATGCGATCAACATAAGCATGTTCGATTAATGCAACAAAAATGAAGCTTCAAGAAATAACCTGGATGAAAAAAATCTTCTAAGGGTACTAATTTAACACCACTCCAAAACCTACCAATGCTGAATGCTAATCTGGGCCATCTGATCTCTCTTAAACTCATGACTGGTTGATCCATCATAACCTCCTTCGGCCTTTTTGTTGGAACAAAATACAATTTGTCCCACAACTTTAAAATTTATTAGCATCAAAATGCATGTTTCTCAAATAAAAAGCATGGATAATAGCGTAACCAGCAAAATCAACCACTAATCAGAAAAACAGAACACCCTGCCAGC
>NW_018164444.1:30990729-31028516 GCF_001263595.1 Phalaenopsis equestris | reverse complement strand
TGCAATCTCTACAGCACTCTAATCATGTAATTCAATAATATCAAGAAAACAGCACGTCTTGTCAACATGTGTGACAGAGACAAAGCTCTAGTATGTTTCAGGCTAAATAAATATTATAGAAAAATTGAAAGCAAAATGAGCCGTGTCTTGGGATTTGAAGATAACGCTAAGTTATTACATACCTATAAACAAAAGTCAAATGCGTTTGTATTCCTTCAGCTTCAAGCAACCTCGAAGCTTCAATTCCCTGAAATACAGGGGAGATTTAACCAAGCATTAGTTTGTCGAGAGAGGATGATGGGAGGTCATCTTAAATATTAGAATTCTATCAATGAATCATTATCATACTTGCCAGGTCGCGGGAATTTTGAATAGGAGGCGCTCTGAAGAAACCCCTGCCTCATTATATAACCGCAACAGCTCATGCACCTGAAATTTTCAAACACAGGCAAATCATATTTAAATGGAAGTCAATGTTACCACAATACAGCAGAAGAGTTGTGAAGCATTTATTTCTTATCACGTAAGTTTATGTAAAAATTTTAACAAGATCAAGTGTAACACGCAAAAGATGATATCTTTCACTAAAGTTAAAAGTAAAATCGTATATTTAAAATCAGATTGTAGGTTTTCTTCTTTGCCGATAATAGAACACCCACTTTGACTTCAATTTTGGAGTTCAAAGACATCACTCAACCAAATGGTTGGTGGCAGCTTTTAAAGTAGACAGATGTTACAAAGCAGCAAAAAAAATCAGGAGTTCTTCCTATCATATTTTCTTTATTCAGTTTCGCTGCAATTGGGCCAGGAAAAAAAATGAAAACTAGCAAACAACCAATTGTCTGGTCAACTATTTATACAGGAGAGAAAGGCAAGAAAAGAAACAGCTTTCCATGCACTCATCTGGAGAAAGGAATATCAAAACCTTACTACCAAGCTCTTGGAATGACCCTGTGGGTGTCAGAACCTGTAGATAGAGCCCGGGATTGCACCTCTTTTGGCAACTAGTCTGCTTTATATCTTTTTTCACCCATCTCCTATGAACTCACATTTGGAGTCAACAATCACTGCTTCCTAATGCTAACACGAGAGTTGTTGAGTGCCAGACAGCATTCTCCTCCCCTCAAGATTTCGTTCAAGATTGGGGTCCTGCTCTGGTTCGGTAAGAATGGGCCCAGAAGACAACACTTATGTGACTCTTCCTTCAACCAAGGCCCAATATCTTGGCCACATCAGCCGAGACACCATGGCTAACAAGTCATACGGGTGTATAATTGAAAAACTCAATCGAGCAAAGACAATCCCTCCATTTTGTCAACACCAAACGAGTGGTTTGTAAGCTCTGCATACCATTTGAACGACATCTCGAAAAGGCCATTTATGAACTAACATCAAAGAAGGGCATTATTGCTCCCAATATTATCATGGGTCCCCTTGAAGAATGTCATGAGCATTTTGGGGTTATTAGTCTCATTGAAGATGTTGAATTTAGATATATTATACTATAATTAATGTTCTTTTCATAAAGTTTTCAGTTAGTTATAATAACCTAGCGATTATTGGCGAACTTGATGTCGAAATTGGTTGTTTGCTGGTTCTAATAACTTATGATAATATTTCAAGTTGATAAGAGGGCAAGAAAAAAATTTTAAGGATATTTATCCAAATAAAAATAATTTTAAGCTATGCATTCCAATCATGGACAATAAAAAGCTTGTCATGCATGAAAGGTTGCACGCTTAAACTTAGGTTCGGAGCCTCATGAATCGTATACAGTCCAATCAAGGACAATGACCAGCTTTATTTGGTGTGCAATGTGATAGATAATAACTACAATTTACTTTTAAAAACACATTTTGACAAATAATTTATACTATATGTTTGATCACCACAAATCATTAAAACAAAATTCCTGATCATGCTAAACATTTTTTATGAACTATGATGCGCATTTAACAAGGTCATAAGTAATCAATGGTTGAAATACACAATAATAATAATGTATTTTTGCACAGAGGCAATATTTTGAGCTAATCCATATTACAAAAAGCGTTTCTGCACAATGGCAATGATTTGAGCTAATCCATATTCTATCCTACGCAGCTAGTTGTATTTATGTCAAGATTTGTATAAATATTAGCACTCATTTCCAGGTTTAGCTGGACTGAGTCTAGTTGCTACAATTAGTCACGACACGTCTAAACAACAAAAGCATAACATCAGAAGCGTAGTACATGCCAAGAAAATGTTAATAAGGGCTTCATATAGAAGATTTTTGAATGGGAGATGACTTCTTCGCTAAATTTGTAAACCAAATTCCAGTATTTGGTCATTGAGAAAACAAGGATACTAGAAAAGAAAATCATGGATATGATTCTACCTTATGAATGATGCCTCGTGTGTCATAAGCAAGACGAGCATCCACTTCTGTTGACACCCGACCTGGGACTAATCCGGCCAAGTCAGCACCAACATTCACTAGAGCCTGCAAATGAAGAAAATGTATAATCGTTGCATTATAAGAAACAAGTACTAATCCCTCAAAACTACAAATCCTCAAATTCTAGCATAATAAGAATGACCTTGTTAAAGAAGCAGGTCATCCGGTCACTAGGTTCCTCTTGTTCGTAACATTCGCTGTTCGCCAATGCAATCTCTACAGCACTCTGCAACAGAGCCATTGTTTTTAATAATTTGAATAAGTAAATCATCTAAATCCGTGAATCGTGTGCTGATTAGATAAAACCAAAGTCACCAAAGCTCTGCACTTCCTCACCTTGAACCTGGTGTCTGGAAGGCTGCAAATTCCTAAAAGGAGCGAAGAGCTAACAGTAGCGGCCGTGGGAGGAAACCTGCACTCAAATCATGAAATCATCAGAAACACCGGACGCCAACTAAAGAACAGCTTATTTATTATCAAGTACCCCATACTTCTCAAAATCATCAAAAACCACTGTATCCGGAACTATCTCACTAAAGCTAGACACAGCATCCATTTCAGTTTTCGTTCCTGCATTTCGACTAATCGGAATCAAGCAAATACGATCGGATTTATTGGAGTGAATGAAAGGGGTATTAGTTAAAATCATACCAGTGCCAATAGAAGAAGAGGCATTTCCGGCTGATGCAAGGATTGTTGGAAACGATCGCCGGAAGTGGACCAGACGATTCGAAGGAGATCGTGCCGATCCGGGCCATTTGCCGAACTGCTTCAAGTTCAGAAAGCATCGTGGGAATGAATCAAACGCGGTAACAGATTGGAGGCCCAGACCAGAAGAGGGCTAAAGAAAAGAAGAAAACCTTCGGAGAAGAAGCGGGAGCGGCCAAGGTTGACGACGAAAACGAGGCTGACATTCTCGATGGCAACTAATCGAAGCAGAGATCGAGAACTGAACCCTCCTCAAATATTAGCAATTTTCTAAAAGCAATTTTACATGGATGCCACCAAATTAAATATATATGTATATTTTACATTGGACATGTATATGTATATATCTATACAATACACACACAGATATATATATATATTGTTTTTATATAACACGGTTGTCCTTAGAAGAGTTGCTAGTCATGCATGAGGAGAAGAAAGAGGCGAGAGGGTATTAGTGTTTGGGATGTAGGAGATATGTTGTGAGAGATTTATGTTACTGTTGTTTACAGGGAGGTAGGTTGGCACGGTTTCTGCAGCGGCTGTTGTGGTGATTAGGTGACTTGATAGAAGGGGGTTTATAGTTGGGCAATTCGTGAGGTGAGATTGGGTCATGGGCAAAGTTGTTGCAGGTCGTGCGAGGAGTCTACTTCCATTTGTAATTTATGGGTTATATAGCATGTTGCCTGTTAACATTCAAAGTAACAGAAAACCAAGAGAGTGGAGAGGATGTTGATTTGTACACTCACTTGAGTAAAAGTACATTTGGCAATCAATCGATCTACAACCAGAGGAATCTCAAAAGTGCTGACAACATCAGATATATCATTCTTTGTCCATCAACATATAGGGAAATTGGGTATCTTAAACCATAATAAAACATTAGATAAATCTTCCTTAGCTGTTTGAAAGCAGAATATTTATTTTTTTGGAAATGAATAGTTTACTTGTTATGAACTAGAGAATACCTATAAAACTATATACATATCTTCCATTTAAAAAAATAAATTAAATTAAACTAAAAAACCCTTCTGTAAGAGGGAAAATATTTGTGTGTGTATGACGGTTATTCATGGGGTATTGAAGGGTTATGTCGTTGTTATTGGGGTTAATACCCCCAATAACCTCACAAAACTTTCAATTGAGAGGAAAAAGATAAGCGTCGAGCCGCATAATGTATTGGCAGTTTATTGAGAGGTTATTGAAGTGTTATTAGAGTTAATACCCCCAATAACAAAATTATTGAAAAGTTATTTGGGGTCATACACACGTATAATTGTCTTCGTATGACGTACTTAAATAGCGCTTCTGTAAGAGATGTATATAAGCTCTACCATTGCCTTTGGGTTTTCAGATCTCGTTAATATCTTGTATTATTGAGGCCTCTTACCTAGAGCATAGCCGACCACAACAAGGTTCCAATGCTTATATCTATCCCAGGATTCCTCTGTCGAAAAGGAGATTTTCTCTTTTGCAAGGGGAATAAAAAAGAGGTTAGAGGGGAGAGGAGCTTGGTACAAGGGAGGAAATGTCATTTTTCAGCTAGTAGTCAAAGGGAGTTCGGTAGTGGAATAAGTGAAATAGATCCATAGAGGATTAGGCAGAAAACCTCTAATGGATGCAAAAAGGGAAATTCTGACACATAAAAATAGAGCATTCAAGGGAGATATATTATTTTCTCAATTGAAATACAACTTCTCATAATTATATTTTTTCAATTTTATAAGTAGGTCAGAACCGGTCGATCGACTGGTTAAATTGAAAACCTAATGCTTGGCATATTTGGCTTGATTAAATCGAAGAATGTTTGTTTTTCCATTTAAAATAGTTCAAATTAAGTGAGCTTAGCAACAAGCCAATAACTAATAATTAAATAAAACAAATAAAATATTATATATATTAGTTCTTAACTCAAACACATATGTTGAATCCTAAATTGTCATTTGTGAACACGCCTTGAGAGTTTGAATCAGATGAACGAGTCAAGAGGAAATATAGAATAAGTTAAGATAAAGAGAACATAGAGATAACCAGGGATGACTATTTATTTGTTCTCTTGCCTCCAATTTACAAGAGTGTACTTGTACAACTATAAAAATACGCAAACAATTAAACAATATGTTCTTAATATAATTGATAAACTAATTGATTGTATAGATTTTATACCATATTTGTATTATAATTTTAATTCTAACATGACAGTAATTAGCTAGTCTATCTGCTTGAATTCGATCGGTTAAGACGATTGACAAAGTGGCAACCGCACATTTCAATGTAAATATCGGTTCGCTGAGGCGCCAGGTTGAATGACTCTTGCCTGCCTAATAAAAGTGGGTCGGTCTATCAGCTTGCGATCAAATGCTCTTGCATGCGTCTTAGTCGGTTGGGAGTGCAGGCATGATCCGCCGATTAAATCATTTGCAATAATGTATCGATCGATTATGATCACACAGTTGCTTATTGTATTATAGTATGTCTTGATTAAACTTGTCAAATTAGCTCGTCGCATTAAGCCTAGTGAGCAGAACAAAAACAAATATTTTTGCTAGAAATATAAATGAGTCGAACAAAGAAAAATGAATGAAACAGTTGTAATATATTCTATGCGCCCACTCAATAAAAATGATACGTTATTGACCATCTAATACATTACATGATATATATATATATATATATATATAAAAGTATATAACTAAAAAAATTCTAACCCCTCGAAAGCTTGCGGGTTCTGCTGTCCTCTCCTTATCCAATCAAAATCAGGAAAAGCTTTCGCCGCGAGAGCTCAGGGTGCCGCTGTGTTCGTTTTTTAATCTCTACTTTTATTTCTTCGGATATTCTCCTCGGATTGTCAGTGTTGGCTCGATTGCTCGGTATTCTTGCTCGATTGCTCGATTGCTCGATTGCTCGATTGCTCGGTAGAGTATCTTTTCTCTAATATTTCATATCTATCTTCTGGTTCGCCTCTTAGCTTAAATTTTCTTAAATTTCTTTTAGATTTATTTAGTGTTTTTGAGTGAAACCTAGTTTTTGAAGTTTTTGGGAGTTAAAATCTCGCATATTGCATCTATATCTGATTTTTTTATGGATGAGATCTGATATAAGGGTTCTGTTGTGAAATTTAATTTGGCTATGGTGCATTAGTGTGGTTATTCACACAGGTTTTAAGCGTTTGTGCTGTAATTTGGATATTTTCCCTTATTTTGATGCTAATTAAGTTCCTTACACCCTTGTTGGCCTTCTACAACTTCTTGTTTCCCTGCAGATGACATCAAATACACATGACTTTGGAATCAAATTTTAGATGAAAGATGACTTTGTGAAGAATACTATGCCTTTTTTCCTTTTGTTTTTCAAAACAATAACACGTCATTTACTAAAGTTATTTGAACTTTATCTGTTTCACTTTGGGGCATGCATCCTTGTAAAGTGCATGTACATGGATGTATTATTCTCATTCCGCCAAATCCTAATGCGCAGTTTTATGCTTGCTAAAAAAATATTATGTTGCTCAACTTAAAGTTGTAAGTTGGCTTAACTTATTTCTAAACAAAAGAGTACAAGCTAATCAAGCATAATCCAACCTTAATCATTTGATACTGACCAGTTTATATTATATTCTCCTGTTTAAATTTTGTTCCCTAATTGTACAATGACCTGATGACATGAATGTACACTCTCGTAATCTCTTCTTTATTTTAAGCTTTATCGTAAACAGCCAATATTATTTACTTAGTTTTTTATATATTTTACATCTATTTGTTAGTTTTCTACATTTGCACTTAAAGTGATTGCAACAAAGTTGGCATTAAAGGAGTTTAAGTCCTAATTGTGAAATTAGTCCTTAGACTCTTTTAATATGAGCTGAAACAGTCCTCATAAATGACTATTTTAGCTTCTTTACTGGAGTTTTGGGACTAAATTGACACTTTTGTAGACTCCGAGACTAAAATGGACCCCTACAAAAAAATCAAGGGACTATTTTGACACTTTTCTCATTTATGATTACACCATTTAAAAGATTAGAAAACACACACACAGGGAGAGAGATAGCACCTTTGATGATGTTATTGAAGTGGGACAGATGATAAAGGCAGATTTTGCATTGCCTGTCCTTTATTTTTGCATGAACAGCACAATGAGGAAGCCATGGATGAACCTTTTCATCTCATGTTTTAGATAAATTATATTCTCATCAATGCTATTTTGGATCAAGAGAATGAAGAAAGTGTTATTTCATAAACTTGGTTGAAAACCCCGTGATGGCCACCACCTTGCATACAAAACCCTATTCTACGAGTCAGTTCAAAAGAATAATGCTTGAAATGTGTCAAAGAAATATAATTTGAAATTTGTTTGATAACTCACCCTCAAGTAAGGTCATATATATTTTTCAGTATTTAAAATATCTATTATTAAAGTTTTATAAGCAAATTAATCCATTTTTACCTCATCAGATTTAATTTGAACATAAAATTTGATACATTAAATTTTATTTCAGCTTTATAAATACTAAATTTGCACATTAAATTACTTTCTGTTTTTTTGTGGCATTTTGGGTACCATTTGAATGTACTCGGTCATTTCTGCAATAGAATCAAATAGTAACTCTTCAATCAATCACTATCTATCTGCATTTTTCCCAATCATACTTTGTCAAAACAAAATCTTCTGGAAGCGTAAAGTATGCTACATGAAGAGTTCTGATATTTTGAAATATTTTTTCTGCTTTTTCTCTTATCTTAAGCTAGCCCTTCCTTAGGCATTCCCCAAAGCCCTTTCTAAACTTTCCTCTGCTATGCACCGCCCTACACGACCTTATAGCACTCTTCCAAGAAGGAAAGAAGAGGTTTCTTCTTTTCAGCTTGGTATGTTATATTAATTTGATGTCAAACAATGAATAAGTCATGGAGAGTATGACTGAGCGTTGCATGAATGAGAAAGTTGTGCATGTGCGGTAGATTTTGTAAATTTACAATCAGAATTGCCTGCAGTGTATGGATCCTGATGCTACGCTAAAAAAGAAGTTATTGAAAACTCCGTTATGTATCGCACAAATAAAAATGTGAATACATATTTTTTAAATGAAGAAATGAGCGATGAATGATTATTTAATAGACATAATGTTAATAACCTATTGGAGATAATATAATGGTGATATTTTAGATGATTTGCACGTATATCATGAATAGAAGAAGATGCACCAGTGTTGTGGGTTGGCATAATAGGATTTTATCAAAATCGGGTAAGCATCTTATACAAACTAATATTGATGGATGAATTATTTATAAACCTAACCTTCATTTTCTCAAACTATATCTCCAATTGGTTAAATTTGATTGAAATGTATCCTTCATTTTCTTCCTGGGTTTGTCTTTTGACAAATTCTCTCAAGCTATATCTTCAACAAGTTTTTTTATCTTTTCGCCCTTTCTTTGTAGTATATATTTAACGCCATTTTTCTTTATTTACAGTGAACTTATATGGCTGCCTCTTCTCCATGTCTCACCTCTAATGGGGTATCCAGAACATCTGGAAAAGCTATTCTTACCAAGGGAATGTATGGTACGAGCCTATCTTCCTCATCAAGTCTTCTTTTGCACAATGTGATGTCGAAGACAGTATCTATTAGTGCCTCTTTAAACCAAAGTAAACTCTCATCAAGAAGAGAATTTCTTAAGCTGTTACATGGAAATGCTGGTCTAGCATTGTCTACTTTAATTGGTGCAAAAACTGCTAATGCTGATGAGCAAGGTGTATCTTCTTCAAGAATGTCATATTCCCGTTTTTTGGAGTATCTGGACAAGGATAGAGTAAAGAAAGTGGATTTATTTGAGAATGGAACCATAGCAATTGTGGAGGCTGTTTCACCAGAACTTGGCAATCGTGTGCAGAGAGTGCGTGTGCAGCTTCCTGGTTTAAGTCAAGAACTTCTTCAGAAATTAAGAGAGAAAAATATTGATTTTGCAGCTCACAATGCTCAGGAAGATTCTGGCTCTCTTTTGTTTAATTTAATTGGGAACTTAGCTTTTCCACTAATCCTCATTGGGGGTCTGTTCCTTCTCTCTAGACGATCATCTGGTGGTCTTGGAGGACCCGGTGGTCCAGGGTTTCCCCTTGGATTTGGTCAATCCAAAGCCAAGTTCCAGATGGAACCTAACACTGGTGTTACTTTTGATGATGTTGCTGGGGTTGATGAAGCAAAGCAGGATTTCATGGAAGTAGTGGAGTTTCTTAAGAAACCAGAAAGGTTTACTGCTGTCGGTGCTCGTATACCTAAAGGTGTTCTTCTCATTGGTCCTCCTGGTACTGGAAAGACTCTACTTGCCAAGGCCATTGCTGGTGAAGCTGGTGTTCCCTTTTTCTCTATCTCAGGATCTGAGTTTGTGGAGATGTTTGTTGGTGTTGGCGCCTCACGGGTTCGTGATCTTTTCAAGAAGGCTAAAGAGAATGCACCTTGTATTGTATTCGTTGATGAAATTGATGCTGTTGGAAGGCAACGAGGAACGGGTATTGGAGGGGGGAATGATGAAAGAGAACAAACTCTGAACCAGCTTTTGACTGAAATGGATGGTTTTGAAGGAAATACAGGTATCATAGTTCTTGCAGCTACTAACCGCGCAGACATCCTGGATTCCGCTTTGCTAAGGCCTGGAAGGTTTGATAGACAGGTGGGTCTACACCAAATTGTAGATATAAAGCTAATTATAGGGTAAATATGCTTTTTTTATACATAGAAAAAAATTCTTTTTATATCTCACACCCAAACTTTTATCTTCAAAGCTTTGATATCACTTAAAAAATAGCACTAATACTAATTTTAAAAGTCAAATATACCTTTTCATACATCGTTTTAAAACAACTAAGTGCTATGTATGTAAATATGGGAGTTTAGGTATGAAATATGTAAATACATAAGAATTGTGCTCTACATATGTAAATTTCCCTTTTTTCTGTCTCAGTAATATCTATCTTTTGATGCATTTATGTCTAAGGTGATCTTTTAATCTACAGATTGGTAGTTACAGGCAGTATTGTTTTCATAACCTGGCTTGCATTGCTTAAATTTAAGAATTCTTTTCAGGTTACTGTTGATGTGCCGGATGTAAAGGGACGCACAGAGATACTGAAGGTGCATGCTAGCAATAAGAAGTTTGATGGTGATGTTTCTTTAGATGTTATAGCAATGAGAACACCTGGTTTTAGTGGAGCAGACCTTGCAAACCTTCTTAATGAAGCTGCAATTTTGGCTGGTCGGAGAGGAAAGACGGCCATTTCGTCTAAAGAGATAGATGATTCCATTGACAGGATTAGGAATGGAGGGAACTGTGATGACAGATGGAAAAAGCAAAAGCTTGGTGGCATATCATGAGGTTGGGCATGCAATTTGCGGGTATGTTAATTCGAATTTCTTACTAGCAAATCTTTGTTGTTCGCTTTCTTCATGATTCTTTTGTTGCCCGGTATTTTGGCTTAGATATCATTAACATTTTAATTTTCATCGATTATTGATTTTCTTCTCAAAATGAAATTTATTATCCTATTGTATCTTTTGGTTTTATTTTATGCAAAAAATATGGATATAAAAGTTTGTGGGGAGTTCATGATATTTCCAAGAGGTTTGCACAAATTTGTTAAATTGACCGAGGATTGAAAAGATGACTATATGTTAAAGGACAGTGTGTTTTAACTTTTACGTGTCAAATTATATATCTAGCCTTGATTTTTTAAATAATTGATGTAGTATAGAATAAATTAGGACTTTTAGTTTAGGATTGATGTGGGCCTCTACATTAGGAAAATTAAATTAGTATTTAGGTCTTGCAACGCTCAGGTTGGGAGATTATCACGTGAATTCAAGAGGGAGGTGTACTAAGGAGGTGTCCTGAAATGAAAATTGCAAATAACTGTAGTTTGAAGAGCTTTAGAATTTATTAAAATCTCAAGTGTAGTATTCTAACTTGACACTATTTGATTTTTACCTATTTCTTGAGTTGACTCCTTGATTTTAGAGGATTGTAGGTTTTAAGTATCAAATTATGACGCTATAGGATTATATATCTTCTGTATGTGAATATCCAAGTTTAGGTGTGAGATGTAAATACATAAGAATTGTGTGTACACCTGTAAATTTCCCTAGATTTTAATCAAAATTGGTATATTTTATTAGGTATTATTTAAGTTGTTTGTTAAGTTTAAATATTAATTAGAAATGATTTAAATCTATATATCTAACTATTTATTTGATATTTTCAGCATACTAATACCTCTAACAATATGCATACTTTTTAAATTATTATATGGGAAAATTGCTTTAAAAACATAATATAAGTTATCAAATAACGACTAAGCCATCATTAATTGGCATTTTATTGAATTCTCAGTGAGCTATTTGTCAAATGACAAATGCGCATGTTAAACAAGCGACTTAGTGTTGATGCTTGTTCAATTTATATGACAAGTTTTAAATCTTTGTTCAAGCTAGTTTGGTTATTTAGATGAAGTATGTGAATTATTGTAGATGTTGTTAGTGTTGATGCTTGTTCAATTTATATGACAAGTTTTAAATCTTTGTTTAAGCTTGTTTGGTTATGTAGATGTTGTTCATATTTCAAAGAGGAAGAATTAAACATAATCATCTTAAATTCAATTGTTGTTGACACTAAAACCAAATCAGATCAACAGCCAGCTTTCATTCAATGCTTGCAGCCTTTGCTTCCTCATTTAGGGGAAAAAAAACTCATTTTTTTGTTTTTTATTTTTCAACTTAGATTTTTCACACCTATCAAAGCTACATCATCCACACGCATCATATTTATACCTAATTTGGAAATATGTCTGACACTCTTTTTCTTTGTATTTTCTAAATCAATCAGTCAAGAAATAATCCAATGAATTTCTAAGTCTCTTCTATGTTTTCAGTGGTATACTTTGACTTCTAATTTGGGAAATTTAAATGTGAAGCACACAGTTTTTATATATTTACATATCCCACACCAAAACTTCCCTATTTTCGTGCATAGCACTTTGTTGCTTTAAACCTCTGCAATAAAATTTGTATTTCACTTTTAAAAAGTGGTGATAGTGCTATTTTTGACATGATATTAAAGATTTTAGTGCTATGCGTGTAAATATGAAAGTCTGGGTGTGAAATGTGTAAATACATAAGAATTGTGCGCTTTGTATGTAAATGCCCTTCCATTTTTCAGTGCTGGCCCAAATCCTGATCTCTCATACTCTTTCATATCATCCAGGACTTTAACTCCAGGGCATGATCCAGTCCAGAAAGTGACCCTGATTCCTCGCGGCCAAGCTCGAGGGCTCACTTGGTTTATCCCTGCTGATGATCCAACACTAATCTCAAAGCAACAACTCTTTGCGAGGATTGTTGGCGGCCTCGGAGGTAGAGCGGCTGAGGAGGTCATTTTTGGAGAGCCTGAGGTGACCACTGGTGCTGCCGGCGATCTACAGCAGATAACTAGCTTGGCCAAGCAGGTAGGAGCTTTATTATAATTAATTCAGTCTTTTTTTAATATTTCATCCTGATGAATTATTTTGAATTAACACCAAGCAGTCATCAGATCATTAAGCTTATTTTTCTACCCTAACTAATAATAGAAGGAAGGTTTTCATACATATTACTTAATTCTTATGTATTTACATGTCTAACACCTAAATTTCAATTTTTACATACATTCCACCTTATCTATTCATGGAAATGTGTATTTCACTTTTTAAGTTAAAATGTTAATATTTTGATGTGACAAGAAAGATTTGGGCGGTATAAAAGTTTAGGTGTTGGACATGTAAATACATAGGAGGATTCAATGGAAGATGATCTTCTTCCACCATTTGCAGATGGTGGTCGCATTCGGAATGTCGGAGATTGGCCCGTGGTCCCTAATGGACTCTTCGGCTCAGAGCGCGGATGTGATAATGAGAATGATGGCTAGGAACTCCATGTCCGAGAAACTCGCTGAGGACATTGATGCCGCCGTTAAGAGGATTACTGACAATGCCTATCACATTGCTCTAAGCCACATCAGAAACAACCGTGAAGCCATCGATAAGATCGTCGACGTGCTCGTCGAGAAGGAGACGTTGGCGGGCGATGAATTTCGAGCAATCCTTTCCGAATTTGCTGAGATCCCATCAGAGAACAGAGTTCCTCCATCTAAGCCAGCACCTGTTCCTGCTGCTTAATATCATATTTCTTATATTATAGCTTTTGTAAGCTGAAGGAACGTATTCTGCTGTACAAATTGCAACATTGTATAATATTTTTGCAGTTTATAAAGTTCACTTGTAACATTATTCGCTGCAGTTGATGATTTTCATATATATATATATATATATATGATAATTGGCATATCTGAAAGTGAAATATATGTCTTAATGCATTGGATTCTAAACATTATAATCTTTAGCAGATTTGATTGAAGTTGAACGAATTCTCAACTGCCATCAACTGACTTTTTAATATTGCTGTATTGAGAGATTATGCGAGAGATAATTAACATGATGAGAATTTTATTTACATGATTTTAATTTTTTCTGGTAATATGCTGATAATTCGTATTAATATGATGAAAGCAATTATTAATTTTACATTTTTTCTTTTATAATTTAATTTTGGCATTCGAAGCAGATTCTGTCTCTTTTAGGCCGCATTCCATACGGCGTACGGAGCAAGCATGAGACAAAAGGCATGGGGGCCATGGCCCATGGGCTGTCAACGTGGTTTACATTGGAATCCAAGGCATAGGATGCTTCCTTGAAGCTTCTCTTTCTCCTCACCAATAATTGAAAATAAATTATAAATTCTTATAAAATTATATATTTTGTTGGATCCTAATTTTTACTCTGTGAATCACGTCCGGAGAGTCCGAGTGAAGAGGAGAAGGAACATGTAGTAGAATAATAAGTCTTAAATTTCTTGAAGGGAGAATCAAGTGAGAGGGTCTCTTTATTTGTATTTTTCTCCCGTATTAATAGAGACGTATTTTGTATAATTACAAAAAAAAAGAAACGGTTATGAAAACCGTTCTTAATGCTCTTAAGACTCAAGTTGATTGTATAGATTTAATGTTATAGTTGCATTACAATTTGAATTTCAACATTGACGGTAATTGGTTTGTTGGCTGACTTGAAGTCGGCCAATTAAGACAACCGACCGGGTGTCATCTGTGCCCTATGAAGTATGCTTGGTCGGTTGAGGTGGTCGACAACATGAAAACTTTGCTCAGTATCTTTTGGCACAGTCGACGAGAGTGATCGGTTGTAAGGTGGTCCTTCAGTCTGAACGTGGTGCTGGTCAGTCGAGTTTTTTTCCGTTGAGTGAGTTGTGGCTCATTTTTCTTCGGCTCAAGTTTCACACAGCTCATGTCTCGCCTGTTTGATTGGTTCGTCACCTCGATGGAATCTCCCAGTCTTGCAAGATCTTAAGTGGAACTTGTAGCAACCTATGCGTGATATTCGACAAGACTCGCTACCAAGATGATTTACGCCTCATTTTCGACGGGTGTTGTTGCTACCGAGCGGGAACAATATCCAAAACTTGAAACTATATCGGGTTTGGAGATGCGGTTTCATGATCGGCCTTGAACCCTCAGCTGATTGTTTACCTCGAAAGAATGTTCTTTCATCTCGGTTCTTCATTCTTTTTTTAGATTAGTGCTGGTATTTTTGGTGTAACATATATACCAAATAAATAATGAGGCAAATTTTGTGTACTTGTATTTGGCTCATTTACTTGTAAAATAAACAAAATTTGGTCACTAATATTAAGCTTAGTTGAAAAATTATAGATAAATTATGCAATATACATAACATACCACATGTTTATTTACCTATACAAATATACATGCATAACTAAAGAAACATGTAATCTATATATTCATGCACACGTACACACATCAATACACAATACAAAGATACATACATACATATATATATACATACATACATATATATATATACATACATATATACATATATATATATATATTATTTAAAAAAAAAACTTATAATATTAAAGTCTATTAGTGAATTCTATAACTAAACAATTACTTTTCTTGCACGGAATTCTTCTATTATGCTACATTACTTATGCCCCCATAAATGGAAAAAATATACAATACAGTGAGAGAGTAGAGAGAGAGAGAAAGAGAGAGAGAGTAGAGAGAGAGAGAGAGAGTAGAGTTATATAAAGTCCCAAACTCAGCTAACAGCAGGACTACTTGAAGCCATGGGAGGACATGTAGTAGTATTATTGGTGACGAAGCTGAAGGTCCTAGCTGCAGGAGGCCACACAAACGGCCACATATTGCCGGCCCTCCTCCTTCCATTCATATTGAGGCTTCCTTTAGCCGTCAGAATACCCCCCTCTCTGCCTGGTATTGTCTATTCCCTTCGCCTGTTAGTGTTCCAGCTCAACAGAATACTTTTCCGGCGAACTCCGCCGCCCAACAGCCGGAGGATGGCGAGGACCGTGCGGTTGTTCTACAACCGCATGATTGATAACGGACGGTCTATGATCACCCAGACCGATGCCGATACCCTACATGCTTTGTCCATGGTTTCCTTGTAAGTGTGTAGGGCCTATCTTAAGCAGGATTTAAATAATGTTTAGCCTAAATTATATTAAATATATTTTTCAATTGTCGAAAAATTCCCATTGTGATAAGTTTTAATGTTAATTATTTTTAGAATTTGTTAAATTTCAATATTTGTAAATTATGTTAAATTTTGATTTATCCGTCAATGTCACCCCAAATAATAGAGCACAAGAAATGAGAGAGAAACAAAGAGGGAGAGAAATGAGAGTTAATATTAATGAATAATAAATTGTATTAATCGAGTTGATATTTTCCAACCTTTTTGGCTAAAATTGTGTATCACTAGTTCATGAAATGATCTCCTTATTTATAGAAGGGGAGAGAGAGTATAATATGATGATGTTACATTTTTGTCCTAACTTTAATGAGGGTTGTACAAGATTCCTAATATTTACAGACATGAGGCTATCACAAAGTTGCTCTCTGGCTCGATTGAACGGGCTCATTTGGCTTCAAATCGACAAATTGGTTTAATCGAATAAAAGCTTCATCGGTGTCGCCGGTTGAATGAGTTTGGTAGGTTTTGAGTCAGCATGACTGGTTCAGTCAATTGAGTTAGCTCAGCTGTCGACCCATGATAATAAATGGGGAAACTTCTGAACCTCTCCGATATGATAGGAGATGTTGGGGGCTTGGGTCAACTTTTTAATGTTGGTTCGCTTCAATACCTCTTTATCTCATTTTTTATCGAATGGCTCAGATTCAAATAATTTGGTCATCTTCATTACTCGGTCAGCTTTGGCCATACTTATTTTGGCTCAAAAAAGCTGCATTCGATATGAAAAGTGAGCCTCTTGGTATTCTGTCGATAAGTCCACCTTTGTGGTACTCTCTTATAGACCGTTGGATCCACAAGATCAACACTAACGTATTTTCAATGTATAGTATAAGTTAACATATTTAAGATTTTAATAACATTTAGCCATTATATGATATATCAAATTATTTTTAAAATTTAATCTTCTCAAGATTTATCAAATATAAATTTGTAAGATGCAGAGGTTGTATGATTATTTTTTTTCTTGAACGGTAAAAAATAAAAAATAAAATGAATATATGTGATGATAATTCATAATAATACTTTGGAGTAAATAATCTCAAAATTCATGTTTATTTAGAATGATGGTACATATGAAGCTCAGCAAAAGAGTTAAAAATAAAAAAAAAATAAAAAAAATAATAAAAATGATTAGATAATTCCTGAATGGTGCATGGTGAGGGTAGATATTATGCTGCCATAAGCTGGATATGCGCACAAGAAGACAGCAAGGTAGCAATGATAGTCATGTGATTTATGCTGCTGTTGTCGGCAGCTAGTTCCAGAATTATTTCTCTCGATCAATTTTTAAGCTTATTAATATTATTTAATATTTATTAATTTTTAAATGGTAGATATGTAAATATATAGGAATTGTGTGGTATGTATATAAATACCCTATTTTTGTTTTTATTAATACCGCAAAACTAAAATATTACAGGCGTTATAATATAAACAGAATAAAATCCTCCTCCTAGTTTGTCAAACTCTAAACTCTCCCTCTTATATCTAATTTTCATGTATTGGAACTCTTCTTTGTCCCGGAGCAATTAATATTTAATTTATAATTATTAAAATAATGTTTTTAACTTTTTGTCTGTTTTACGCAAAACAGCTTTTATAAAAAATAATTTATGTGCGTCATGATCAAATAAAGGTGACCGAAGTTTTATCATGAATTTTGATGTTTGAGTCACACTTAGATAAATGAGTGAAATATATGATTTGTAAATAGTAAAGTTTGGGGTGCCCTGTATGTAAATTACACCAAACAACATCTAAATCTTTAACATCACTGGAGAAATACCACTATTGCATACTTTTTTTTGAGAAATTAGGGCGAAGAAAAATAAGAACGACACAAATTCAGAAGAACACAAAGATTTAACGAGGTTCGACAAAGATGCCTAAAGATGCCTACGTTCTCGGCGTTCTCGGGAGCAGAGCGGCAACCTTTTCACTAATCTAGAAAAGTACAGAATACATAACATGAGGTGTAATACATATGATTACATACATACGTATTTATAACCCTAGAAAGAACATAAAAAGAAACATTAGGTACAATATGTAACTACCAAATTACCCATGTATCACAATCCTAACCCACATAAGGAAACTCCCCTGATTTGGACAGAATTTTCCACTCTGCTTCGCTCCTGATTTAGCATTGTCCATTTATGGTATATGAGTCATATCTAACAAATCTCCACCTTGGCGAATATCCAGCCCCTTAGGAGAAATACGTCATAGAGTTCCTTACATATCAGAAATGGGTTGGGTCGTCATGCTTCTTTCATGCTTCTTTAGCAACTGCAGGCAACTGCAGACATTCAACAAGTCCAAGTAATGCAAGAACTTGTTGATAGTAATTGACTTGGTCAACATATCAGCTGCATTTTCATCAGTATGAAGCTTTTGCAACAGTATCTCCCCAAAGACAATCAATTATCTGATCTTGTGATATCTGACATCAATGTGCTTGGTTCTCGCATGGTACACCTGGTTCTTAGCCAGATAAATAGCACTCTAACTGTCACAATGCAACTGAACTCCACCTTGCTCAACGCCCAGCGCCCAGTTCCTTTACTAGCTTAGCAAGTCATAAGGCTTCTTTTGCAGCTTCAGCTACTGACATGTACTCAGCTTCAGTTGTAGATAAAGCCACAATAGACCGAATTATTGATTTCCAACATATAGGCCCTCCACCAAGAGTAAACACATGCCAATTTGTAGACCTTCTGCCATTCTACCACACCATTCTGTTGTTCTGTTGTGGTGTCTTGCGTACTGAAAAATGCCTCTGAATCTCATGCTACTCACAGAACTTCTGAAACTGCGAATCTGTGTACTCTGTGTCATTATCAGACCTAAAATATTTGATCTTTCTGTCAGATTGGTTCTCCACCTCAGCTTTCCACAACTTGAATTTATATAAGACTTCAAATTTCTGTTTCAAGAAATACACTCAAACTTTCTTGAAGAAATCATCAATAAATGTAACAAAATACTGAGATCCTCCTAATGACGACTCCCTAGTAGGGCCCCATACATCAGAATGCACATAATCAAAAATCCCTTCAGTTTTATGTTTTCCAATCATAAAAATGACTCTAGTCTGTTTTCCAAGAACATATAACTTACAAAGATCGAGCTTGCAACTTTTAATACCATGCAACAAGTTTCTTCTATGCAATTCTGTCATACCACGTTAACTAAGATGACCCAGACGCATATGTCATAGCTTTGTATTATCATCATCTGACTCCACAGAATGAACTACACCTACAACTGTACTCCCCAACAGTTTGTAGATAGGAGATATTGCGTGTAGTTAGCTTTCCTTTCATCACCGTCAACGCACCCTTAACAATTCTGATGGTTTCTCTATCCTTATCAGCCTTAGGAATAAAACCATTTATGCGTAGAGTGCCCAAGGAAATCAAGTTCTTCTTCGGATCTGAAATATGTCTGACATCACATAACGTTCTAATTGTGTCATCATACATCTTAATTCTGACTTCTACAATACCAACAATATTGCAACATCTATCATCTCCCAAATAGACTGAATCAGAATTAGTTAACCTGTAAATTGCAACATCTATCATCTCCCAAATAGACTGAATCGGAATTAGTTAACCTGTAAGAAATAAACCACTCCATGTTAGATGTTATGTGATAAAAACACCATGAATCAAGAATTCATGCATCTGTGAACTGAGTTGATGAAACTGAAAGCATATCACAATCACTGTAATCTAAATTGTCGCTCTGCACCACATTTACAGACTTCGATGATGTATCACCTTTTTCCTCAATCTGCTTCTTCAGCTTTGGACAACCTCTCTTCATATAACCTGACTCCTTGCACCTGTAGCAAGGAATTGACTTTTTGCCTATAGACTTTGATCTGAAATTTCGCCTTCCAGAACCCTCATTCTCTTTCTTTCTTCCACGATCCTGCTTACCTTTAACATATAAACTATCGTCGTGAGAGCTTTCCCCTGTATTCTGCTTCCGCTGGTTGTGAGCCAACAATGCTGCAGAAATCTCATCAACTTTGATGGTTTCTTTCACATATGTCAGAGTAGTTACCAGGTGTTCATAAGAAGAGAGCAACGAACACAAAAAAAATCATTGCTCGATCTTCATCCTCAATACTCACAGCAAGTCGTGATAAATCGATGATTATTTGATTGAAGTCATTCACGTGCTGCGTTAGATCAGAACATTCTTGCATCTTCAACCTATACAGTTTTTGCTTCATATACAACTTGTTCGTCAGAAATTTAGCCATAAACTGAGTTTTCAATTTCTTCCATACCTCTCCTGGAGATTTTAGATTCATCACGTGATACATAATCTCATATGTCAGACATAAACGTATGGTTGCTGCTGCTCGTTGTTGCAATTCTTCTCAATCTTCATCTTTCATGGCATCTGGTTTCATTGTCCGCAAAGCTTCTAAAACTTCCTGTTGAGCAAACAGATCTTTCACTCTTGTTTGTCATTATCCGAAGTTACAAGTTCCATCAAACTTCACCACCTAGAATTTTGCACCAGAAAATGCTATTTAAAATTACTCCTGCCGCGAACCTTTTTCTGAAAAATTCCTTCAAGATTCTTGTCCTGGAATATCCGCGTCCTCCAAGAAAATCTGAAAAATATTCCTTCTAAATTTTCTTCTCCTCAGCCTTCAGCAAAGAAAATCTTAATTAAGTTTCCTTAATTAAATATTATCTCCTTTTCAAATTTCACCTCCACAGAAAACTTCTCCTCGACCTTAGGAAAGAATTCCTTTCCGCCTGCAAATCCAGTAGGATATTCCCCTAGTGTCCTCGGATTCCCTTTCCTTCTCTGTGCACTGCATGATGGAATTTCTGGAAAGAAATATGAGAGAATATTCCTCTAGTGCAGTCGATCTTCAATTGATCTCATGCGAAGAACTTCTGCCCCGATCTCGATCCGCCGCCTGGTCCGAGAAGCCGATCCGACCTATGCCGCGAACCCTCCTTCGCAGAACTCCTCTGCGCCGAATCGAACGTCGAACCCAAGCTGCGAACTCCTTGCCTCGACGAATTCACCGAAGCCGAAATTTTCTCTTCCGAACGCCAACTTTTTTCTTCGATTGCCTAGAACCTGACTCTGATACCACTTGTTGAGAAATTAGGGCGAAGAAAAACAAGAACGACATAAATCCAGAAGAACACAAAGATTTAATGAGATTCGGCAAATATGCCTACATCCTCGGGAGCAGAGCGACGACCTCCTTTTCAATATTCAGAAAAGAGAGAAAAGTACAGAATACATAATATGAGGTGTAATACCTAAGATTACATACAGACATATTTATAACCCTAAAAAGAACATAAAAAGAAACTTTGGGTACAATATGTAACTACCAAATTACCCCTGTAACACAATCCCAATCCACATAAGGAAACTCCCATGATTTTGACAGAATATTCTGCTCTGCTCCGTACCTGATTTAGCACTGTCTATTTTGATATATGAGCCATATCTAACAAATTTAAAGTGAAATAGCCTTTTTATGCATATGTTTATCGCAAAAAAACATTATAAATGTAAGAATATAAGTTTTGATGTTACTTATGTAAATAGCCTAATTAATAATCCACACATAGATTATGATTACTGGGTTTAGGGCAACAAATTTTACCCTTCTGAGAATGTGGAGAAACCTAAAATATTGAAAAGCACATCAAAAAGTTCCCAAAATTAGTTTATTTGAAGGTTGAACTCCTCTTAAACAACAATTTGCATACAGTATAGCAATGTGGAGGTGAACAATACATTAATTACAGGTTACTTCTTCTGGGTGTTGCAACAATTAATAAAAAGTTTTTCAGGGCTGAAGTAAGAATATAAATACAAACAAAAAAGCATTTTACTCCCTCATTGCTAAAAGTTGACAAACTATAAATATAAAAAAGGAGCAAAATTTTCGGAAATCCAAATGATTTACTTCATCGAAACAGTGCAAAAGTGCAGACAAGGTACCTGACTCAGCCAAGCCTTCGTTGACTTTTATCCTCAAGAAACCCCCTTTTTCCTGATGGGGGATCCATTTCATGCAATGAAGCAAGAAAAAATTCAGGGAAATTTACATACGCGGCTCACATTTCTTATGTTTATTTACATATCCCAGAACAAAATTTCCATATTTACATATGTAGCACTTTAGTGCTTTAAATCTATGCATGAAAAAGATGTATTTCACTTTTAAAAATGATAATAGTGCTATCTTTTATGTGATATTAAAGATTTGAGTGTTGTGTGTAAATATGAAAGTATAGGCGTAGGATCTGTAAATGCATAAGAATTGTGTGCTATTTATGTAAATTAGCCAATTGTTTAACCAGTTATACATAAGAGAGTAAAAACTCCACTCATGGCAGTCAATCAACTCAAACTTTTTCTTTCACCAAAAATTTAGTACAGAATCTAAAGGCTCGCATTAATCATGTCCTACATAAAAAAACCAACATTGACACACAAAAAACAATCAGCTCTTTCTCAGAACCTTAAGTTTGCTAAATCCTATACATTATCATAGAAAACTCGCAGACTCAGTAAGACTCACCGAGTCAACTGCAGCCGGACTTCAAGACTGGATGAAGCCATATTGACTTTCAGAATCCAAATGGGGATTTAAAACAGCATAAGCTTGAGGTTGTCCGCAGTTCATAAGGCCATAATAAAGAGTCTGCGTATCTTGAGACGCCGAAGTTGACGACTGGTCGGGAGGCATGTAATCGGTCATTAGTCCGAAAATAGTATCGGGTCTCTGGAAATGGTTTATCCGCGATAAATGCTTCTTTCCGGCAAGATGAGACTCGAACATGGCCTCGCTGTTGCACGTGGCATTGCATAGAACACAGACCCGAGGCTGCTCCGGCGCGGCATTCCGCTTCCGTTTTTTCTTTATATTAGAAGTTGTATCTGTAGGCGTTTCAACCTTCGTGCCCTCGATCCGTGCTGAAACGGATTCGCTGTGGTGCTCAGGTTTCGTGTGATTATAGGCTGCAAGCTCTTGGACCATTTCCGGCAGCCCGTTTAGGTTTTCCAGTAACAGGAGGGTCCTCTTATGGCGCTTACCGGTCTTGTGTTTCTCGAGGACTTTCAGGCTGTTACAGTCCACACGGCAGATATCACACCATGTGAGTGGGAGGAGCGAAGACTGGGCCGGCAAACATGGTTCCGATGCAGGGAGCTCTAATGCCGCCTCTTCTCCGGTGGTTTTCAAGGGGTTGATTTGAGGAAGTAATTCAGGTTTGTAAGGCTCAACTATTGTTGATTTTCCATGTTGAATATCACTGCCATGGCCATGGACCGCTCCGGTGTCCACCAAATATGGCTGCTGAGAAAAATTGCCCGGATAACCAACTCCCCATCTCATCCCATACCAACCCCTAAACGGAGACATACCCCTATCCTGCACGACGACTTAACATGATCAAAAGAACAAGGTGCTAGTACAAACGTAACAAATAAAATGTTGCTGAACGGAAGAAATAATAATTTGCACGGGTTAACAAATATCTTCTCAAAATGAAAATTTAATGGAAAATTTACATACATACCACTGAATTCCTACGTCTGTAAAAAGTTTATTTCACTTTTAAAAATTTAAAACGGTGGCATTTTTTATGTGATATGATAGATTTGGGTGGTATAAATGTAAAAAATGTAAAAATGTAAAGAATGTAAAGTTTAGATGTTAGATATGTAAAAACATAGGAATTGGGTGATGTGTAAGTAAATGCCTCAAATTTAAACCGCAACTATTGATAGAAAAGATCAGTCTTGTTTTACTGAAGCCTAATAGAAGTTTTGTAAAAATAAAAATTTCGGGTTAGTAAATAGATGATCGATGGTCTCAAAGTTTAAGCTATTTATCTGCGGGAATACAGAGGTGCATTTAATTTTTCAAAGGCCAACGCCTTTATGGTTTATAAAAAATTTAAATCGCTTTAATGAAAATATTACGTGAAAAAAGTATTGAAACTTTCATTGCCATGTCCTTGGAAAAGGAATACACAAGCCCTCAGCAGCACTTGCATAAAATAAAAATGGGAACTTCTGAACAGCTACCTAAAATGGACAAACAAGGCCCGACAGAAGGGAAAAAGTTAGTTAATTCATCCACCATATCCAAAAATATCAAATGGACTCGGAATCTACCTGAAAAGTAATCACACCATTCAGTAGTATGATGAACATGGATAAAAAGTTATAAACAGTAGAAACCTTGAAAGGCAAGAGGGTAGAATTTTTTAACACGGGGAGGCAGCGTTCCAACCGTCATAAAAACAGCAAATCAAGGTCATGTGCCAAAATATTCCGGACTATTTACATGGGATCATTTTAATCTAAAAGTGTCAACATAATCCCCAAACTTATTAAATATGGGTTGACATAGTCTCTAGAGAAGACTATTTTAGCCCTCGTTAAAAGAGTCTGAGACTAAATTGACACTTTTATAGACTGGGACTAAATTGAACCTATAGAGAATTAGGGGACCATTTTGACACTTTCCTATTTTTTTTTTTTCTCAAAAGCACTAGAGTTTATGGAACTTTGACATAGATACTTCTGTGGAAAGCAAAAAAGAATATTGCAGGGATGCTTAATTGAGGGAACATGTTTACAACATATGACCATAAGGATAATCAATCTAAGCAAATAACAATCATGAAAATGGTTTCAAAAAAGGATTAGTACCTGAGAAATAGATCCGCAATAACCACAGTAGCATCAACATGGAAACCATATCCCAATCACCTTTTTAACTAAACTACGTGACATTTATTCAAACAAATTATGCTGTGCATAATCATAAAAATCAAGGGCAAATATATAATATAGCAAAAAAAGCAGAAGAGGCTAGATCAACTGAAAGCAAATTAGTATATAGTGAAACAAGAGTAGTAAGTACCACCCATACGTACTTCAAAGTAAAACATGATAGAAAATCAACTAGCCTGCTTAAGGAGCTTTGTAATCACCCAAATAAGTTGATTTATGGGTTGACGGAACAATAATAGATCATTGTGAGCATAATTTCTGTCCATCCACCCAATTTGATTTGACGGCTTGTCAGTATGAAGGTTTGATTTGGGTTTGGTTAGGATTTAAAAGAATGGAAACTCTATTGGATTTGCCTAGGCTTGATAGTATAAAAGTCGGCTTGTAATTTGTGGACAAGATAATATTGAAGTCAATCCATTTGTTTATTGGGCCGTCGAATTGGAGCCAGCACATTGATTGGACTTTGTAGCATGGGAGCTGGCTCGTAGTTGATTAGGCTTGGTAGCAAGGGAACCTGTCCGATGTTGTTAATACTTTGTAGCATGGAAGCTGGCTTGGCATTTATTAACCTAATAGCATGGAAGTTGGATAAAGATTTTATTAGACTTAATAGCAAGTGAGCAAGTTTCAAGGATGAATTGGCTTCATAGAATGGGAGTTAGCACAAAATTTGTCAGGAATGGTAGAATAGCACGGTGATTGTATTTGTTGGCCTTGTATCATCAATACTAGAACCTTAGTCTAAGATTGGATCTTTCATCCATAGAAAGACTGAAACTGGCATGATAGACAAGCTAGTTTCATATCAGTTGAACAATATTTGTGAAATTTACAACTCCAAGGCAAAAAGGCACAGATTCTGTTTAATGGGACTTTGCAATTGCCTTTAAGGACTTGTACAAAGGTATGGTCAAATATCTAGGCAAAGCACAAAATTGGGTTACCAAGTTCTATGACAGACTATATAAATCAATACACTAGATCTACTTTTAAAAGCTTCATCTAGGAATTACAGCTAGGAATCTCTCCTCCTACAACCCAATTTTTAACATTCACTTCAAAAATAAGTTAAGTAATCAAGCAATTTTGAAGGTGCACATTGATGGGATTTAAGTAGCCCACATTCTTGATACTTATGCAAAAGATCGTAACATTTAAATCTGATAGTTTTTCCTACCTCTATATATATATATATATATATATATATTTTTTTTTTTGTGCGCCTCTTTCCCAGATTAGCTGGTAGAGCATCCGCTTCGGCGGTGTAAACCCCTTATGGTCTGGGGTTCAAATCCTGCCTCTGGCGATTGTTGCCTTAAGAAGGGGGTACTCGAATATTTAGGTGCATGGGTCAACCCCAGACCAGACGGGGGTTGAGCCAAATAGGGTGGGTTGGGGACATCACGCCCCGACCTATTCTTTTAAACATATATATATATATATATATACACACACACACAGTAAGTTCCAAGAGGACCCTAATATTTTGACGTACTACTGAGTTTCCATATTTGCTCCCTAACCATGAAAGGCACTCCATCAATATTAAACATTTATATAAATATTTAATTATTATGGAATTTATCAAAATCTGGCTTATTTTGCTAGTCAAATAACAACAGGGGTTACATCTAACTAACCAAAATTGAGCACCAAGGTTCAAAGAGTTTTGAGATAACCAAGAACATTATGAGATAAATAATACATTTTTTTAAATTTCTAAGATTAATTTAGATCAAACCAAAAAAAAATAAATTTAATTTTTATGCACAAATGACAAAATTAAAATAAAAGTATGAAAATTTAAATCCAAATTATTTAAACTTGACAACATCAAATTCCTCATAAAAATAGGACTTTCTACAATTTAACAATTTATAGAATATTATTTTTTATTTTAAAATTAAAATACTTGTGGTATGTAATAACCATTTCTAAATTTGATGGTGAATTGAATGATAAAGAATGCTCAAGCAATGATTACAAACATCAAACAAGATGGACGTTTCATTAAATTTTTGTGGCATTTGCATGCATGCCACACACTTTTATGCACTTACATATTTAACACCTAAACTTTCTTATTTATATGCATAACACTAAAAAATCTTTAACATTGTATTGACAACAATTTTTGATGTCACATGCGAGGACGTTCACTTGAATGATACAGGATTGTGTTCAGTCTCCCGTAGTCCAAGACATCCAATAGGACTTCCTCGTACGTGTCTCGAGCACGTAATCAGGATCAGTACTGATTTAGCCATACCCGAGAGATCCCCATGAGGTGATGTTAATTCAACATAAGACACATTTAATGTACATTCTGGTGCTTAGAGACCATACTCCATCTATTTGGAGCCTCTCACAGTCGAGGACAGTCATTAAACTCTCCAACACGTAATTTGAGAAAATTGTTTAGAAAAACCCACCTGTGCGGGGTTCTAGGGCGTCTGTCGGCACTCAAATTCCCAAATCAAAAACTCTGGAATCTTCATTTGTGAGTTACGAGGTAGTATTTTAACTATACATGAATTCCCGCAGCTTCCGGATTAGCAAAAACCTTTCTACGGACATCCGGGTGTAAAACTGAGTTTCGGCCGTTCAAGCCATACTTGGCCCTGGGCGGCAATTTTCGTCCAATGCTGCACCCCCATACTTGGCCCTGGGCGGCAATTTTCGTCCAATGTTGCACCCCCCCCAATGTCCACCCCAATTTATGAGACTTTATTTTTGTTCCCAGATATCTTCTGGAGGTCCAGAGATCCGCAAAAATCCTCCGTGTAAAGCTTCGGCAAAGAAGGGGAAAAAAGACCAAAAAAATTGAAAAAAAATTGAATTTTTTTAAGGGGTGGCTTTTAAGGTAAGACCAAAAAAATTGAAAAAAAATTGAATTTTTTTTAAGGTGTGGCGCCTAAGCACCACCCCCATGGGAGCCAACGACAATCCAAAATATTTGCACATATGCGCCCAAGCTATGACAATCACTTAAATCATCCTTAATAGAGCATCCACATTTAAATTTAACTGCAAATAACTGCATCATTCTGCATGTCTCGAGAAGAAAACTCTGTGCACCTTCAATCGACAAGCCAAGCATAAATTTTTACCTAGGAGGTTGTCTAGCATGAATAGGGTGTTAAAGGCATTCACGACCCAGACAGAGAATAAGACATTTGTGGGACGGTTGTAGCTCTGTAACCGTACCCCCTTTTCTTTTCACTCCAACAACAACTTCATCAATTAATTGACGAGTATAAGTCTCACATTTACCTATTATAGCTCTTCCAGAGTCATAGGAATTAGAAGTCTCTTTTCTCTGGCCTTAGAGTTACCAGGACTCCATTGGACGATGCAATTCATGGATTAATGACAAGAGGTCCCTAGTTAGGTTGGGTTGATTACCTTCACGATTAGGTAGACTTAGGGTCTTCAAAGTTTGGGATGACGAATCTATAGTATCCTAACCTAACTACCTCTACTTGATTAGAGATCACTCCCCTTTCCGTTGACATCTCTTTTGAGCCCTGTCGATTCCTTTGAAAAATCATTAGTATCGTCTCGTGGGCCCTGCATGCCTAGACGCCGCCTATTGTAGTGGATACGGTGATTCACCCTCTGCCCTATGACCCGATATGAACATCGAAAGCATCAGAATTCTCCTGCTTGAGATGATAAAAATCATTTGGTTTCCTAAATAACCGGATATCATAAGTAATGTAAGCAAAACCCTTTTTATCGAAATTATTCTTAGGCATCCCCCAAGATGTAATTAAACAAAGAAATATGTTTCTTTTGGGAGCTGCTATTGACCAAGAACAAACACAAAAACTTAATTTTCTGATTGTGAGTTGCTTCCATAGGATTTTCTTCATGGATATACTTCCAAGACATTTTAGACCTAATCTTGTTTCGAAAGTACCCTTTTGCGCTATTGCACGAAGGTCACCTTATTAAATTTCTCCACGTTCTTTTTAAATTGTTTGTCTATTTTCATCGTACCTTCTTTCTTTTTGATCCCTCTCTTATTTGAATCAACTTTATGATTAAAAAAAAACTTATTTGGAAAGAGAATCATACGACGATAATAAGACAAACTGACGACTTCAAAAGTTCAATAAAAAGAACGAAAAACACATTGCATAAAAATACTACTATTATTAATAATTTTAAAATGGAATAAAACATTTCATGCATAGGTTTATGATACCAAAGTGTTATACATGTAAAAATCAAACTTAAGGTGTTAAATATGTAAAAGCTTAAAAATTGTGTGCTAAGTACATGAAGTTCTCTAAGCTTTTAATAGATATAAGAATAGGTTGTTGGACAAGCTTTAAACTAAGAGGGTTAACATAACCTTACCTAAGGTTGAAGACCACTGAACTTTAATTCAAAGCTCAAAATTCGATCATTGGAGGAAAAATAAATCGTTCGTCCAAGATCAATGGCCAGAATCTCATATGCTTTTTTTAAAGCAAATAATCTAACCCGTCCTGTTTTACCATAAAATAATTCTAGGTTTTTAAGGGATAAAGCATGATCATTATATCCTAATTCAATGACTAGTGTTCGTCTTCATGCATTGGTTAGGGCTTAAGAAGGGATTAAAAAGGGAACTTTGCCTACAAAATTACTCATTTAGCCCCTTCTTAAGCTAAATTAAATTGTGCATTAAATTTGTCAATATATTAATTGTTGATGACATAGAATGGCAAAGCTAAATGCAATGTCAAAAAATAATGATATGGCCAAATGATGCTAATATTTTGGTTTAGTACTATAATAATTTTAAAATTAGATTCTCTTTACTTAGATGCAATATGAAGCCATGAAGTTAAGGTTCATATTCAACTACCACCCAAGATGGGTCATGAGCAGAAGGCTTGCAGCAGCACCAACAATAATAGATTGATATTCTTAGTTTAAAACTATTCAACTCATGCTATGTATTGGGGGCTCACCAGGGTGTTTGGTAGGGCCTTTTAATAGGATTTATCACTGAATTTATAAAATCTAGCAAGCAAAACAATGCATGAGTTCCATGGTTTTATGAATTTTCGAATTTAAGGTCCCAAATGTTTTTTTTTTTTTTGATACAGCTTAAATCGAGATTTAATAAATCCAGCGGAGAGCGGATTGAACATGCTTACAATTTATGAATTTAATAAATCCTACTAATGCTAAATCTTACTTGCAACCAAACACCCCCTAAGAATCTCAATAACTCGTGAAGATCCCCGATGCCTCATAGCATGCTTTGACCAAGAAGAAAAAGTAGCAATGTATGGAGAACAAAGATGGGAAGCTCTCGATTCTAATAGGGTAGAACCTTAGCTAATGGTCATAGGGTAAGTTTACTTGGATCAAAGAGACTCTCCAAAGCCTCCATAGTTCGTTCTTCAATTGCAAACAATGCAAAATAGCGCCAACGATATTAAATCAACCTTCTCAATTAAGAACTTTTTACCTCTTACTGCATATTTGGAGCCCTACGTGAACCTTAGGAATCCCCAAAACCCATGAAGACCCCCGACGCCTTCTAAACTCCTATCACCGACAAGAGAGAGTGGCAATGCTTGAAGACGAGAAGCCAATTCATGCTCAACTCAAAATAATCCCCTAAGTTTAGCTCACGACTTCAATAGATTTTATTTTAATAGTTATCCCCTAAGTGCATAAATGGGCTTCTGATATTTAATCAAGCTCGATCTTGCTCGAAATCAAAATGAGTTGGCTCGGCTTAAATGAAGCAGCTTTATCAAATCTAGCTCAAAAATAAAAAAAAACTGGCTCATTTTAATTGAGCCAACTCAAAAATACTGAATAAAATTTAATTTCAGCTTTACAGTTTAAATTAATTATACAATGCAAAAAATTAAAAATTACAGACTATGCTTTTAGTTACAGATAGTACTAAAGGACTTTACAACTTTACATTTTAAGAAAAATAAGAAAAATTTTCTGAAATAGCATTTCAAATACTAGTTTGAATTGTCAATATCAAACTTTAACTTTAGCCAATAAATTTTCATGGGTCTCGACCAAATCAACGACAAAATCATAAATAATGTGTACTAAAAAATCAAGGTCTATAGTTAATGCAAAAAATAGTGAAGAAAAAAAAAAGAGGGAAATTTGGTGTTAGGAGAAAATCAGGCTTACAACCAATAATATCGAAGCCCGAAAGCCTACAGGAAAGATACGAAGCATCAAGCATTAGAGTAGGTAAAAAGTCAAGACAGTTGAATAAGCAACGGGGGCTTTTAGAAGTATTTGTTGAATTGGCGAGCATCTCCACCATTGATTATAGATCAAGGCTTTACTTTAAAAAAAAAGGAAAAAAAAAGCAAAAAAAAAAAAAAAAAACTTTGACATATCTAATATCCTCCATCCTAAGCCATACTGATTACACGCCAACCTGACCTAACACTGTGCAATCTAAATTTTTTGTTTGGCATTTCACTAAACAAAAGTAAGTATAAATAAAAAAAAGAGCAATCCACATATAGCTTGAAAGTGGCTCGAAATAAAGTTCAATCCTTGCTTTGGACTCACTTGCTTTGAGTCGATCTCCATCTGAGCTAAAACTCAAATCGATTTTGAACAATTGATGATCATCAAGCTAAATTCTCATCCTTGCAAACCATCTAAAATTTTTTTATTATGGCGGCGACTTAGCTAACGGTCTCCGGCTACTCTACTTGGTTCAAAGAGCTCCAAAGCCTCTATAGATCGTTCTTCAACGGTGACACCCTATTTCTTCTCGTGATGACATTTCGAGTAGGTAACAAACCATCTAAGAAAATTTAGGTAGTTCATAGCTTAGGGGGAAACTCGTAAGCTACATAAGCCTAATGAATTGACATCATTATGAGAAAATGGAAACCCATGGTCAATGCAGTCTCCACTAGAAGAGAACTTAATTACAGAGGGGTGCTTGGAGAGAGCATGGTGGCGATGACATTGACCTTCCTAGATGAAAAAAAAATTTAAGGAGTTCTAATAAATTATTTGACGATTTGTACATATTTATTTATATCTACAATGAATATTATGTGTGTATGTGTGTTACACGCTATTCCTAAGCTCACATTACTCTTATATTTTGCTTCTTTTCCAGACTGAAATAATCACAGTGCATGGGTACAACGTCCAGGGCCGGGAACAACAAAGGGAGTTCAAATTCGTGGAAACAAAATCATCAATAGCAACGATAATGTAATAATACCAAAGAACGAACAGAAGACAGCGCTCCCGGAAAAAAATTGCTCGACTTACAAACATATCTTCCAACATCAAAGACCCCTAGAGCAAGCGCAAACCCTAATGAAACAAGCAGAAAGCCTAATGGCCGAATAAAATAAGCTAATAACCGACTCTCCCATCACGAATTCTCTTCATGGACTCAATTAACCAAAGAGGAACAGCTTATTACCCAAACAAGGCCGCGTCTCCACAACGCAGCATCTTCAGCGCTCATGCCAGCGACCATAAACTCAGCGGCATGGGCCTCCTCACCGATCGAAGGAGGCGGTGCAGGATCAATGGCGACCCCTGGTGGCGGAGGCTGGTAAGAGAAGGTGGGAGGTGCACAGGATTCCGGCGGAACTGCCGGAACGTAAGGTTTGTAGTCCATCGCCGGAGGCTTGGCTTTAGGTTAGTCGGTAAAAAGAATTGTTGGCCTGTGCATGAACAACGAAGCTATTAACAAAGTCAAACTAAGCTTCATTAATATTTGTTCAAATTAATAAATAAATTAATTTAATATTATCTTAAAATCCAATGAATTAAAAAATTAATCAGTTAAAAGGAAGTTTTGCATGCATACAACTAAATACCTAAAATTCATATGCATTTACATGTCTAAGGACTAAACTTCAAAGTTTGCATATTTATCAATTTTTACATATGCATGAAAGGTGTATTTCTCTTTTTAAAAGTTATAACGATCGTATTTTAGATGTCATCAATATAAACTTAAAAAAGCAAAATTTAGGTGTTGGATATGTATATATACAAGAATTGGATGGTGATGCGTGCTAGAAAATTATAATAGATTATAATTTTAATGTTGCATGAGAATTCAACACACACTCAGGTAAAAATAAATTCGCGACGTTAGAGTAATGCCATCAAAAAATTTTATACGAAAAAACCCCTTAAAAGAAAAAAATCACGGGGTTTGGCCTAGTTCTAAAAATACACTAAAGGTTAATGATTACAGAGACTATTTGTCTCATAGACGAGAATTTGTTATTAGGTTTTCCAAGTTACAACGTCAACCGACGGCGTCCGGTCGTTGGTGGTTTATGGGGATTGATGGTGATTGATGGTGGTCAACGGTGATCGACAATAATCGACGGGTGTCGACGACGGTTGGCGGTGGTCGACGGCGGTTGACGACAATCAATGATGACATGGGTGGTGTTGGACTTCAGGTTCTCAAAGCTATAATCTCTCAAGATTTAAGCTCCCTCCTCATGAGAGGGGTTTGACTACATTTATAGTGTAATGGATGCAATTAATGCAGAAATATGAACCACTTTGATCATACTGTCTAGAGAGATTATTTCGATCAAACAAAGTTTGATGAACATTTTAGTGTCTTATCAGTATCAGAATTGGGCAATCTCGGGTTGTTTTGTTGAAACAATTGATTCAACTATATGTTTGCTAAATTCGACATTCAGTTAACTTTTTAAATATGTCTGAAAATCTTTCAAGTGTGGTTTAATAACTTGATTTGAGCTTGATTTGACTTGAATTGGATAAATTTTGGTAATATTGAGTTTTTCTCATCGAGCCGCTCAATTTGACAGTAAGTTTGCTGAAATTGGAGTTTTAATGGAGTTTTTATAAAGCTATGAATATTAATTACTCAAAAAAACGTCCTGAAATTCATGACAGATGAGAGAGAATTGCTGGTATATATGAAGAGATTGTTAGAAAATTCATGTTTCAACTTTATACACAAATTACAAAAGAAAAGTACATAATAGCCAAGATCTTTTAAATTCATGATTTTTATTATGTAAAAATAAAGCGACGCATACCTGTATTCATGATGAACAAATTTGATCTTGAAGAGATGAAGTTTCTCTCTCTAATCCCTTAAAACTTTCTGTACTTTCTGATGGAGAGAAATGTACGAGGTGTGTTGGGTTGAGAGAGGACCCATTCTCAAACTCATGCTCTATTTATCCACCATCCATCAAGGGGGTTACTAACCAATAGGATTTATGATAATTTAATAAATTAATTGATTTTTATTAATAAAATCAATGACATAAGTTAGTAACATTTATTTATTTTAGGGGTTATAGAGTTACAAAAATAAATATCATAAGTTATCATAAATTATGACATAAGTTATGAGTTAAGAAAATAAATAACTTAAGTTATCAAAATAAATATCATAAGTTGTCATAATTTATGACATAAGTTATGAGTTATGAAAATTAATAACTTAAGTTATCAAAAATAAATCTCATAAGTTATTAAAATAAATGTGAGTCATAAATAAAAATATAACAGAGATTACATATCAACAGTATGTATGTAAATGTAGATGAGAGAGAATTGCTGGTATATATGAAGAGATTACATATCAACAGTATGTATGTAAATGTCATAAAGTTTTGATGATGGCAACGATTTGCTGGTTAAATCTTTGTCGCTGAAGCCTATGAGGCGAACAGCATAGGGATTTGAGAGGCGGAGAAGGACATCGAGCTCCTACTCGATGGAGCGAAGAAAACGCTCGCTGTTACCGCTGCGGCGAAGCTTAACAACTGTGAGAGAGGAATCAGGGAGGATAGACGGTTCTGAATCCTCCTCCAATTTCTGATGGAGAGAAATGTACGAGGTGTGTTGGGTTGAGAGAGGACCCATTCTCAAACAGAGAAGAATAGAGAGAGAAGAAGAGAGAGTGCAACAAAGAGTGAGAGATTCCTCTTGTAAATCGATGTAATCGACTAGTGTAAATTCCTTAAGTAGTAAAATCCATTCAAGTATTGTTAGAAACGATGAAGCCCGTTCCACTATGCTTGGGCGGTTACTTTACTTTGGAGAGTCACACCTCTTCACAAATAACCACTCCCGGTTCCTCTTTTGTGAAGTGAAACATCTCTTCGCTCTATATATACCACATCAACCGATGTATATCTAGATCTCAACAACTACAAGTACCACCCTCCTTAAGGTAACGTCGTCAGTGAGGGATTCAAACCTCCATCCTGAGAAAAATTTATTCCATACTAACATCGTATGGCAGTTTCTTGCGGCAGAAGGAAGAAGAAGAAGAAGATTGTTCTCCTTAGGCTTCTTCTTGGTGACTTGTGGCAGAAGAGAAATTGAGTTTATTTCTCTTGTTTTTCTTCTTCGGTGTACATTGGTGTATCTCGGTATAGAAAGAGAAGAACAACGAGAGAAGAAGAGAGAGCAACGAAAATTGAGAGATTCCTCTTGTAAGTCTAGGTGATCAACTGGTGTAAATTCTTTAAGTATTAAAATCTTTTGCAAGTCCATGGACGTAGGCAATTTGCCGAACCATGTAAATCTGTGTGTTCCGCTGTATTGTTCTTTTCTGTTGTGATTTTTCTCGTTCTATTTTTCACTTAGTCGACCGTTCTCCTGTTTAATTTATATATATACCACATCAACCGGTATATATCTAGATCCAACAACAACAATTGATGTCAAAGCTTTGTTCGGATCTGAGGAAGAATGATGGTTGCAGATGGAGTGAAGGTTTCAGGGATCGAGAAATTTGATGACACATATTTTTGTTATTGGAGGTTGCAGACAGAGAATTATCTTTATGTGAAAAATTTTCATCTTACATTATTGAGGAAAATACCTGAAAGGATTGATGAGGCTGAATGAAATTTGTTGGATCGACAAGTTCTGAGGGTTATTCGATTGACCCTATCGAGGTCCGTTGCACACATCGTTGTCAAGGAAAAGACAACTGTATGTCTCGTGGCAACCTTATCAGGTATGTGCGAAAAATCATCGACGAATAACAATGTGCACTTGATAAAGAAGTTGTTCAATTTGAAGATGACGTAAGGTGTTTATGTTGCTCAACACCTGAATGTTTTCAATACTATCACAAATCAATTGTCGTATGGGAAAATTTATTTTGATGATGAGATATGTGCACTAATCTTGTTGGCTTCATTGTCAGATAGTTGAGATGACACAAGGATATTAGTTAGTAGTTCTGCAGGTAAATCTAAACTGAAATACAATGATATTCGTGATTTGATTTTGGCTGAGGAAGATTGCAGGAAAGATTCTAGCGAGGTCTCAGGTTCAAGTTTGACACAGAATGTTGATTTCAGAGAAAGATGGAATGACAGGAACTCAAGTATAGGAAGATCAAAATCAAAGTTTAGCAAGCAGACAACTTGTTGGAATTGTGGCAAGGCTGGCCACATAAAGAAGAACTGCATGAATCGTAAGAAGATGGAGAATGATAGCGAAAATGTGGTATCTTAAAATCAAAGGATGCACTATTGTTGGCAGTTCATAGTTCTGTTGAAGACTTGATATTGGATTCAGGGGTTTTGAATGTGGTAGGAAATCTACTAGAGGCCACAGTGCAGGGAAGTGATAGAAGTGAAGAGGAAAGTGGTTCCGGGGCACCCATTCCTATTGTTACACAAACAAATGTTGAAGAACCACAAAGCTATGAAGAAATCTCACAAGATGAAAGCTCAAGGAAGTGGAAGCTAACAGAACTTCCACAAATGAATAATGCATTGCACAACAAGTGGGTGTACCAGGTGAAGAATGAGAGTGATGTCAGTAAGAGGTACAAGGTAGACTTGTTGAAAAAGGCTTTCAACAGAGACAAGATGTTGCCCTTGCAGTGGGAGTTGTAAGAAGAGACAAGAGTGACCCAGGAAATAAATTTGAGGTGCAAAGTTATGAGGAGTATACTTATATGTTAACCGAGGGTGTTGCTCTTGAGAAACTAAAGTTGTGCACATCTTCAATTGGTCTTCTGGAATACAGAGGCATTAAGTTGTTAAGTTGCAGAGGTAAATGATAGATGTTGAAGAAATGCAACACTGCCAGTGGAGGATATCAGTTTGAGGAAGGAGATGTTACAACTTGTGTATTGGTCTCCAAGCGGGAGAATTGTTAGAAACGGTGGAGCCCGGTCAACTATGCTTGGGCGGTTACTTTGCTTTTTAGAGTCACACCTCTTTACAAATAATCACTCATGTCTTACTCTTTTGTGAAGTGAAACATCTCTTTGTTTCCTCCTGTTAGTGATAAAAGCTTCGGATGGCTCTCCTTGAGTTTCGTAGTTACGCTTTGAGTTCTTCCTCGGTTTCGTCAGGATAGAGGAAGGTTTCCTCGGGGTAGAGGAAGAGAAGTGCAATGAGGAGCAATTCCTTGCTGCAGAAAGAAGAAGAAGGAAGAAGTAGAAGATTGTTCTCCCTAGGCTTCTTTTTTGTGGCTTGTGGTAGAAGAGAAATTTAGTTTATTTTTCTTGTAAGTTTATCTATCTCGGTGTAGAGTTATCTCGGTGTAGAGTTTTCTTCGGTGTATCTCAATATAGAGAGAGAAGAATAGAGAGAGAAGAAGAGAGAGTGCAACGAAGAGTGAGAGATTCCTCTTGTAAATCGATGTGATCGACTGGTGTAAATTCCTTAAGTAGTAAAATCTTCTCCAATTCTGTGGACACAGACAATTTGTCAAACCACGTAAATCTGTGTGTTCTGCTGTGTTGTTCTTTTCGGGTGTCATTTATCTCGTTCTACTTTTTCGCTTCGTCGATCGTTTTCCTGTTTGATTTATATATATACCACATCAACCGATGTATATCTAGATCTCAACAACTACAAGTACCACCCTCCTTAAGGTAACGTCGTCAGTGAGGGATTCAAACCTCCATCCTGAGAAAAAAATTATTCCATACTAACATCGTATGCAGAGACAGAGATGCATACGGTGTCTGATCTTCACCGTCCATTACAACAAAAATGTATGACGGTGGATCCTATTTTAAATTAAAAAATATATATTTGCTGTGATGAACGGTAGATGTCTGCATACAATATCCGTATGAAATAATTTTTTCCAGTCTAAGGGGTCTTACATCACGGATGCCAACGAACAAATCGAGATACGCTGC
>NW_018164444.1:30976645-30990537 GCF_001263595.1 Phalaenopsis equestris | reverse complement strand
ATGTATGTATACTTCTCTATAAGTAAAAGTTAAATGGTTAAGATAAAAATCTTAACGGTCCTTTGAGATTAGTTATAATTTTTATCTTTTCATGTTTTCATTATAATTTAAATTAAATGTATTTAATTGAGTATTTTCTTTTAAAATAGTTGCATTATTTTTTAGATGTTTTTGAATATTTTTAAAAAATAAATTTATAACAATCAAATATATTTTTAAAATTAAAAATAAGTTTGGTACAATCTGCACCATATAATTTAGGTTAATGGAATAATTCAGATGATAATAATAATAATAATTTGTGACACCAATGAAAGTTAAGAGTACTTCACCACCAATTAGTTGGCTCTTCTCAACTCATAGAAAACCCACCCTAACAATTGAGGATGGATAATAATAATAATAATTTGTGACACCAATGAAAGATAAGAGTACTTCACCACCAATTAGTTGGCTTTACTCAACTTATAGAAAACCCACCCTAACAATTGAGGAAGACGACTGCTTTTAATTTTTTTTTCTTATTTTTTAGAAAAAAAATATATTAAATAATAATAATAATAATTGACAATATTTTTTTTATGAATTTAATACGGATCTGAATTTTAATATTTAATGGCACTCAAAATTTTAACATCCCATAAATAATATTATCAATGTTATTTTTGTTTAAACAAAAACACATTTTCATGTATATAATTTCACTAAAATCTTAAATAAATATCAAAATTTAGATATTAAACATATAAATACATTAAATAATTACTTATCATATTTTAATTTTCTGAAAAATAACAAGAAAATTATAATAAAATATAAATGTGATGGAACATTAATGAACAGTCCATTCATGAATTTTAATATTTTAATTATGAACAGTCCATCCATGAATTTATGGAACATTAATGACACTAAAAAAAGACCATTCAACCATTTTCAACTAAAAATAAAGTATGTTGCATTGAAAAAATTATTATATCAGGAGTTCTAATGTAATTTTGCATCAAACAATAATACATAAATGGATCTATCTGTACGCATGACAAAACCTGATTTGAGCCCTGATGCAATATTTTTTCACTGCATTGAAATGTCACTCAAATAAAAATAAAAAAGGTGTATTTACATATCCCGCACCTAAGCTTTCATATTTACACAAAGCACTTAAATCTTTAATATTACATCAAAAACAACACTATTATCACTTTGTAAAAATGAAATATATATTTTCATACATAAATTTTCAAAACACCAAAAACAATGTTAACTATGTAAACATGAAAGTATAGGTGTGAGACATATAAATGCATTAGAACTGTGGTAGGTATATAAATTTCCCAAAAAATATATATAGAAGCAAAGGATGTTATATTACTCAACATAAAGCCTAAAAATTCAAGCTACAAATAAACAGTCACATGCGATAATCTTAGATATAACAACAAAGTCATCAAAAGCAAAAATTAAAGAAAAGAACAAACTCCTAACTCATTGTCAAAACCTCAAAATCATACATACTCAACACAGCAATCTCATTCAGATTCTTATCGGGCCGCCAAAGAACTCAATCCAGATATCGCACCAAAAAGGTTAATAGAAGGCGGCGGCAATGGCGGAGGAGCATCATGTTCAAACAAACCAAGCTTCACCATGAATCTATGAATCAAGACTCCAGCCACAAACGAAAGACCAGAGGCCGAGAATCCGAGCCCAAGATAATAAATAAAAGTCTTTATATAAGCCTTCGGCTCACTCACATGAGCCTTTCCTATAGAGAGGAGTGCTATGCAGAGCAGAGAGGATAGACCAACTACAATGAGCTTCTCCTCCTTCAGATCTCTTTCTCGGAACGAGAAGCCATAGATGATAGGAGGGAGGAGACCAAAGAATATATATGAAATTATAGCTACTGTTGCATGTAAACCAAAGTTGGATTTTTTGCCTAATAATTTCCAGTACCGACCACTCCGCTCATCATTTTGGGGTGTGGGTGGACTGCTTTTAAGATCTGAGAGCTGAAAATGGAGATATGAAAATGGATGTAATTACGTAGAGACAAATGGTAAATAGGAAGGATATCAATATTTGATTTTTGAAGGGCTTACATCATGTAATAGCACAAAGAAGCCACCTGTAAGATTTGCCAATCCTAAGGCAACAATATTTACTGCAAAACAAAACAAGTTGTTGAGATTTATTGTCTATATACTTAGATGTGCAAAACAAATTCAAATAAACAAAGAATTGTTCAAAAATCTTGCATTATAGTTTGCATGGATAATAATATCTTTCAAAAGCTGGAGAATAAGCACAAGGGCAAACATAGGATAGAACTTTCTATGCTTGGCCCTTAATGGTTCCAGTGTACTCAATTAAGCACAACGTTTTTTTTCCTGAACGGTACTTAATTTCCCCCACGAATGAGTGCTCGGGCTTTATCGAGTGAATATTTTGAAAATTATCCCGCAGCCTCAAAATTATACCTTTCAAGCTTCGACAGCGACGATTGGCGATGATGATGTTGATGACGACAACGACAATGTAATAAAAGGACAATACACCTTTTTTTTTAAATACTATACACAACATGAGACATAAGTACCACAAGCCTTGCTAGGGTGAGTGCTCGGGCTCCAATAAAAAGACCATCGAAGGCTTGGTTCGAGCAAACATGATCGGGTCGGGCTTTCAATTTCGTGCGGCAGAGATGAAGCACAAAGGGAGAAATATGGGATTTTTGAAAGGTCTTTGTAATGTGCTCCCGTGTTGCTTTCCCCCACTCGTAGCTCTTGACTTGGCAAACAGGAAGAGACCAAAGCTTCGGATGACGCGGAGGATGACAAAGAAGAGTATTTTCCCCGAAGCTAGTCTTTGTAATGTGCTCCCGTGTTGCTTTCCCCCACTCATAGCTCTTGACTTGGCAAACAGGAAGGGACCAAAGCTTCGGATGACATGGAAGATGACAAAGAAGAGTATTTTCCCCGAAATTATTTTTTTTTTTTACTTCGCTTCTTCCAATGGATCGCAACCGTTGTGCGAACGAAGCTTGAGTCCAGACTATGGACGTAGTATTTTTTCCTCGAATAGAGGCTTGGCTTTCAGAGTTGAGTCGTGCAAATCACACAAACGGAAACAGTTACTGTGAGGGCACGAGGCTTACAAATTTCAGCTCAACTTAAATTAATTAAGTTTATTTATAATTTTTAATTATTATTTTGACGTCAACACTGTCCTCCATTTTATAATTTTTAATTATTATTTTGACGTCAACACTCTCCTCCATATCAATCAGGAGTAAATGAAATCAGACAGAATAAAGAGTTTCTTTCTTTGCAATGTTGCAAAAAAAAATCAGACAGAATAAAGAGTTTCCTTCTTTGCAATGTTGCAAAAAAGGATGTTGCAAAAAAAAATATTGTAATTGCACAGATTCTTTCCTTTTAGTTGAATATTTAAATTAGGAATATGTATTATTAAGCTGCCTAAAATATATTGAGCGTTTTATTATGTACCTAAAATAGATTGTACATACTATTATTTATTTGGAATGAAAGCAAAGGAAAAGGCATTCAACCTATTCATGAAAACTTTGACAATAGTCAGCTGTGATTTTCCCACACTTATGCTAATAATAATTTTTAAATTAGTAGCTAAAATACAATATGAAGTAAAGAAGTTCATTCTTACATGTTGAGGTTTTAGCACCAGCGGCAGATGAAATTACACCAAGGCTGGTAATTGATTCAAGCAAACCACCATAAACAATACTCTTTAGAACTTCCCATTCATTTCCTCTTGTCTCTCTCACTAACATTGGATTGCTTACATTAATCTGTACATCACCACCCAGAGGTAGGAGAACCGTAGACAGTCCAGAAGAAATGCTAATACTTAGGTCCTGTTGAGAAGTTCTTTGAGGAGGAGATTCAACTACTACAATAGGCTTAATCATATCATCATCTGTTTCAACAAGTTAGAATAAATCACGCGAGAAATAACTTCTAATGTACTTAAATTTCTAAACTTGCATATTTACATGCATGCCACTTAAAAATATAGCATCGTATAAAAAAAAAACCAACGCCATTACCTTTTAAAAAGTGAAATAAACCTTTTCATGCATAGTTTTATGACCATAAGGGGTTATAAGTGTAAATATCAAACTTTGGGTGTCAGACATGTAAATACATAAGAATTGTATGGTAGGTATGAGAATGCCCCTATAAGTAATGAAAATATAAGACAGGAAGTTTCAGTTTTGAGCCTAACCGTGTGATAAGAAGACAGGCGGTATTGTTTCAACGGCATCGTTATCGTTTTGATGAAATCCTCCTGGTCTAGCAGGCTTGTTTATGACCACAGGCAAAATTTCATCATCATCTAAAAAGTAGATTACATAAACAATTGCATCAAGACAAATATAACTCTTAGCAATTATCTGTAACATACTTTCATAATGTATCATACAACTTGTACAGAGAGCATAAAAAATTTTGCACAGCATGCATGCAAGCAAATACAAGTATGGCATCCATTTTAATTTTTAAATGTTGTGTAGCGGAAAATCCTGAAAATTTGATTTCCTAATTAAATAATGTAAATATCCAAACCAAATTGGGATAGAAATCTCCATGATAATGTTATAGATAGCCAAAATTATAAAAAGTTCAATATAGATTATTCAAAGTATCTTAAAAAATTGAAGACCTTGTCTTTAAGACAACTGCTTTACAAAAATAATAATTTTAGAGGCAATAACGATAAATTTCAAAAATACTTTTTTTTCTGTAAAATAAGGAGAATGAGTAATCATTATTTTCACATAAAATATGACATTATTCTGCAGAGTACAAGAGGATAAAAAAAGGACAGAAAGAATTATCAGTCCTCTTAATTGCCCGGTGCAGTTGATTTTTTCAAGTAGCCAAGCCTATAAATTAGAGAAGTATTTCATGCTATTAACGTCAACATAATTTTCTGTGAAGAGTTCATAATGAAGACGCAGTAAATATTCTTAAGCCATTGATATTATAAATTCATTATTGTCCTAACTAATGCTCTGGAGCTTCAGAAAAATAGAGGACCTGATTTGATCTTTAAAGTTGTTGAATAATTTTCTCCAGTGCTGGCTGTTTCAGAAACAGGTAGAGCTACAGAATTCTCATTTTCATTTCCCGATCGACCCCCACCTGCCGAGACCTCAATGACAACCGGAAATTGAGCTGCTGCTAATAAAAAAACGAGTGTCAGTATCTTATTACACATCACATTTACGTCACATTTACATAAATACAGAGGAATTAAATGATATATATGTAAATCTTCCAATTTTATATTGTACAAAAAAGACAACCTAAGGGCAAATATTCGAGAGTTTAGAAGAACCAGAAAAACCTGAATGGAGTTTTCCATCGCTTGCATAGCTTTCTTCAATTTCTAGATTATGATCCCCACCAAATGAAACCTCAAGCTGCGGTTGAAATTGAGCTGCTCCTACAGAATTGGACAGCGTTAGCAACTGAAACATCATCATAGAATTTCTGCGTTGACTTAGCAATGTGGGCTCCGAAAATCCCACTAGCTTCTATCAAATATTCAAGTGAATCTTGATTTTTTTTACTAAGGTAAATTATATAAGATGCCATTCAAATAATTGACATCCTAATAAAAAGATCTGGTTCAAGCAATTCCTAAGTATTTCACATATCTACACCAAAATTTTGTTTTTTTATATTTGTACGACCCAAAAATTTCATATCACACAAAAACAATATCACCATTTTAACTTTTACAAAAGTGAAATACACCTTCATACATAGGTAGGTGGTGTACATGTAAAAGTTGAAATATACATGTTAGATATGTAAATACATAAGAATTAATTGGTATTTATGTAAATCTTTCCACGAAAATAACTTTTCGTACCTCAAGCAATTTCACGTTAAACTATTGGCAATGCTGAAAATAAATCATATAATACTATTCTGATAAATAAATATGAAAATTAGCGATACATGAGTTAAATTAAGTCTACGACGTTTAAAAAATTGGCTGACCTGCACCAGCATATATGGGTTTTGTAATATCTGCATTGTTTGGGGTTTCAGATGCAGTAAGAACAGGAGACTTCTGGTTGTTTTGTTCAGAATATCCAACATGAGGAGTCGTGGAAGATTGTCCTGGCAACACAGCTGCTGGGATAGGCACTGCAATTTACAGAGTTCATAATCAACATCAGTAATGATGCATAGATTCATCAAATACAACTGCTGAGCGTGTTAAAAAACATATTCTTTATAAATAAAATAAAGAACGTAACTCTCAACTTGTTTTAACAATTCCAAACACTTCAGCCCATTTGAGTGAGATCAATTTTATTTTTATTATTATCTTTTTAAATATGTTTGTTTGGTGTGTTTTTTACGCGGTTTCTTTTTTTGGTTTTAAAAAAATCAAGACAACTTAAAGTTCTTTTCAACATGAGAAACATATTTTATTTCAAGACAATAAATAAACAAAAAAACAAAAAACAAAAACATAAAAATAGAAAATAAAAGGCAGAAGTGATCCCACACGACACCTTAACAATTTAAGAGTAAATCATGCTCGTAATTGCATAAGATAGGTCTCTGTAACCAAAGCTCAAATGGCTAAGATCAATAATTATGAAAGAGCACTTTCTAATGAAAATTAGTACAAATATTATCTAAGAAGAAGAAAGCTATTTATGAATGCACGCTGTCATGTCAAGCTACGCACTAGGATAAGGCAAAAAGTAAAATAAAAAATAATAAAAACCTAGAAAATGATTGTTGACTTTAAAATGTAAGAGAAACTATTAATCTTTAAATATAGATGACTAGTTCAATTAAGATGATTGTTATATACATTTTAGAAGAGCCAAGAAATTGATCATACACTAATACAGAGACTTAACTCACTGAAGTGGTGTGCTGAAGAGAAATAATTATAAAGAAAATTGATCATACACTATAAAGGGACTGTTTTGGATCACTCTCTATTTTTTGTTTTTAATTTGTTTTATTTTTGTTTTGCTTTGTTTTAACATAAAACAAAAACATGTTTGGTGAAACTTATAATAAGGAAATAACTTATCGTGCCTTAAGCTATTGGCAATGCTGAATATAAAGCATTGAAATTGTTCTGATAAATAAATATGAAAGTTAGAGATACATGAGTTAAATTATGTCTGAGATGTTTAAAAAAGTGGCTGACCTGCACCAGCAAATTTGGATTTTGTAATTTCTGCATTGTTTGGGGTTTCAGATGCAGTAAGAACTGGAGACTTTTGGTTGTTTTGTTCCGAATATCCAATATTAGGAGTCATTGGAGATTGTGCTGGCAACACAGCTGCTGGGATAGGCACTGTAATTTACAGAAGTCATAACTAACATAAGCAATGATGCATAGATTCATCAAACACAACTGATGAGAGTGATATAAAAACATATTGTTCATAAAAAAAATAAAGAACAGAACTCACGCCTTGTTTTAATAAGTCTAAACACTTGAGGGCCTGTTTGAGATCAATTTAATTTTTATTTTTTATTTTTTATATTTCAGTTCTTTAAAAAAAAAGTTTGTTATTCTTCAAGTTTTTCTTTCCTTGAAACAAATGAACTTGTTTTCAAAAACCCTCAAAACAACTAAAAGTTCAATTGTTTGGACAATGTTGGAACTAAATGCTTCTACATATATTCAATACATGACAGGTTGTGCAGCCAAATGTAGAAATCAAATCTTATCTACCATAAAACTCATTAAAAAACTTTTTATTTATCTCCACCCTCCAAATAGTTAAGGAGCTATTGTTCTACTTTAATTTGCATTAGGCTCTTAAGAAAGCATTGCATTATTCCATACTTCCATCTCCTTAAATCATGGAAATACTAAGTCTTCAATTTTTTAGAGACAGAAGTCAAATTATAAGTTTTATAAGAAATATATTTCATTAATTTCCTTCACCAAGTGCTTAAATGTATCCAAAAATGGATTTGTTAAATGCAACTATATTTTCAATACCAATGACCTACATTAAGAAAATAAATAATAAAACTATATTTTCAATACCAATTATATATAATACTCAGACTATTGACTAATTCCAACTTTCCATGAAAAAAATTAATCCTACTTCTTGCCCTTAAAATGTAACTAATATAAATTTCATTTTGCTGAATGAATTGGTTGAGATTCTAAAAATTTACAGCAAAGACAAACCTGAATCTTTTCCTTTGTTCCTACTTGACTCTGGTTTGAAAAATAAAGATAGCCAGCTGCCATCCCTGGTAGATGTCTGTCCTGATGATTGAATGTTGGGAATCTGCACCTTCACACTCTCCTCCCTTTTTCGAAAAAATGGGAATATATCAAATCCATTTTCTGCATGCAACAATAGCAACACATTAAATGGAAATTTACATACCCAGCACAGAATTCTTATGTATTTACACATCTCACACCTAAACTTATGTAACTTTTATCTCATATATGAGTCAAAATCATAACAAAAGGTCATGGTAATGGCAATCTAACTTTGCCTTAGCCCCATTCTCAATTAAAAATTACTAATGAATTTGGCAGGCCAATTAAAATTTATTTATTATTCATCATCATTTTTCCTCTATATCATCACCATAATATGTAATTTTGCTATTGAATACCATAAATATTTTCATTTTCATCTATTTAATCTTTCCGCCGTGCATGCTGAATCATGAAAAATAGAAATATTCTTTGGTAGGCTAATCCAACTAAACTCTTTATATGCTAGGAATTGTTTAAAGAATGGAGACCCTTGAAGTGCCCATCGAAGAACACAGAGAAGAATGAATTTTAAGAAACAACCTCAAAGGGTGGATCTCAACCAACTTAACGGAGCAACTTCAACAAAATGGAGCCAACAAAATAACAAAAAATCAAATAAATTTTTACATGAAATTAAACAAAAAAACGAACAATTAATGTAAAAAAGCTATACCTCTTGGAATGAAAAAACTAAAGCACGATAAACATCTGAATACATCTGGCTCATCATCACGAATTGTTTCTACAACTTCAGTCGAAGTAGATACGATATTTGGTCGAACATGTAGTTTCTCGGGGCGTTCTTCATATCGAAAATCTTGAACTCTCCTCTTCCGTTTGCGTAAAATTACTCTTTTTGTGATGCATGAGTGGCAATTAGGACAAAATAAATCATGAGTTTCCTGCTCCTCTAGTACCTTCTCAAGATCTAGCTCGGAAACATCTAATTTAAGAGTTTCTACAACCTCATTATGTCGATGAGTTTGAGTTTCAGGATCAGTAGTTGGCACTATTTCATCTTCAACCTTTTTTACAGAATCAATTTGCAAATTTAGTCCATTTTCTATGTTAACGTGATTACAATCTTGTTTCTCATCACCATCTTCAACCTCGAGAACATTTTGAAGATCATCCAATATGTCCGCGAATGCTGAATTCCCATTTTCAAGTTTTTTGTCGGCAACAGAAAACTCCGTTTCAGTTGATTTCAATGTGGTACCATCAGGACTAAAAAATTCAGTACCTGCAGCCAAAAAAGTCAATTAGCATCAACTTCATGTGTAAGACATTCATTTCTCTATGCCTTTTAAAGAAGATATACTTTAAGGGGGATTTTTCCCCGCTGAATAAGAAAATTGAAAGTAATCTTTTGAGGTGCTTGCAAGGAAAAATGTTATTTTGCACTGATTGTTTTCCGACTTATCTGCAATAAATTTTCAACCGGGGAGTTTCCCTTGAACTTCTTTTGCATTCAATTGTGGAATGAGAGAAAAGGAAGTTGTTTCCTTCACAATTAGGAAGTTTATTAATAACAAAAACAAATAAGAGAGACGTACAATCCTTATTTTTTGTCGTCTTCTTGGTCTATTAGTTTAAGCTTTTGGGCTAATATTTAAAATTTCACTAGAATATAGGCTCCTTGTGATGTTTCCAAATGTTTAAACCTCCATTAAATGATAGGGGCATTTACTAGCATACCATACAATTCTTATATATATACATATCTAACATCTAAACTTTCATATTTTCACACATGTCGCTCAAATCGTTAAATTTACATAAACAATACCACTATTACTAACATTTAAAAAGTGAAATATCAAAGTGTTGACACCAAAGTGTTATAAATGCAAATATCTAACTTGAGATGTCAGATATGTAATATGTAATACATAAGAATTGTGTGGTAGGTATATAAATTTCCCTAAATGATATCAAAGGGTTGCAACTCATGAACCCAAATCCAAGCTCATGATCAGATCAAAAAAGCCTAAATTGAACTCAAATCAGATTGATTCATGTTTTTAAATTTTGCATTTATTTATAAGAGTATTTTAAAATTAAAAACAGATTATCTTTCCGATAAAATTATTTTAAATTTCAATTAAATCATAGTAATTGATTTAATGGGGTTAGATGAAGGGATTACTTATAAATCTTAACTGTAAACTCTGTCTATATAAAAACGGTTAGATAACATGATTATGTTTAATGTTCTTGATTAATCTGATTGATTAAGTTCAACTTATGCACTATGTGAATGATTGTAAGGAATTGAAAAACCGCTTAAATCTTAATGAATTATTTGGCTACTTATTTTGAAATTTAAACCAGTTAGCTACCATACCACATGAAAAATTTTAATAATATGTTTTTATGATGAAATAAGAAAATGTTAAGTAATAAATTATTAATACAACAGATTATAATAAATTATTCAATTTAATTTAATATGATCAAATTCAATCATTAACACTGCTTACTAAAATTTTATTAAAATTATTAGACATTTTGAATCATGATTAGTGTAACATCAATATTAAACAAAATATTTCTTTCAGTTAAATTAAATTATAAACAATATCAATTTATTTAAGTTATTATTATTTAATAAACTGATATTAATTAGTAAGTCTGATTAAAGATTATATCAAAATCTCTCCTTTAACCAATTCCCATTAATATTAATAATTCAAAAATTATAAAAATAAAATAAAAAATAAGATAATAAAAACATGAGTAAACCAGGCATCTCTTTAGCTCCCACCCAAGCTACTGAAGAAATCCTTCTCACCTGTCCTTCGCTTCAAACAGAACAAATTCAGGAAGCGGCGACAGAAGCAAGCTAGAGAAGGACTTGATCGAACCAGCAACAAGCTAAGGAGAAGCGGGTTTTCCAGTAAAGACCCTTCGCGAGCTTCAGTTTGTCTGAATCCCGTAAATCAGCATAACAGTTTGATTTATTAAATCTGGGATCTGGCGCAAAATGAGGAGTTTCGGAATTTATGATTAATTTGAAGCTGTAAATTTTTATTATTTGGTAAGATTTAGATTAATATCTGCTTAAATTCCGCTCAAATCCTGTAACCAAACAACCCTAATAGTGAAAGTTAACTTAGAAATTAGCCCTCGCAAAAGGCCAAGGATACGAATCTTTTTCCAGTACCCAAAACCACATGTAAACACTATTACATCCTACGTATTTTTCTTCTCTTTTTTCCCTCGAGACTGCAATTATTAAAACTTGCAGAAAGAGTCTTACAATCATTTTGGCACTATAAAGAAACAAAATAACTGGTTACCGAAAAGGAATTAGAGTAGAAATGCAACAAATTAGCCCGCAAAAGAAATTGCATGATCAACATCGCCGGGGCCCGGCGAAGGGCCCAGAAGGGAGCTGAGTGCGAAGGCAACATCTCTTACCATAAAACAGAAAAAAACAAGACGCGGAAAAAGGGCAGGAGGCGGCGGTACCTTGATCTTCCTCGAGGGGAACGCTCTGGCTATCTTTCCCTGAGGACGCATCCTCGTCGGCGGCATCATCAACGAACGTCGCCGGAGTATGATTCCCTGATGTGGGTCGCCTCCGCCGCTTTGTATCAAGCCCGCAGTCGCCATCAACTTCTCCGGCGACGTCCTTCTCCTCCTCCTCATCATCCGTCCACTGCTTCTTCTGCACCGTCTCCATCAATGTCGCCGGCGTTGTCTCCGTCGCCATCGAACCTCAGCAGCACCTCGTGTTCTGTGTCACATTCAATGCTGGAGCTGAAGTCGCCACTCTCTTTATGATAATAAACAGTAATGTTGCTGTCATTGCTTGAAATATTATATTTCTAAAAAATAATGAGGATTCACATGCATCACCCCATGATAAGTAAAAATTATTGTGTAGAGATGCATGCGTTGTTCCATTCTGATCGTAAATTACGGTAATCTACAATCAGAATGTATTTCAGTGAGCTCTACTTTAAATTTTTTTCTCAAAAAATTTTGATTGCACTGTATACATATCTGCATGCGATGTATGTACATAATAATTTTTCCATGATAAGTGGAGAGTTTTGTATTCATATGAAAAAATGGAGCTTTTTTGATTCAATGCTGGAGCTGAAGTCGCCACTCTCTTTATGGTAATAAACAAGTAATGTTGCTGTCATATTAATGGTTGCTTGAAATATGAAATTTTTAAAAAATAATGAGGAAAGGATTCACATGGAGAGTAGAGAATTTTGTATTCGTATGAAAAAAATGGAGCTTTTTTGCATATATTCCACCTAATTCTTACATATCTACCATATTGACTTTCATGTATATATAAATTTTTAATATCAAAATATGACTAATTTAAAATCATACTTCGAGTGTTAGATATACAATTATCTAAGAAATGCGTGGCATGTGTGTAATCTTTTTAAAAATAATTTATAATAAATGTAATTTAAAATAATAATTAATATTACTTCCATGCAAATTATTATTTCAATATTTTGAGTGATTTTGAGTGAGGATTGATATGAGTCAAACAAATATTCATCATTTGTTATGAATTTTAAGGTATAGTGCGGATCTCGAGGTAATCTTTTTAGTAAAAAATATTCAAACATTCATCAAGAGTCATTATTTCAGCAAACTTACAGTCAAACTAACCGACTTAACAAGACGGATCCAGTGATAACAAATTAGTCAAATTTGAGTCAAATCTAGTTCAAATCAAGTCACGAAACTACTCTTGGAAGTTTGTTTAATATATTTAGAAAGTCAAACAGATGTTGAATTTAACAAGTTTATACGAATTTAGTAAGCTCAATATTGTTCAATTATGACATCGTTAAGACAGTCAAAAGTCCATCAAACATCGTCTGATTGAAAGAAGCTCTTCGAACAATCGAATCAAAGTGGTTTGTATTCCTGCATTATCACCGCAGACTGTCATCGACCACTACTAACCTCTATCAACTACAGCCGATAGTTGACAATCACTGTCAATCTCAGTCGACCGTCGCTAACTGTTGTTTCTCACTGTCAATCGTCGTCAATCACCGCCAACCACCGTCGACCACAATCGTTTGTCGTCGATCATCGTCCACCACTGTCGACTATCATTGACCAAATGTCGCCAATCAATATCGGTTGTCGATTGTTCCTATCAACAAATTCATCAGCATGTCGACGTTGTAACTTGAGAAACATGGTAATCCTTTCCTGCCTGTGGGGCAAATAGTTACAATTATAACCATCTTCTTATAGTGAAATTTTTTAGCTGAGTCAGACCACATGATTTTTCCCTTTCTAAGTTATCCGAGTAAAAACTTATAATATCATTATTAGTTGTTTTCTTTTTTTTGAGTGGGTGTTGAATTTTTGTACCACGCTATGACGATAATCTGTCATGGTATCACCGCAAATGTTCTACCACAAATCATTGATGAAAAAAAAATGCTCAAGATCAATTATATCGGCGTGCGGGATGTTTAGAAGTTAAAGAGAAAAAAATTATCAATTGTGACAACGTACTTGCCTGAGACATACATAGTTGTTATGAATTTAATTTCTGAGGTCACATA
>NW_018164444.1:30962049-30976618 GCF_001263595.1 Phalaenopsis equestris | reverse complement strand
TAGGGAGATATATATATATATAATTGAGAGAATGTGTCATTAAATAATCTTAAAGTAAGCCAAACTAAGCCATGCTTTAGAAAATTCTCATCTCATATACTTCTGTATTTATCTATAAATAGATGGTGAGTATCAATGAATGCTTCTTAAAGATAATTCATGCAAAATCATAAATCAGACCTCCCTTTTAAGTTCATAAAATAAATATAAATGAAAATAAAATAAAATAAAAATTTTAATCTTGTCTAAGCTTCATCAATCAAACGGCTTAAGTTCACTTAAAAGTTGAAAAATGCAAATAATATTAACAAGATGAATGCAATTTTACCGAATAAACCATAGAAATTTTACAGAATAAAGCACAGTAGATAAATGCGAAAATATATTTTTTGCATTGAATAATATATAAATAGCAGCTGGTGCGCACGGTGGAAGTTGGCAGTGCCGCCATTAATTGCGTTCCGCGATTGCTCTGAACGCACGTAAGGATTTCAAAACAGCAAATAAATAACTATTTATCTACCCTGCTAGGACAATGATATTCGGGCCCGCAAAGTTTTATTTATTACAAAATCTATCCTTGGTAATTTCTTATTTACACATTGTCCCTCAAGTATCAAAATTTATAATAAAACCCCAACCAATATATTCCATTTTTATCATATTCTTCAAGGTTTGATTGTGGCAGACATAACTGCATCAGATCAACACTTAAAAAATATCATCTGGGTGCTTGATTTTGTAAATAACATAATTTCACGGGCTATGAATGTAATTATTGATAAATTTTAATATTTGAGTGAGGATTTAAAAAAGGATATAAAAATTTTACCTTTGATTTAAAATTAGTGTTGCTTGCAAATTATTTATTGCACTAATCTCTAAAGTAAAAACAAATGATTTAAAACCCCCCCCATTGATGCAAATACTTTTTGTTGAATGGTTAAATGATAGAACTCTAAGAATTATAAATCAAACAATTTAGAATATTTTTGGTTATGAGAGACTTCAATTGTTTATTACGCTTCGCAAAGTTTCAATTGAGCCAAAATTTAATTGAACAGAAAATTGTTCCTTCTTACATATTTTGAGATATCAAGTCAAAATAAAGATTTTGAATGAACTTCGCAAAGTTTCAATTGAGCCAAAATTTAATTGAGTTTGAATGACATGAGCCAAAAAATGTCAAAAATATTTTGATTGGAATCCAAGCGAGCCAAAGTTAGTTATTTGATACGTAATTAGAAACATCATGATACTATTCGAAGGACCAAATGATATTTGAATTGTACATGATTGCAATCAAAACAAATTACTCGATTAGAGAATCTAATTAGCAATTTTAGTTTATATCTAGGCATCTCCTCCTTCATCTAGTCGCTAATCCCTCAGCTCTTCAGCATATCCTATGCTATGCCTCAAAGGGTTCTTCCTATTAGGTTTCATGTGAAGCATTTAAGCCTTTATATTAGTCTCTGTTTTATGTAATCAGCAACATATTGTCATTTTGGCTCTTTCTCTTATCTACAAGTTTGTCATTTCAACTTCTATTTAATCTTTGTAACTCTATCATTCAAAAATAATAAAATATAGAGAAGTTTGAGAGTTGTGCTACTTAGCTTTCTTCTGGCTTGCCTTCTTCTTCTCCTTCTTCTGATTCCTCTACTCTCTTTTCTTTCCTTCTCCTTACTTTCTCTGGGGCAGGTTTCTTATATGGTATTAGAGCATCTAACCCATTGCATCATGGAATCAGGATTCTCGGCTTTCACCCTAAACAACCAAGAACCTGACACATCTTTTTCTAAGAAAAATAAAATCAGCATATCAAACTCTCTAAAGTTTTTGATGTCAACCATCAGGAATATAGCCACCAACCCGCCAACATCAGAAAACTATCTAGTATGAAAATGAATATGACAATGATATAGAAAATCAAGAATAAAATTACTGACAACTTATCGACTAGAACATTGCTGCAGAAATGCTCTCCACCATCTAGCCCTCTCTCTTTCTTCACATCCTCCATCTCAACAATACGATTGAAATCTAATACAGTCTTGCCAAGCAACCAATAGATCTCAAGTGATTCAACTTAAGAATGAGCCTCACAACGTTATCATGCCAACGCTATGAGCCAATACCTCGCAATTATCAAGAATATGATGGATCATATTGTCGCAACCATTATTTGAGTGTCATTGGATAACCGACATTATTTGGTTGCTATCACTCCACCCTCGTTGCCTAATATCAGCCCTTATTGTTGTTCACTCAAACATCAATAACATGCAGTAGCAGTCTTTAATTTCTAGAAACATTAACATCCACAAATTCACAATCATCACTCCACTGCTCTTGTAATAATCTTCACAACATTCTTGTGAGATCAAGATAGCAATCTCAACTTCATAAATCATTTTCACTAATTGAAGGGAAGGACACATTTTATTGATTTATTGTACGAAGCAGATTATTTTAATTGAGCCAAATTTTATAAATTCCTCTATATTTGTAATCTCTATATTAAAATTTTATTATCTATTAAGAAATTTTTTTTCCCTATTCAGATGAGATTTTTAGTGAAGATTGACATGAAAATAATAAATTTATATTGTCATAATTTTTAACACATAACAATGTAAATAAGATGGGTCGAAGTGCTAGGGATCGATCCTCCTTACTCGACAGGAGAAGTCATTCTCTTCTTTTCCTCTTTCTCTTCCTCTATTAACCTTCTTTCCTCGGTACAACACTCTATTACTGGGCCGCATAAAATTAATCTCTTCCTCACAATAATAAAAAAAATTTACAAAAAGACCGCTCAATTTTTATGTAATTATATTCCAACATGTAAACTTAATTTTTTACAAATATGCTACCTTATCTATTCAAGATAAGCTGTGTTTCATTTTCTTTTGTCAGTTAAAATATTAGTATTTTTTATGAGATATAAAAGACTTAGATGGTATAAATGTAAAAATAAATAAATAAAAAGTGTCAGATATGTAAATACATAGGAACTGGGTGGCACGTTTCTAAATGGGTGTGCCTCATATTTACATTAGACTTTGGAAGACAGCGACGAATCAACGAAAATGATATGAACCGGAACGTTAAATTATTTAGGAAAGAAAAAAAAAAATCTGAAAATTGATGTATTTTCATCATGTGAAGCATTAAGAATGAGGAGTTGACTCCAAGTTCTCAATAGATTCGCCATGGACAATGATGGAAAATGGGGGGTACATTTGAAATTATCAATATTCATAAATGGTCCGTTTTGTAAAATTAATTTTAAAACTATACCTGTATGCATTATTATTTATCATTTTTTTTTCTAATTAGTACATTTACTAAAAAGCAAAGTGCATTTTTTCATGCATAAGTTGAAAGTTTAGATATTAGACATGTAAATACATAAAAAAAAATTATATTTTGGTGCAAATTTTCATTTTTTTTTAACTAATATTAAGTACATCTAGGACTCTTTAAATGTCAAGTTTTAATATTTGTTTTTTGGGGGAATTTATCTACATAGAACATAATTATAGTATTTACGTATCTCCGACTTAATTTTTATATTTACATGAATAACATATGTTTTTTATTTTTTTAAAATAAAATACACGTTTTCAGAGAAAGATTTAAAGCACCAAAGAGCTACGTATGCAAATATGAAAGTTTAGATAGGAGATTTGTAAATACATATACTTTATGAATGTAAATACTTTATATTAAGTAATGTGCACAATAGAATTATAACCCATATTAATTCTTTTCCTCATAAACCATTTATTCAACATTTAATTGCCTTGATAACCTTATAAATGAGTGATCTCAGACCCATTAGATTTCTCTGATTTACTCAGTTTGATTACGAGTATACAACAGTTATAGATTATTTAACACTTTTATTAATGTATTGAAGTTTTCAACTCACGGAGTACTAAATTTGGGCTCATTTGAACTAGGATCGTATCACTTTTGATGTCATCAAATTTATAAAACATATTTGTTCATAAAAAAATAAAGTAATCTACATGCATTACATGTCATAAAATTTAGAAGATATACATATATACCACTTAATTCCTATGTTTTCTTTAACTAACACCTAAGCTTCGTCATGAATGAAAATGTGTATTTCAATATTTTTTTTAATTAAAAAGAATATGTTTTTTTTTTTCTGAGATATGTAAGATTTGAGTTGTACGTACATAAAAAGTACACTTTAGGTGTTTGTATACGCAAAAATATGGCGATACATATTTAAGGAAGATTTGCACAAAGACAAGAAATCCTTGAAGGCCCATATAAGCAAATAAAACAAAGTCCACCTGCCAAAATGGTAAAGCTAAGTTCAACCGTCGAAGTGGATGAGCAAATTAGGGGCTAATGAGCCGCGGAGAAAGATCATCATAACATTGAGATTCATGCTTTCGTCCATACTCAAGACACTATCTGACACCCACATCGCGATCTTTTCATGAAGGCAATGCAAACATGCGTAACATTGTACAAAATATAATCTTATATTTCTTTTCTCTCAGACATAAAAATGAGAAAGGGCGATGAGGGTCTATCTCTCTAAAAACTAGACTCCCAATAGTTCTCTCTCTGTATAATATAGAATGAGATGCAAGAGCTTTAGCAAAACAACCATCAACTTCTCTCATACCATCCTCTTTAAAAAAAAAGCCTTTAGTAAGTTGTATTAACTCACAAACAATAAATGATCCTATGTGCTAAAGGATTCAATAGCGTTGCTTATGTTAAAACACCAGGCCTAGATGAAATATTAGTAAATACCCCTAAAATTTAAATCATTTTACATATTAAAATATTATGATTTAAAAGAAGAAGGAAAAAAAAAAAAAAACTTATTTTTCACTAATCTAATTTACCAGCTAACTCAACCATACTATCCATAACAATTCCAAAAGCATCACGATATCTCCGAAACTGCGATCCCTTATCCCCATACAGCAACCCAGGCAGAAGCTCGTATATAATATACCTCCTCATCTCCTTCCTCTTATCCGGCTCCACCATCCTCAGCCTCTCCATCACATCCACCTTCCCCTCCCTCACCTCCTCCTCATCCACGTAAACCGAATACTTCCGGTAATCCTCCGGCAAATGCCACGGGTACTGGTAATAAGCGGTAAACGGGTTGAAAATAACCGGTATGCAACCCGCAATCAGCCCATCAAAAACCGACTTCCTCGTTGGACTATCCCCGGGCGGCTGCAAGCAAAACTCCGATTCCATAAACGCCGCCATCACATCTCCCGGATCGCCGCATCCGCCGCCGCCGCAGTCAAGGAACCAACATTCCGGCTGCGCCGCCCCGCACTGCCTAATGAGGACCGATCTTATGCTTTCCGTTGACTCAGGCCGCGCCGCACCCACGAAACTCACCAGCTTTCCACGAATCGAGGAGGCCGCCTTAGCCTGCCACGTGGCAATATGGTCGTCGGAATGCGGGTGGAAATGGGTGGGGTGTGGAATCCCGATCTCATTCAATTCCCATGGCTGCCGCTCTATAAGAAACTTATAGGGAGATTGCATTTCGGGCAAAGATAAGAAATTGCTGCCCCACGGCCCATCGCCGACCCGACGAAAGTCCCATGAGATTTTACCGAGAACAAACATATGATCTTTACCGCTTCGTCGGGCCCATTCGGGCCTGGTTTGGAGCCATTGGATGAGCTCGCTGCTAAGCCTGTCTTTATCTGAAATGGAAGCGTTGGCAAAGTGCCAGCGGAGGACGTCGAGGCCGGCGTAGAAGGGGACGTAGAAGAGTCGGGCTTGGGCCGGGTCGGTGACCCGACAGCGATGGTTGAGAACCCGAGAGTGGAAGATGGGCTCGAGGGAGTACTGATGGGTGCGGTACCAGGCCGGGCCGAGAGCTTGAATGGGCCGACCGATACCATCATTGACTAAAAATTCACAGAGATCGGTCCATGGAAGAAGCTTATCGCATTGGGCTGTGAGATCATGGTTGAATTTGGAAGGCAAATCGTAGACGAAAATTCCTTTATTGTCGCAGGAAATGGTGGAGTTGGATGCAGCGGCCCAAGTGCGAATTGTGTGGAGTTTTTGCTCGACTAATTTAATGGCTTCGGTGATTTCGTTAGTGGTGGCGGGGATGCGTTTGGTGGAGGAGAGGTTGGAAGGGGGGAGGAGGTGGCGGAGGGAATGAGATAAGGAGCCGCCGGAGATGCAGTACGAGTCGAGTTGGCGGGAAGAGAAGCAGATTTGGAAGGAGGTGGAGAGGAAGACGGAGAGGGAGCAGATGGTGAGGAGGATGAGGAGGAGGAAGGAGGTGGAGAAGGAGAGAAAGGAGGCGGTTTTTGGGGGCGGAGGTGGAAGAAAGGCGGCGGTTTTGGTCGGAAGACGGTGTAGGTTTGATCGCCGGTGCATGAGAGTGATGGCCATGGCGGGAGGAGGGATAGTATATGTTTAAATGGTTTAGCTGAGTTTGTAGTTAAGTTTATATAAGACTGTAGAGAGCTATGGAGGATAGGAGAGAGGGAGGCACGTCTGAACTAGAGCACGTCGGTGATGTGTAAATAATAAAAAAGCTGAAGTCAGAATAGTAGATTACTTTTATATATATATATATATATTATGGAGAATTACATATATTCCATCTCACAATTTTAACTTATATATCAAAATGTGTCAGTTTTTTAAAGTTTAATAAGTGGTAATATTAATGTTATTTGAAAGATTTGGGTTGAATGAATATAAAAAGCAAAATTTAGGAGTTAGATGTGTAAATTCATAAGAATTGGTTGGTATGGATGTAAATACCCCTATATTAGCTTTGAAATTTGAAGTGTGAAAAATATTATTTGAAAGTAAATGAGTAATATTTTACTAATCCAATTATCATTGTCACAATTAATATAAAAATGATGCATATCTTTAATTAATCGCATTAATTACTTAGTTGATATTCTGTTAAAACTAGATGACAAAAAACATGCTTTTATTGAAATAAAAAGGCAGATAAGCCATAAATCATTAAGTTGGATGTGCTTTCAAAACTCTTTAACTGAATGCTTCTATTCTTTTATCCTCTTACAAGTTCGTGCTTACCATAATACATTTTAAGATATGTTTCAAGATTTATAAGACCAAAGACTATACATATATATTATTCTAATTAAAATAAATATGAAATCAACAAAATCCCATTGCACATCCTAGTGCATTATTTAATTTTTTATATATAATATTTAATGCAAAAGTCAATTGAATCCTCAATTTGTGGAAATTGGCAAAAAGTTGAATCATCAACACCTTACTATTGTTTTCAATATCATTTTTTAGTTATAATATTCACTTTAAGAAAACAAATAGAAAAGAGTTGAATAGATTTGACACATCAACCAGCCCCGGAAGAAAAAGCTTTCTTTCAATCTTCCCAACTAGAGATTATCCATTACAACACATTGGTGGTCAAGAAAGTTAATTGCTAAGGGGTAGTAAACCCAAAAAATTAATTGCTGGATATTGCAAATCATGTTATCAATCCGACGTAAGAGTACAACAACAACAACAAGCCTCCCACTAAGTGGTGTGGGCAAATCCAATGCAAGGGTGTTCACTTATAATTATTCCCTAATTCATTTTTAGGGTGTTTTTTTAACTATAAATAGGATAAACTATATTAGTATTTATCATTTAAATATATTAAGTTGAGCAATGCAATGATATATTGAATGACAACAGCCACCATATTTTTTTTTAATATGAATTAGATGTTAAAATAGAGCGCCAACAGAACAAACTAGACACACCAAGTCAAATAAGAAAATATTTCAGCTCAGGACAATACCACTCAGTTGAGCAATATTTTGGCCTATTCCATATCTTGACGTTATTTAAACATGATTATGAGATTTAATGCCCATTTTCATGCATCACTTAATTCAGTATCTTAGAACATTAGGACTCTTCATACATAAATAATTCTATTCATGGAATGCCTAAATATATATCATCAACGCCGATAAAATGGAAACTACTATAAAGTAAATAAAAGAACTAGAAGGATGAGAGAAATGGCTTACAAGAATTATCATGAACTTCATTCTTTTCTTTCCTCTTCAAAGTACTCTTTCTATCATTTACAATAGATATTCCTTCTTTTGACTTTGATTTTCTCAAAAAATTTCTTCTTTTGATTTCAACCCTGAACCAAAAAACTCATTTCTTCTTTCAAGATTCAATCTCCTGAATTTTCATAATGTATGGACTAGAAAACATTGATGCAACACAACCCTTCCAATCTTTTCATGTGAGCTTCTGGCAAATCCATCTTTTCAACATTCATTAAACATAAAATGCTGGAACTTAAATTATTCCTGAACTCACACCACCTAAATTAGCATACTTACCCTTCAAAAAATAAAAAAAAATAGCATACTTCGGAAGAGAAATAGCTGTAAAAAGAAAATTTGTCTTATTAATTGAAAGAACAAATTACAAAAATTTATTGCCTTGACTTGCCTACTGAAAATTCCAAGCTTGACCCTACTTATACATTTGGGATGTTAATTATTATGTTACATAAATGACTAGATATATGCTTTATAAAAGCAAGTAAAATACAATTGTTATATATGATGATTTGTAGCTTGATCGGGCGCCTAACCAAGGAAACCAGTTTTCAGATTGAAGAGTAAGCCAATGCAAGCTAAACCGACAAGCATCTGTTTGTCACAAACAAAATTAATGAGTTCTTGTTCGTCATGTGCATAGTAGATGAGTAGTTATTTGCCAATCGTATATGTATGGAGAAAATGACAACTTTATTGTGTTGACTAGGTCCAATCATCCGGTCATCACTTAAGCTAGGCTGAATTGACCTATAAATTGTATTGAGTTAAACTCAGTCCTTCATATATTCGACAAGATTGTTGTCTTGAAATTTGCTATATGGGTAGCTATACATAAAAAAATTTATCTAAATTCAAATATGCATATAACCAAAATCTAACTCTTTTTCCATCATCCTACATCAATTGGATAAAAAAATCAATTGTTTCTGATGCAGTCATCAAAGAAAAAATATTCTGAATATAAATTCCATGACCACTGAAAAAAAATCATAAAATTATTAGTAAAACAATTTTTGGAGTATTGAGGATGTTATTTAGCTAAAAAACAAACTTTCTTGCCTGACATCTGCAGTACCCTGTATTGTGCATGAAATTATCAAATTTCTTGTACCACTATCTAGGAGCTTGCTTCAGGCATACACACTCTTCTTCAATCTGCAAACTGAATCTTCCTTTCCATGTACCGCAAATCCCTCAAGTTGGTGCATGTAGATGTCTTCTTCAAGGTCTCCATGAAGAATGACTGTCTTCACAACTAACTACTCAAGGAATAAGTCTTTGGTAGCAACCATGGACAATACCATTCTGATGGTTGTGAGCTACACCATAAGAGAAAAAATTTCAGAATAATCAATGCCATGCATCTGCTGAAAGCCTTTTATAATAAGTTTAGCCTTGTACCTCTTACTGTCATCATGCTAAGTCTTCACTCGATACACCCACTTGTTGTGTAATGCCTTCTTCCCTGATAGAAGTTCTATCAGCTCCCATGTCTGATTTTCTATCAGAGAGTCCATTTCTTCTTTCATGATCAGTTCCCACTTGCTCGAATTTTTATCTTGTAAGGTTTATTCATAACTTTGTGGTTCTTTACCATTTGTCAACAAAATATAGTTCAAGGTTGATGAGCAACACTTAGATGCACAGAAGACAAGTCGGGCTTAGGCTCCTAGGGGCGAAGCATAATTCAAATATTGAGTTTTCTTAACTTGAAATTTATCGCCATTGGATTCGCAACGTGTCTGCTAGCAAACAGAAGGCAATAAAATGCTTAAAATGAAAGCTTATGTGCAACTATTTGATTTAACTCATGTTTTAAAATCATATAAATTGTCTTAACATACCAAATACTCCAGCTAAAATAGCTCAAAAATATAAAAGTTAAACACCCGCATGTGCTTCAACCAATGCGTTGAATACTCAACTAATGGGTAGTGCGCAAGCTAATCAGGCCACACTGTCTATAGGGCAGGGTTGTAAGTCCTATCCACTAATCTGATCATTCTCCTCGCAAGGAATATAGTTGGGGATTAGCAAGCCCCAATAAATGTTCAAATCCTGAAATAAGAGTTTACAAGTCCAAATCACCCCAACTAGTCTGATCTTCCTCCCTGCAAGGACTAGATTTGACGAGTCTAGTAATTTTAAAATTAATGTCCAAATCTTCAATTAAGAGTACAAGTCCAAATCACCCCAACTAGTCTGATCTTCCTCTTCGCAAAGACTAGAGTTGACGAATTTAATAATTTAAAATAAATGTCCAAATCTTGAAATAAGAGTCTACAAGTCCAAATTAACCCAACTAGTGTGATCCTCCTACCTATAAGAATAGGTAAATCCATATATCCAAACAAATATATTTATACATTCAAATTTGAGGAGAAGAAATCATCAATATTTTAACTTTAATGCTGTATAAGACTCCCCAATCCAATCCAAATTCACAAATCATATTTTAACTACAATTGAAATTAAAATTTAACGGCAAAACAATGATTTTATAATTTAATTACAAACACAACAAGTCTTAAATAAAATTAATGCTGACACAAGGAACGTATGCAATCTTGTGCCAATCAGAGCCTCAATATTTGTTATATGGCTTCATCAACTCTGGCTCACAATCTTCTACTGTTATTGAATCCAAGGAGGAAGGGAGGTCTTGCAATGATTTGAGGAGTGGAATGCTATCTAAACCTAAACTGATGAGGGATGAGATGGCCGATAAAGAAGATGGCAGGCACTCTAGGTTATCAAGACTATTTATAGGCAGATAATTCAAAGGGGGAGGGAGTTCTGGCAATGATTTGAAGAGTGGAATGCTTTCTAATTCTAAATAGGTGAGGGATGAGATGGCCGTCAAACAAGATGACAGGCACTGTAGGTTATCAAGTCTATATAGAGTCAGATATTTCAAGGAGGAAGGGAGGTCTGGCAATGATTTGAGGAGTGGAATATATATATTGATTAAAGGAGCATTATACGTCTCCCTACGCGTTATTAATAAAAAAAGTACAAAAATTTGGCAGTGTAAGTTCCCACACTAAAAACCAAAAATAATACATGATGCACTCAAAAGAGGCGGAATTCTTAACTGCTTACAACACCCAAAAAAAGAAAAAAAAGGAAAAAGAAGTATACCCAAAAAGAGACGGTAAAAAAAAATTAATCCAAACGCAGCTGTGATGAGTTGCAAACAAAGAAGCCCAAGCATTAATAGAGAACAACATCTCAAGTGCAAATTGTAGTTCTGGGAAGTGATAATCAGTAGACCAATAAAGTATAGCCCCTAGAAATTTTGATAGAAGAAAAAGCAGTATAAAAGGATCGACCAACCACTGAAGACCTGCATCAAAGAACAGAAAAGACAGCAGTGTGCATTCCCAAAAATGCATTCCCAAAAGTATGATGCAAGAAACTTGAAGCAATAAACATCCTTCCAGTCCCAAAAACCACAGGGAAACCTGTTAACCCCTTGAAAGCAACAAATGTAACAAGATGTGTGAATCAAAACCAATCTGCATCCAACACCTGCAAACCATATCTCATGCACAATCAAGAAGTGGTGCAAAGTCTACACGTCATAAATAGGACAATAAGCCAAAGAAAGAGTCAAGTTTGAAAAAAAAGGCTCCAAAACTTCTCTTTCCAATTAAAAGACAAAAACAATGGAGCAGCATTGAGTCCAATTAAATATTTTGGCTGCTATGCACTTAAATATTAAAATTTGGGTGTTAGATATGTAAATACATAAGATTTGTGATGACCTTTCCACAACTACCATAGAAGGAGTTCAAATCCATTAATGATGACCTTCATTACAGCATGATGAGGTACATTTTAACACAAACTAATGCTCAAATGCATCAAATTGGGATAATATTATAATTCTTCACACAAGAAGCTTCAAATAGCTTTACAGACACATGTTAAGGAAATTAACAATGGAGCAGCATTGAGAACGAGGAAGGGAAATTACCAAGGTAACTACTCAACTCATCATTCATAGGGAAAAAGAATAGGAAAAACAACAGGAAGTGTAAACTTTAAAATTTTAAATGCATCTTTAATATGAAGTTCTATAGAAAGTAATATGTAGATTTCATTTTATCAATTTCATTGTCCCAACAACGCAGGTGGACGAACTGTAAGCTAAGAGGTTGATATGCTTGTAAGTACAAACAGGATGAATGTTAAGATGTATGAGATAAGGGACGCCTATAATTCTAACAAGATAGTAATGTCTCTCACTTCATACACATAAATAATATATATACACTTTGCACGGCACCAAACATTTGCATCAAACCCACCCAATTCTCAAAAGTATGCTAGCTTCTACAATAACCACAAGGCTGTTTATATGGGAAAATATGTTGATAGTAATATTTTTTATGTCATATTAAATATTTTGGCTGCTATGCACTTAAATATTAAAATTTGGGTGTTAGATATGTAAATACTCCACAACTACCATAGCAGGAGTTCAAATCCAATAATGATGACCTTCATTACAGCATGTTGAGGTCCATTTTAACACAAACTAGTGCTCAAATGCATCAAATTGGGATAATATTATAATCCTTCACACAAGAAGCTTCAAATAGCTTTACAGAGACATGTTAAGGAAATTAACAATGGAGCAGCATTGAGAACAAGGGAAATTACCGAGGTAACTACTCAACGCATCATTCCTAGGGAAAATGCCCCTGTACTATATCAGGACAGAAGAGCTTTTTTAATAACATCAACACATAGGAATTGGGTGGTATGTATGTAAATGCCCCTGTACTATATCAGGACAGAAGAGCCTTTCAATGAACAGATATCAATAGAACATTTAACATGAACAGATATCAATCGAACATTATCTACCGCCTAATCCCTAACTTTAAATATTGAACAACAAGAGATGTATGTATGTAAAGAAACTTGTGTCCCTATTGCCAAGGAAGAACTACCCCAAGCACTTTCACCATTCAGCAAGAAATCTTAAGCTATCTGCTCTAAATGAATTATTTCATACATACCAAAATAAATTCAATTTCATGTCAAGTTTAATCATAAGTACAGTTTCAAGTTATATCTCATTTTCGCTGGAACTTGATCTCTCTCCTTGTAACAGCTTAAAGTAGCTATTAATAATAATATTTTCTTTTCTTTGGAATTTATTTACCATAATCAACACGGAAATCAATAATAACTTAACTCTTGAAACAGTTAGCGCCTTAATGAATTAATTTAAGTTGAAGTTGCACCTATAGGTGAAAACCATATAAATCCGTTTTTCTTCGAATTTAAGATCCTAGAAATTCTTATGAATTATTTCATAAGTACAGTTTCAAGTTATATCTGCAGTGCTCTTCTGTCATAAGTAAGTACATATCACAACACATGGAGGAGTTATAAGCATGATTTATCATTATATTTACTAAATCCAACCAAACCCTACATTCACTTCACGCCTAAACTTCACTTTATAAGCACATATCACAACACAATTAGAAATTCTCAACAACAAAATTCACTTTATAAGCATATATCACAGCACATGGAGGAGTTATACAGGTCCTATAAAAAATGCTATATGATAAGTGTATTCTTATGAAGCACGGACACCAACATCAAATACATAAATAATTTTGAAATCCATGAACACCAACAAATTGGGATAAAATTATAATCCTTCACACAATTCATCTCAAATTCTTCATTCATAGGCCTACTATCTCATCAGTAATTCGTTCCCTCAGCTCCGCCATCTCGCTTGCACCTTCTCCATCAACAGTGAAGGCAATGGAAGCCTCGGTCTCTTCTTCTGTGAAAGACTGACCTAGTCGGTATTCAAATGCTTCTGAATGCACATTTTCTTCATCCTCTTCCGCCAAATGAAAGTCGATATCGCTACGGGAATGATGTCTTCTTATGTAATTATGAAGAGCCACTGTAGCACAGACAATCTGAACCTGTTTCGAAAAATTGTAAGGAGGCATATCACGAAGTATCACCCATTTCTTTTTCCAGACACCAAAAGTCCTCTCAATTACACCACGTAGCGATGAATGTCGTTTATTAAACATTTCCTTTCTTCCTCGTGTGACGTTACTCGCACGAGCAAAGTCTGGTATGTGATATCTCGTATCAGGAAATGGCTTTAAATACCCTCGTTGCAATGGGTAACTAGCATCAACCAAGTAATACTTGCCTAATAAATAGAGCAATTAATACGAAAATTCAAGTTATTTTAGGGATCCTAACTAATAATTGCCTAATAAATTTAACAATTCGTATGAGTTCGATCCCGAGCATACCTGAAGGTGGATGTGGAAAGTTGCTATTAGGATCCCGTGTCGCAGATTTAAAAACTCGACTGTCATGTGCGCTGCCCTCCCAACCAGCCATAACAAAAGTGAAACACATGTTAAAGTCGCAGA
>NW_018164444.1:30952469-30960250 GCF_001263595.1 Phalaenopsis equestris | reverse complement strand
CAAAATATTATTTTCGTATCTTTTTCCCACAATGCGTGTATAGCAACCTCTTTAGGCTTACTTTCCATGTTATTACTATAACAAAACAAAGTCATGGAACACAACATTAAAATCAATTAGAAAGTAGAATAAAGTAAAGTTTTGGTGTTAGATATTTAGGGAATACACAGTAAATAAATATTTAGGATATTCATTATTATGATAGTAAGAATGACCACATGCTTACATAAGAATGACCAAGATTGATTATCATATAGATTTTCATTATTATGCAAGCCACATGCTTCTTATAATCACTGTTATAGGATTAGTTTTAAATAAAAGATTAGGGAGACTCGAATCTAAAAAATTAAAATTAAAGAACAATGATAACAAGAAACAATGATAAACATATAATATGGGTAACAAGAAACAATGATAAACATATAAGACAAAACAAAACATAGAGAAGAGAATCAACAAAGAATAATAAGCTGCAACAAAAGAGAAGGAGAAAACACACAATAATTTAACTACTACAAGAACCAGTGAGAAGAAGAGAGCGCTCATGCAAACCATGAAATCTAAACTAGAATTTTGCTTTGAGTTGGAGCCGGGTGCAACATTTCAAATGCAACATTACAAAACAGCACACACACATTTCCATGAGCTTATGCTTCACAAGAAAATAGGGTATTTCCAGCGCATTGCTTCACTTCACCCCTAAAGTTGCTTTTCATAATATTGGCACAACTAAATTTTAGTCCATCAAATCATGTTAATCCTCCACCTCAAGCATTTTAGCAATACCTTCAACAGCACTACAATGGAAGATGAGGCAGAATAACATCACAAGAGATTTCATAAACCTTATTCTGGAATCTCCACATATGCAAAAGATAACACCTTATCTTGATTTATTAATTTCTATGAATATATTTTCTTGTTTGTTGCTGCTTCTCCCAAACAATTATAATTAATTTTCCTATGCAACCGTTGGAGAAACAAAGGATAATATCTCGAGATTTCTCAATTTTTCCGAGAAGATTTCCACTAAATAACACCTCATCTGGAAAACTTCTCATCCAAGATAATGGCACCAGGGATTCAATACTAACTTAGGAGATCATACACTTCTACAAGTCCAAATCACCCCAACTAGTCTGATCTTCCTCCCTGCAAGGACTAGATTTGACGAATCTAGTAATTTTAAAATTAATGTCCAAATCTTCAATTAAGAGTACAAGTCCAAATCACCCCAACTAGTCTGATCTTCCTCCCTGCAAGGACTAGATTTGACGAATCTAGTAATTTTAAAATTAATGTCCAAATCTTCAATTAAGAGTACAAGTCCAAATCACCCCAACTAGTCTGATCTTCCTCCCTGCAAGGACTAGATTTGACGAGTCTAGTAATTTTAAAATTAATGTCCAAATCTTCAATTAAGAGTACAAGTCCAAATCACCCCAACTAGTCTGATCTTCCTCTTCGCAAAGACTAGAGTTGACGAATTTAATAATTTAAAATAAATGTCCAAATCTTGAAATAAGAGTCTACAAGTCCAAATTAACCCAACTAGTGTGATCCTCCTACCTATAAGAATAGGTAAATCCATATATCCAAACAAATATATTTATACATTCAAATTTGAGGAGAAGAAATCATCAATATTTTAACTTTAATGCTGTATAAGACTCCCCAATCCAATCCAAATTCACAAATCATATTTTAACTACAATTGAAATTAAAATTTAACGGCAAAACAATGATTTTATAATTTAATTACAAACACAACAAGTCTTAAATAAAATTAATGCTGACACAAGGAACGTATGCAATCTTGTGCCAATCAGAGCCTCAATATTTGTTATATGGCTTCATCAACTCTGGCTCACAATCTTCTACTGTTATTGAATCCAAGGAGGAAGGGAGGTCTTGCAATGATTTGAGGAGTGGAATGCTATCTAAACCTAAACTGATGAGGGATGAGATGGCCGATAAAGAAGATGGCAGGCACTCTAGGTTATCAAGACTATTTATAGGCAGATAATTCAAAGGGGGAGGGAGTTCTGGCAATGATTTGAAGAGTGGAATGCTTTCTAATTCTAAATAGGTGAGGGATGAGATGGCCGTCAAACAAGATGGCAGGCACTGTAGTTTATCAAGTCTAGATAGAGTCAGATATTTCAAGGATGAAGGGAGGTCTGGCAATGATTTGAGGAGTGGAATGCTATGTAATTCTAGATGCTTGAGGGATAAAATGGCCGATAAAGAAAAGGGCAGGCACTGTAGGTTATCAAGACTCTTTATATCCAGACAAGACAAAAAGGGAGGGAGTTATGGCAATGATTTGAGGAGTGGAATGCTTTTTAAATCTAGATGATCGAGGGATGAGATGGCCGACAAAGAAGATGGGAGGCACTCTAGGTTATCAAGACTATATACATACATATGCAGATAAGACAAAGAGGGAGGGAGTTCTGGCAATGATTTGAGGAGTGGAATGCTTTCTAATTCTAAATAGGTGAGGGATGAGATGGCCGTCAAACAAGATGACAGGCACTGTAGGTTATCAAGTCTATATAGAGTCAAGTCTAGATAGAGTCAGATATTTCAAGGATGAAGGGAGGTCTGGCAATGATTTGAGGAGTGGAATGCTATGTAATTCTAGATGCTTGAGGGATAAAATGGCCGATAAAGAAAAGGGCAGGCACTGTAGGTTATCAAGACTCTTTATATCCAGACAAGACAAAAAGGGAGGGAGTTATGGCAATGATTTGAGGAGTGGAATGCTTTTTAAATCTAGATGATCGAGGGATGAGATGGCCGACAAAGAAGATGGGAGGCACTCTAGGTTATCAAGACTATATACATACATATGCAGATATTTCAAAGAGGGAGGGAGTTCTGGCAATGATTTGAAGAGTGGAGTGCTATTTAACCATAGACAGTTGAGGGATGAGATATTTCAAAGAGGGAGTGAGTTCTGGCAATGATTTTACTATTTTTTCATAATCTTTATAGACACGAGAGACCAAATAAGTTTTTCCATTTTGTTATCATATGTTTTCCAACAACAGGGAAGTGAAGATTTTTGGAACACCATGTATACAGTGGATCATTTCAATTGAATTCACCTTTTTTTATTTTTTCAGTTCTTTCAAGTAAAATTCTTAATGTCTCTTTTAAAATTCCTTACATATATGTTTTCTAGATCCTTGCATAAAACTAAAACATTAACATCTTTGTACCCTCATAAATATTCTACCACCCAACAAAACTAAAAAAAAACGTGTCCCAACTTCTAACATTCTAATATAACCTCTCTCTGGGGTCCGCCCACGTCTTCTTGAGGGTGCAAACAATCACAACTTATACACTATAAATTCAAGATGCATTCCAACACCTTTTTTTCATTCAATTAATAAACACACGACCCCACTTCTGCCTCTTTTTGTTGTAACACAGAAAGTCCAACATGATATTAACCATCAAAATATTATCTTTAACTATCAATCCCTAAAACATGAAACCCTGATCATCGAGGGCAAACCAGCTTCCCCATAAATTTTCACCTTTTTTTTAATAGATGTATCTGCATAAATCCTACCTAATTCATATGCATTTACATATATAATAGCAAAACTTTACTTTTTACATTTATAACACCCAAATAATTCATATCACATCACAAAAATCACCATTTTAACTTTAAAATGGTGAAATACAGTTTTTCATGCATATAGTGCTATGTACTTAAAGAATTGAAGTTTAGGTGCTAGATATGGAAATACATAGGAATTGAGTAGCATGTATGTAAATCTTCCTTTTCAATGTGCATTAAATTCTAACATTTCATTGGCCCACTCATTCCATTCGTAAACTATATGTTATATGCTTGTCCATGTTCTTAGTTTGTAATTTATGTAATTTTTTAATTTCAGTTGTAATTAAATTATTTTAACATTTTAAAATTTAATTACAAACACAACTCAAATAAAAACTTTCACGTTACAAGTGCACTTTGTATTTTATTTTACAAAAACTATGAAGGTTGAAGATCCTAAATATAAGGTTGCATTGAACTGACTCCCATTAGCCTTCGAATAGGACCGGCTGTGGTTGACAAATAGCATTGGAAGGCATTCAAGAACTTCTCTCCTTTTAAAGAGAAATTTTGTCTGAAAAATCTTTCGATTCCTCATCCTTGAATAACCCTCATGCCCAAGCTCAACTTCCCCTTCACAGTTTGAGAGAACAGTGGATCCCAAACTCACTGTGAGTTCAATTAATTAAACAGTAAAAATTAGTTGCCTTTATAAATCAAGTGAACAGAAACTCGGAAATGTCTAAACTTTGCAGCTATTTTTGTATGAAAAACTGATAAAGCGTAGAAACTCATGGTGGGAAGGGGAATTACCAAGGTCACATATTCCTTTAGCATAACTATGTGCGTTGCTCTTAAACTTATTCATCCAATCAAAAAGTGGATGATTTCTATCTGTGAATGAAGAATAATTAACATTAAGAAAACTATAAATGATTATAACATAGATTTGGGGGAAAAATAGATTTTAGTCTCCTACTCTTTTGAAATTGAGAAGAACCATAAGAAGCGGGCATGAGAGAGAGACGCTCGGCAGCTTCACCTTTCAAGTCCCCAGTTGCGTATATCACAGAGCTTACTGGAATTCCAATGGCCTGATTAGCGCTTATAAAACATAAATCCATTGAAGCACAAGGAAAAGCAGATGGAGCAAAAAAATTTTAGAACATTGGAAACCAAAGATAGGATAAAATATTCCTTATATTTAAGTTCATGTAATATACCTGGGCATTCAACAATCTCTTTACTGAACCCATACCGGATCATTAAAAGAAAAGCTCATAAATGTTTAGTAATGTTTTGTCCAGTTAAAAATAAAACAATTCAAACTAGAAAATGCAATGAAGAATTCTAGATCACAGTGTAACGATGTAATATAATTGAGTGGTTCTTCCTTTGATTCCAACGTAAGTCTTTCTTCAAAGACAAATAAAAGATGTACAATTCAGTTCTGGTATGAGAAACAGAGAAAAAAAAATAAAAACCATACAATTTCTGAAATGTAAACATGCCCCAACTATGCTTCACAAGTAATGAAATTTTAAAATCTTACAGTAGTAATACTGAAGCTGGCGGAGGGAAGCAATGGCGGATTCTTCCCAAACGTGTGAAGGCGAAGAGAGAGATGTGATGAACGGGCTGTGGGAATGGTGCAGCGTCGTACAGGTGATTCCTTCCCGCCTGTCCGAACAAGAAAGTTTGGTAGGTAGAAGAAACGGAAGGAAGGAATTACCTAGGGGTGGAGGAGTCGAGGGAGAACGAGAAATACCTGGCTGAAGCTTGGGAGGCTGCGGTCGGCACGGGCAGAAGCGTCGAGGGAGGAGATCGGCTGGTGGGCTTCGCGTCGAGTGCAGAAGGGTCGAGGGAGCAGAGCGGGTCGGCTTCGCGTCGAGGGCAGATGAGTCGAGGGATAGCGCGAGGGTAGCAGAGGGATTAAAGCGTTTCCACGCGGGACGCGGGGTCATATCTGCGGCCCGACGTTCCGCCTTTTTCAGCTTTCGCCGGCCGCTGCCGCGAAAACCAAACGACGAAAATTTTTTTTTTGCGCAATCTTGTGCCAATCAGAACCTCAATATTCTTCATAACGCTCCATCAACTCTGGATGACAATCTTCTACTTCTAAACACAAGAAGGAAGGGAGGTCTGGCAATGATTTGAGGAGTGGAATGCTATATAAGAATAGATGCCTGAGGGATGAAATGTCCGACAAAGAAGATGGCAGGCACTCTAGGTTATCAAGACAAATTATATCCAGAGCAGACAAGGAGGAAGGGAGGTCTGGCAATGACTTGAGGAGTGGAATGCTTTGAAATTTCAAATGGGCGAGGGATGAGATGTTCGACAAAGAAGATGGCAGGCACTGCAATGAGTCCAGGTATTGAAGATGTAATTCTTTCAGGGAGGCGGGGATGTGTAAAAGCTGCTGGAGCTGAGGAACTTTTTTGACACGTAGAATCTCAAGTGAAGAGAGGTGTTTCAAGGAGGAAGGGAGAGACTGCAGGGATTTGAGGCCTGTAAAGCTCAGCTGACGAAGGGATGAGCTAACGCGAGAAAACCACTGCTCCGCCTCAATTGTAAAAGAAACCAGCACGTTATTATTACAAATTGTGAGCTTTTCCAAGGAGGGGATACTTACCGTTGGCAACAAGGATGGGTCATCTATAACAACTTCACTGACAATAAGCTGGAATTTCTCAATGCCACTCTCCACTTGTTGCAGTCCACCAAGAGAAAGAAGAGATGTCATGTTTGGACACGAAAGGACCTCTAATGTCTCAAGGGTAATCAATCTTGAAATGCCGCAACAGTTGTTGGTTTCTTGCTTCCAGTTCAAAGCAGCCTTCCATCCGATGTTTCGTATACTCATTTCCTTGAGCTTAGGAGGCAAGTAGGGCAACTCCTGCAGATTTGGGCAGTTATGGAGGTAGAGTTCCCTTAAGCAAGGAAAGAAACAGTCATATGCTGCTGCTCCATCGAACCAATCCTCCAATACTTGTAATTCGATAATACTTAGCACCTCCAACGATGGAAACACAGAAACCTTGTCATTCCCATGGAATTTATGATCAAGCCGCTTTGCTTTTGGCATGTTACAAAGGTCCAGTGACTTGAGGTGGGGAAGCTGCCCAAGAGGTGGAAGAGTTTCCCACTCCGAGCACCCGTTCAGACTGATGTACTCCAGATTGGAGATCAAATCTGCATTGTACATCCATTCTGCAGGGCTTACACCCTTGTATGAAACTATGCACAATCTCTTGAGATTTTTGTATGGTTTAAGATTTTCAAGCACATTCACATCTAAGTCAGAATTGACAATCTTCCGTTCATTACCGATATTGCCCCAATTCAAGTATAAAACTGTGAGCTTTCTTTTCTCAAATAATTTTGCATTGCCAGCCTCTATAGCATCCTTCACGTTTTCCAGAAAATGAATGTTTAATTTGCGCAACTCCCTCGTATGTTCCAACTCCTCAATTCTATAACCATTCTCATTCTTAACATTAAACTCATTTAGTTCTTGAAGTGATCTTAATTTCCCGATTCCAGGTACACTAGAAAATACATTCGGGGGCAATTCCACGTAACGCAGATTAGAAAGATTACTCACATTGCTAGGCAAGAAATCATCAGAGCAAGATTCCCCAAGCACATTTTTATAGATTATGAACCGCAAATGATAAAGACTGCTTAGAGATCTTGGCATCTGAGTCAGACGTGCAGCAAGATTCAGATATCGAAGATGTCTCAAATTTTTAATAGCCTCAGAAATCTTTCGCTGCCATGGAGAGTATATGAACAACAAACGAATCCTTCTCGATGTTTCAAAAATTTCAGTAAGTATTTCAGTAAAACATTGACTATGTCTTTCACTGATAAGAAAAAGCGAACGTAGATTTTTGACATCTTTTATCATTCTCAACACTTCTGGATTTTCAGTTTTAACAAGTAAGTGTCGAACATTTTTAGGAACTTCAAAAGATAAAACATCATCTCCCACAAATCCGAAACATTCCTTTGAAGAAATAGACTGTGCCAAATCATGCAATAAATCATGCATCTTATAGTGTATTCTCTCACACTGCTGAAACTCATCAAAGAAAGATTTTCTGACCAAAACATCAAAATACCTTCCTCCAAAATCTTCCAAAGTCTCTCCTTCAATAGGAGATTCCTGAATGAAACCCAATGCAATCCA
>NW_018164444.1:30915051-30944725 GCF_001263595.1 Phalaenopsis equestris | reverse complement strand
TTATAGGGCGGGGTTGTAAGTCCCAACCCACTATTCTGATCCTCCTCCTTGCAAGGATTAGAGTTGGCAAGTTTAGTAAATCTGAAATAAGAGTTTACAAGTCCAAGTCACCTCAACTATTCCGATCATCCTCCTCACAAGGGCTATAATTGACAAATTTAGTAATTTTGAAATAAATACCCAAATCTTGAAATAAGAGTTTACAAGTCCAATCAACCCAACTACTCTGATCCTCCTTCCTATAAGAGTAGGAGTCGACATGACTTATGCTTTAAAAAGCTTAAACTACAAAACTAATCAACCCAACTACTCGAAGCACCCTTATGCGGCTAACTATTTGAGGACCGCCCTCACTACCTACAAACTATCAAGAGAGCGATCCGCACCCATGATCTAAGGGGACTTAAGACCTTCAAAGAGCCTGCACTACCAATAGGTCACGGTTGGCGACACACACACACACATGTTTACACCAAAATATATGTTATCCGCTGATAAAGCTAATTATTTGATATTTCTTACACTAACATATATGTTTGCAATTGTATGTGAGGCTAAACTCAAGCTTTAGTTTCCTAACTAATCTCATTCACATGAATTTTCACCAAAATAGCTCAAACATATGAAAGTTAAATATTTACATGTGCTCCAACCAATGAATTGAATACTCAACTAATGGGTTCGAGAATGCTACGCGGGCTAATCGGGCCGCCATATTTATAGGGCAGGGTTGTAAATCCCACCCCTCTAGTCTGATCATCCTTCTCACAAGGACTAGAGCTGGCGAGTCTAGTAAGCCTGAAATATGAGTTTACAAGTCCAAATCACCCCAACTATTCTGATCCTCCTTTTTGCAAGGACTACAATTGACGAGTCTAGTAATTTTGAAATAAATGTCCAAATCTTAAAATAAAATTCTACAAGTCCAATCAACCCAACGACTCTGATCCTCCTACCTATAAGAATAGGAACCGACAGCAGATATGCTTTAAAAAACTTCAACTGCAAAATTAATTGCCCCCTTCAATATAAAAAAGTTTATAAGATTTAATACCCTCATGATAGCCGAACTAATAGAAGATTTCAACCAGAGGGGTTAATCTTTAAATCAATACTTTCAAAATAATCAATTAAAATATCCAAGCTAAAAATCAATCACAAAAGACTTAAAACAAATCTCATCAACCCCCCGCAATAGTTTGTTGAGGGAGACAAATTTCTAATCGTCTTCAGCTCACAAAGAGCTAAAGTCATATTAAATGCATCCTTATATTCACAATCAAAGTAATTGCATGCCCATAAGAACATAACCCGAGTCATCTGTCTGCGTGATTTTGCCACCAAATGACACTACAAACTTGCGGTTATGACTGGAGCCATCTGACCGGTTAGTTGCCGCCAAATGACACAATTATATTACAGTCAACCCGTATGTTCCCCAACAGTTTTCTATCATTTGAGTTGTAAATCATAAGGGTGCAGTTGATTGATAAAAAAATCAGCTTAAATTTGTCCTGTTAGACAAATATACACCTCAGATCTATATGAATTTCTTGAACGACGTAATCCATGCCGCTGACAAGAATCCATCTGTCAGGTTGGATTGGGTCGACTACCTACTCTGACTAAGTGAATTAGGGACCATGACAACTCGAGATGACAGAACCATGTGATTTTGATCTGGTTTCGTCTTCATTCCCCCATCATCCGCTTTAATCTTCAACTGATGAATTTTATAACTTAAATCCTAAGTTTGTTTCTATTATATGTTAAATATTCAATTCTTAATAAATAGTCTTTATCAAAAGTGCTCTCTTGTTACCAGGAGGCGTAATTAACTATAGGGGTTTGCGCCTATGAGAAACCTCGAACCCTGGATAAAAAAATCCTCGCAAAATGCAGACAAAATCTCTAGAGAGTGTCTTCATTATTATAAGATATTTTTAAGCCTTTTATGGTCTTTAAACATTCAAAAATCTATAATAGCTTCCAAGGAGCAGTTTCATTCAAATTGAAGTTTGTTTTATGGATGTAACTTCTATCTTGATCATAAAATATCTCAAATGACTTCAATCTAAAAAATATAAATTATAGAATTCTATTTGAAATGACATTAATTATGTTACAAGAATCATTCATTTTAGGTTTTAATAAATTTTATAAAACAATAATAACGTATAGGAATCACTCGTCAGTAGACACTTATAAAATTTTTTTTGAGAAAAATACTTGAAAAAAGAAATGTAAAAAATAAAGTATTTATATATTTATGGAAATGCTTAGAAAAATTTTAATTCATTTTGACTAGTGGATAAATTACAATTAATTATTGAAGTTTATGGAAAGTAAAATAACTTATTCAAGGAAGATTTTGGTCTTGAATTTTCTATCTTATCAAACATTGACATTTTTATATGAAGATTTTCATGGAAATAACAAAAGAATTCATTATCTTTCACAGATAAATAAGAGTTTTATGATGATTAGTTTGATCACATAAATTCATTAACTACAAAATTGTCAAAATTTCAACACCAAGATGTCCAAAAATTATAATTTTTGTGCAAATAAGTAGCAACAATTCACAATGTCATGTTGTTGGAGAAATATACTCATTCGCATGATCGTCTTAAAAAAAAATTCTTAGAAAAAAAAATAAAGAAATAAGAAAAATACAGAAATATTTTAAAAATAAAGGTATTATGTAAATTATTTTAATTCTTTGTGCATTTTTTCTGGTTGAGATCTCTTTGTTTTCACATTGAAAATGTGATGGAAAATTGGGTCAATGAACATTCATGGATGAAAAAAATTTGCTATGCTCTTGCAAGATAGTTTGGTTATCTTAGTAGAAACCATTAAAATAAGCCAAGGGGATACACACTGCCTAATTTGGATAGGATCAAGCCTTTATGTAGATTAGTACTAGAGCTTATAAATGGAGATTATTCATAATCTATTGGTGAGCGGTGAATCTTGGTGAATCTTTTCTATGGTGAGCGGTGAATCTTTTCTATGAGTAAGAACTAGAGCCTAACAAGCGAGATTTAAGAGTTGTACATGTTCTCCTTACCCTTGGGGTTACTTATACTTGAAAATGAGGATAAATATCAATAAAAACTTTGCTTAATGTTTAAATAATTTGCATTTTTTTTTTTTTAATTTTTTAATAGTTTTCTTACCATTGAAAAAATTTATTTAATTTTTTAAAATGTTCAATAATCCTATGTTGTTTTGATTGTATGTGCACTTGTGCATTGTCATAGCCATTGAAAATGGGTTGGTTAGCTACTTCAACCTACTATGGGTTTGATTTTGAGCCCAGACATATCCATCTCAATATTTTTTTGGGTTCTTAAAATAATTTTTTGATGTTCTTAACTTTGAAACTCTTGGATCTCAATATAGTTTCAACTAGTCTCAAGCATTTTTGAAGAGTTTAGAGCACAATATTTTTGACAATTTTTTGCTTCGATTGATATGGAATGACGATATTACACTTTAGGAGAATTTACTTGATTCATTGACTCTGAAGTGAGGTTCATATTGGCATCTCACATCATAATTACTTTGATTTCTAGTTTGCATCGTATTTTTTTACAAAGTATAATATAGTATTTTTTAAGACAATTTGACGTCATCATCCAAAAAGATGAGAACAAATTATATCTCATGAAGAAATTCTTTCAAAGTAGAAAACTCAGTGTAATTTTTGAGTTGGAAATATCTAAAATTAAAACTTTGATCTTCTTAATTCTAAATTTAACAAATTTCTTGTCAAGCAAAATGTCTTGATGAATAAGCCCAAATTAAGTATATTTTAATTTAAATATGCTCAGATTAAGTAATTGAAGTGTGATTGAAATTTTAGAAAAGGAAATCAATATTTTAAGTGTAATGCTATATAAGACTCTATCCAATCCAAAATTACCAATCATATTTTAACTACAACTGAAATTAAAAAATTAACGGCAAAACAATGATTTTATAATTAAAAAATCACAAATCATATTTTAACTACAACCCTTAAATGAAATTAATACTGACATAAGGAACGTATGCAATCTTGTGCCAATCAGAGCCTCAATATTTGTTATAACGCTTCATCAGCTCTGGATGACAATCTGTTACTCTTATTGAACACAAGGAGGAAGGGAGGTCTGGCAATGATTTGAGGAGCGGAATGTTATGTAACCATATACGGTTGAGGGATGAGATGGCGGACAAAGAAGATGGCAGGCACTGTAACTTATCAAGTCTCCGTAGAGACAGTGAATTCAGGGAGGACGGGAGATCTGGCAATGATTCGAGAAGTGGAATGCTATATAAATATAGACGGTTGAGGGATGAGATGGCCGAAAAAGAAGATGGCAGGCACTCTAGGTTATCAAGACTATTTATATGCAGATAGTTCAAAGAGGGAGGGAGTTCTGGCAATGATTTGAGGAGTGGAATGCTATTTAAATACAGATGGTTGAGGGATGAGAAGGCCGACAAAGAAAATGGCAGGCTCTGTAGGTTGTCAAGCTTATATAGATGCAGTTCAGACAAAGAGGGAGGGAGTTCTGGCAATGATTTGAGGAGTGGAATGCTATTTAAATACAGATGGTTGAGGGATGAGAAGGCCGACAAAGAAAATGGCAGGCTCTGTAGGTTGTCAAGCTTATATAGATGCAGTTCAGACAAAGAGGGAGGGAGTTCTGGCAATGATTTGAGGAGTGAAATGCTAACTAAATGTATATGCTTGAGGGATGAGATAGCCGACAAAGATGGCAGGCACTGTAGGTTATCAAGACTATTTATAGACAGACGAGACAGAGAGGGAGGGAGTACTGGCAATGATTTGAGGAGTGGAATGCTGTCTAATTTTAAATAGGCGAGGGATGAGATGGCCGACAAAGAAGATGGCAGGCACTGCAATGATTCCAGGTATTCAAGGCATAATTCTGTCAGGGAGGCGGGGATGTGTAGAAGCTGCTGGAGCTGAGGAACTTTTTCGATGCGTAGAATCTCAACTGAAGAGAGGCGTTCCAAGGAGGAAGGGAGAGACTGCAGGGATTTGAGGTCTCTAAAGTTCAACTCACGAAGGGATGAGCTAACGTGCGAAAACCACTGCTCCGCCTCAATTGTAAAAGAAACCAGCCCCTCATTATTACAAATTGTGAGCTTTCCAAAAGAGGCGATACTCACTGTTGGCAATAAGGATGGGTCATCTATAACAATTTCACTGAGAATAAGCTGGAATTTCTCAATGCCACTCTCCACTTGTTGCAGTCCACCAAGAGAAAGAAGAGATGTGATGCTTGGACACGAAAGGACCTCTAATGTCTCAGGGGGAATCGATTTTGAAATGCCGCAACAGCTGTTGGTTTCTTGCTTCCAGTTCAAAGCAGCCTTCCATCCAATTTTTTGTATTTTCATTTTCTTGAGCTTAGGAGGCAAATGGGGCAACTCCTGCAGATTTGGGCAGTTATCGAGAAAGAGTTCCGTTAAGCAAGGAAAGAAACAGTCGTATGCTGTTGCTCCTGCTCCATCAAACCAATCCTCCAATACTTGTAATCCCTTAATATTTAGCCCCTCCAACAATGGAACCACGGAAACCTTGTAATTCCCATGGAATTTATGGTCAAGCCGCTTTGCTTTTGGCATGTTACGAAGGTATAGTGACTTGAGGTGGGGAAGCTGCCCAAAAGGAGGAAGAGTTTCCCACTCCGAACACTCGTCCAGATGGATGTACTCTAGATTGGAGATCAAATCGACATTGTGCATCCATTTTGCTGATCTTGAACCCTCATATGAAACTATGGACAATCTTTTCAAATTTTTGTATGGTTCAAGATTTTCAAGCACATTCACATCTAAGTCAGAATTGACAGTCTTCCGTAGGCTTCCAAATTCAGTATTACCCCAATTCAATAATAAATCTGTGAGTTTTCTCTTCTCAAATAATTTTGCACTGCGAGCCTCGCTAGCATCCTTCACATTTTCCATAAAATGTATTTTTAATTTGCGCAACTGGCTCAAATGTTCCAACTCCCCAATTCCATAACCATTCTCATTCTTAACATTAAACTCAGTTAGTTCTTGAAGTGACCTTAATTTCCCAATTCCAGGTACCCTAGAAAATACATTCGGGGGCAATTCCAAGTAACGCAGATTAGAAAGATTACTCGCATTGCCAGGCAAGAAATCATCAGAGCAAGATCCCAATAACTTGTTATAGATTATGAACCGCAAATGATAAAGACTGCTTAGAGATCTTGGCATATGAGTGAGACGTGCAGTAAGACTCAAGTATCGAAGATGTTTCAAATTTTTAATAGCCTCAGACATCTTTTCCTGCCATGGAGAGTGTATGAACAGTAAACGAATTCTTTTCGATGCTTCAAAAATTTCAGTAAGTATTTCAGTAAAAGCTTGATCATCGGTTGTCAAAAAAAGGGAATGTAGATTTTTAACATCTTTAATCATTCTCAACACTTCTGGATTTTCAGTTTTAACAAATAAGTGTCGAACATTTTTAGGAACTTTAAAAGATAAAAAATCATCTCCCACAAATTCGAAACATTCCTCTGAAGAAATAGACCGTGCTAAATCATGTAATAAATCATGCATCTTATAGTATATTCTCTCACGATATTGAAACTCATCAAAGAAAGATTTTCTGATAAAAACATCAAAATACCTTCCTCCAATATCTTCCAAAGTCTCTCCTTCATTATAAGATTCCTGAATGAAACCCAATGCAATCCACATTCGAACTAAATCATCTTTATCAAACTCATGATCTTGTGGGAATAGGCCACAAAATGCAAAACAATTTTGTAGAGATTGTGGGAGGAGCGTAAAACTCAAACTTAAGATAGACAAAATGTTATTGCGACCCGGTTTTGGTTCTACGTTTAGAACATTACTTTCTAAAATTTTCATCCAAAATCTCTCAGTCAAGTTAGAATTGAGAACACCGCCAATGACCTTTGCGGCCAATGGAGAGCCTGAAAGCTTTTTAACGATCGAACTAGCAATGTCTTTTAATTTTTTATGAGCACCAAGGTTCTCTACACCAGCAAATGCATGAGTGTTGAGTAGCTTCAAACACACATCTTCCTCTAAGCCTTTTAATGGATAAATTTCCTTATCCTTACTAATCACATTTACAATCGCCGATGCAGCTGTATCCATCCGGGTAGTTAACAAAATTTTACTTCCCAAACCACCGTAAACTAGAGGGCAGAGTACATTCTCCCATTTGCTCATATCTTCTTCCCAAATGTCATCCAGAACAAGCAAGAACCTTTTGGATTGCACAACAGCTTTAAGATTCTCTTGAACGACAGCGAGTGACTCCAAACGAGGCCTCTCTTTGTTAAGACATTCCAACATATCGGCAATCACCTTTTTTGCATCAAAGTCGTTGGAAACACAAACCCACATATTCAGTTCAAATTCTTCTTTCACAGATCTTCATAGATGTGTTGAAAGAGAGTTGTCTTGCCCATGCCACCATGACCCACTATGAATAGAAGAGAAATGTTTTTGTATAAAGTATGATTTGGATCTTCTTTTGTTGGCTTCCTCAACCACTGCATAACAAAATCCTTCTCCTCGCCTCGACCGATGAGATCATTTTTAGGCAAGCATCCTGATTCACGATCTCTGTACAACTGATGCTCCAGCTCCTGCTGCTCCTGCTTTGCGTTTTCGATGAGATGAAGGAAAGTACTGACCTCAGCTGAAACTTTTTCAAGTTTCTTCACAACTGCCTCAAGTCTCTCCAAGTTGGGATCGATTTTGAGAACTCGTTCGCAGACTCTACGAAGTTTGCGAGCAGGTTCCGAAAATAATGTAGTGAATGAAGAACGCACCTTTTTTTCCCCCATGTTGAGCTCCAGTTGTTCTTCAAGCTTCATGTACTCAAAATCATCCAGGACATCATCCCCCCCTCACGGGTGGCTTCTGGTCCCTGCCATATCCATCTTTTGAGAGCCGGGTTGCGATCTGTGATGTGTGCTCGGGTGTAAGCAGAGACAACAGCTTGGATCTTGGGTTGGTTCTCTCGCAGCCTTTCTAGCTCGTCCTTCATGCCTGTCTGCCGTCTATATTGATCAAGAAGGTAATCGGAGCAAGCGTTGATGATCTTATCCAAGGTTGGGCCAACAAACCAGTCTGCCATGGCACAGATCAAGGTTAAGTAGAGTAGACACGGTGGAAGAGAGGAAGAGAAGAAAGGGTCTAGAGGACGGAAGGGTGGCCCGGGCAATGGAGGGGATGCCCAAAGTATCTTTATTAAGATAAAGAAGGTGTGATTTCCACCGTGGTTCCCTGTTGACTCTCATTGACGGAGAGCCATGGCTGTAGTAGAAGATTGCGTTCAGTTAAGTTAAGATGTGATTTCTACTGTGTAATAAATTAAAGAGCAGTCTTTTAGATTACTAATATTATTTACCTAATAAAAGATTAATTCATACAACTTAATATAATTTGTGATTTAAATTAATATTATTTAATTACTTCATAAATTAAGCAATAATAATTAAGAAAAATTTTAATCAAAATTAATTTTAATTTAATTAATAATTACATATTAATTAGTAATATTAATTTTAATAACAACAACAACAACAACAAGCCTTTATCCCACTAAGTGGGGTCGCCTAAATGAATCCTTCTTCTCTATTGCGTCCAATTGACAATTGCGTCCTATTTAGTATCATATTTTCATTTAATTCTAATAAATTCAGATCGTTTTTTATACAATATGTCCGTCTTTCTAGGTTAACCTTTGCCTTTCTTAACGTAAGTCGAATCTAAAACAATTGCTCTCCTAGTTGAATCATTAGATGGGCAACATTTAATATGACCAAAACATCTAATGAGTCATTTGGACAGCCCCCGTCACACAAACATGACACAAATCAAGGTTAAGAGGAGAGACGTTGGAAAAGAGGAAGAGAAGAGAGTTAGGAGGAAGAATTGCTATAATGGATGTGGGGTGCGCAATAAACTCTCACCATGGTTTCCTCATATATTGTAAGTTACGACAGTGTTTTAATTTTTTAACATTACAAATATTAATTAATTAAGAAAAATCGTAATTCATACTAATTAATATAGTTTGTGATTTAAATTGATATATATATATATGTAAAAAATAAATAGATCGGATAGACCTCATATATCTAATAGTTTAAGTAGTTAAACACGATACCATAAATGATATCTCATTCCGAAAAATAAATGTATCACTTATTGGTAGACTTAACTTATTTAAACTTAAAATTTTATGACTCCATTTTGGTCTGTGAATTTTATAGCTGACAAATTCCCCTATCTAATATACAAACTAGATATGATTTAGATTAATCTGGGCTCTTTTAATTCTCTATAGAGGCAAACTCCTATAGTTAATTACATCTTAGGAGACTGAAGTCAACTAATAAAACTCTTGATTAAGATTAGGGTTTTGCCTTCAAAATTTCAATGTTTAAGTTTTCATGGTTCTTTATAAGAAATTCAAATAAGAATAGATCAATGTGGAACAGTTATCTTCAGAATCCAAAGGAATAAAAGTAGGAAATATTTGGAGACAATGAAGAAATTTTAGTAATATCTCAAACTAATATATGGTTTGGTTTCACATTTTTGAAAGGGAAACTGTATTTAATGTTTTTAATTTTTGTAAATTATTTAGATGTTCGGGATTTATACTTACATATTCGGGATTTATGTCATACCGAACAACAACATCAGAATCATAAAAAGAGTTTAGGACTTAATCGTATGATATGCAATCGTAGGAAGTCTTTAAAGATAGTATGTGAGGATTTACGTCGTGCTAGACGAACGACCTCAACGTTCTATAAGTGTGCTATTTAAATTTATCAAAGTCCAACTGAAGCTGCTTTCGCCACTTTCTGTCGTCGCTTCAACCGCTACTCGAAGATGAATCGTCACTTGCTCTAGGTTGTAGTCTCGTTCCGAGAAGAGCGAAAGAAAACAAAATAACTAACTAGGTTATTCTAAGTTCTTGTTATTTATATGTTAAATAAAGTTTAAAACATTGTTTTGTAATCGTATTAATGTGTATTAGAATTTTGAAGAAGTATTAAAATTTAAAAGTTTGTTATAAGATTTCAATCCTAAACACGTGTTCTACCTACTATCCTAAAATATCATATAAACATGCTAGAGAAGTAATACTTAAAAATATAAGTACAGGTGAACATCTATAGTACAATGCAGTAAAGAAAGGAAAGAAAAGAATTATATAATGGAGTGCAATACAGAACATACATGCATTGTATAGTAAAGTACCACAGAAGGAAAAGACTGAAAGAAAGCCATACAATAAAGTATTGTAAAGAAAGAAAAGTCCACACAGTAAAGAAAGAACTATACAGTAAAAAAAAGAAGTAAAGAAGCTAAAACAACTGAATGTGTGCCTGGTTAATTCTTCTGATACTTTAAAACAGATTGCAATTGCATAACATAAATAGATTAGATAAACATTTGTAAATAATATATGAAAGGTTCAATAAAGTTAGATGATAAGCATATGAAAATTCAATGCGAGGTATAAAATTTTAATTTGGGGATGGGGTCATACGAGACTTTCTCTTCTCTTTTATCTCAATCTCACAGGCAACTGAAATGTTAAAGTCTACTTATCAATATCAATCAGAAGTTACCAGCAAATCACCCATATAAACGGACAACCCTAAACCCTGCCATTTTATTGATTAGTGAACCCAAGTAGTATCTAAACTTATCAATTTAAAAGTATGGTGTACTTATGTGTGATAGTATTTGAACATATAAATTTAAAGGTGTGGTGTAGTTATGTGTGATATCTAATAAGTGGTATTTTTTGTGTAGTATCTAAACTTATTGTGTCATTTGATGATCATATGTATTATGTATTTGTTAAAAGATTATTTACATGTGTACTATTGATTGGTTGCTTTTATAATGAACAATTATGTTGAATAATATTATTATTTAGAAATATTTACTTTCATTATCTGTTTGTTCATTCCTATCTTAACTAATTCTAAGTTCCTTAGTCGGGTCGTAACAAAATATTAGTAAGTATATATCCCCCTAAAATTTTATAAGTCCAAAATTAAAAAATATACAAATCTTTATTAAAAGACAAAATTTTAAGATAATATGTTCTCTAAAAATCTTAGAAAGTATAAGCTTTAGAGAGGTATATATTTTTTAAAACTTTTTGAAAAGTTACATAGTTTTTTTTGCTAATTATCAATAAATATTAGCATTTATTCATAGCTTTTCTAGCTATTTATATATATCTTAAGGCTTAAGTAGCAAAAGAGACATATTCTTAATTCATCTAAAAATCATAAAAGGTTTCACCCAAGGATTGTTCCTTATTATGTTGCAATAGTGACCATTGTCTTGTCATTGTGGACTTAAAGATTCAATTGTTATATGCTTGATTTGTAATATTATTTAAAGATTTTAAATATTTCTTAAAAATGTTTGAATTTCTCAAGTCTTTTTTAAGGGGTAAATTCTAAAAAATGTGTACATTAATGCAAACAATTATAATTCTTCATTTAGCTATATTTTTATTACTTTGATTCAATCAATAATATACATCAATAATTTTATATCTAATTGTTTGTCAAATAAAAAGAATTATTATTAGGCCTATCTATTGTTAAGACATCCCTCATCATCATTATAAGATATTTTTAAGCCTTTTATAGTCTTTAAACCTTCAAAAATCTATAATAGCTTCCAAGGAGCACTTTCATTCAAATTGAACTTTTTTTTATGGCTGTAACTCCTATCTTGATCATAACATATCTCAAATGACTTCAATCGAAAAAATATAAATTAGTGAATTATCTTTTGAATGACATTACTTATGTTAGAAGAATCATTCATTTAAGGTTTTAATAATTTTATAAAACAATAATAACGTACAAGAATCACTCATCAATCGCCACTTATAAATTTCTTTTTTGAGAAAAATACTTGAAATAAAAATCTACAAAAACAAGTATCTATATATTTATGGAAGTGCTTAGAAAAACTTCAATTCATTTTGACTAGTGGATAAATTACAATTAATTATCAATGTTTATGAAAGTAAAATAGCCTATTCAAGAAAGCTTTTGGTTTTGAATTTTCTATCTTAATATTTTTATATGAAGATTTTCATGGAAATAAAAAAAAGAATTCGTTAACTTTCACTGGTAAATAAGAGTTTTATGATGATTTGTTTGATCACATAAACTCATTAACTACAAAATTGTCAAAATTTCAGCACCAAGATGTCCAAAAAATTATAATTTTTGTAAAGATAAGCAACAACAATTCACAATGGCATGTTGTTGGAGAAATATGCTCATGCACATGATTGTCTTAGAACAAAATTCTTAGAAAAAGAAAAAAAACTAAGAAAAATACATAAATATTTTAAAAATAAAGGTATTATGTAAATGATTTTAATTCTTTGGGCGGTTTTTCTTGTTGACGTCTCTATGTCTTCACATTGAAAATGTGATGACAAATTGGGTTAATGATCATTCCTGAATGAAAAAAAAATTGCTCTGCTCTTGCAAGATAGTTTGGCTATCTTAGTAGAAACCATTAGAACAAGCTTAGGGGATACACACAGCCTAATTTGGATAAGAACAAGCCTTTATATAGATGAGTACTAATGCTTATAAATGGATATTATTCATAATCTATTGGTGAATCTTTTCTATGAGTAAGAACTAGAGCCTAACAAACGAGATTTAAGAGATGTAGATATTCTCACCCATGGGGTTACTTATACTTGAAAATGAAGATAAATATCTATAAAAAACTTTGCATAATGTTTAAATAATTTGCAGTTTTTTTTTTTAATTTCTTAATAGTTTTCTTACCATTGAAAGAATTTATTTAATTCTTAAAATGTTCTTATGCTTAAAAAAATGAAATAAAATTCATGTGTTGTTCTGATTTTATGTGCACTTGTGCATTGTCATAGCCATCGAAAATGGGTTAGTTTATTACCTCGGCTCGCTCTGGGTTTGATTTTCAGCCCAGCCATATCCATCTCAATATTTTTTGGGTTCTTTAAATAAATTTTTGATGTTCTGAACTTAACTTTGAAACTCTTGGACCTCGATATAATTTCAATAATTAGTCTCAATAGTCTCAAGCATTTTTGAAGAGAAGAGTTTAGAGCAAAATATTTTTGACAATTTTTTGCTTCAATTGAAGTGGAATGACGATATTACACTTTAAGAGAATTTACTTGATTCACTGGCTCTGAAGTGAGGTTCATATTGACATCTAACATAATAATTATTTTAATTTCTAGTTTAGATCATATTTTTTTTCAAAGATAAAATATAATATTTTTTTTAAGATAGTATAGACGTCATTATCCAAAAAGACAAGAACAAATTATATCTCGTGAAGAGATTCTTTCAGTCAAGTACAAAACTTGGTGTAATTTTTGAGTTGAAAATATCTAAAATTAAAATTTTGATCATCTTAATTCTAATTTCAACAAATTTATTGTCAAGCAAAATATCTTGATGAGAGCCTCAAAATTTTTTATAATGCTTCATCAACTCTGGATGACAATCTTCTACTGTTATTGAATACGAGGAAGGGAGGTCTGGCAATGATTTGAGGAGTGGAATGCTTTCTAAGTTAAGAAACTTGAGGGATGAGATGGCTGACAAAGAAGATGGCAGGCACTCCAGATTATCAAGACTCTTTATATGCAGACGAGACAAAGAGGGAGGGAGTTCTGGCAATGATTTGAGGAGTGGAATGTTTTCTAACCATAGACTGTCAAGGGATGAGAGGGCCGACAAAGAAGATGGCAGGCACCGTAGGTTTTCAAGACCATTTATATACAGAGCAGACATTCAGAGTAGTCAACGAGGGAGGGAGTTCTGGCAATGATTTGAGGAGTGGAATGCTTTCTAATGTTAGAACCTTGAAAGATGAGATGGCCGACAAAGAAGATGGCAGACACTCTAGGTTATCAAGACTCTTTATATACAAACGAGACAAAGATGGAGGGGCTTCTGGCAATGACTTGAGGAGTGGAATGCTTGTTAAGGATAGTTCGTCGAGGGATGAGTTGGCCGACAAAGAAGATGGCAGGCACTGTAGGTTATCAAGACTATCTATATACAGAGAAGACAAAGAGGGAGGGAGTTCTGGCAATGATGATTTGGCAATGATTTGAGGAGTGGAATGCTTTCTAATTCTAAATAGGTGAGGGATGAGATGGCCGACAAAGAAGATGGCAGGCATTGCAATGATTCCAGGTATTGAAGACGTAATTTTTTCAGGGAGGCAGGGAGGTATGGAAGCTGCTGGAGCTGAGCAACTTTTTCGACACGTAGAATTTCAAGTGAAGAGAGGCATTCCAAGGAGGAAGGGAGAGACTGCAGGGATTTGAGGCCTTTAAACCTCAACTTACGAAGGGTTGAGCTAACGCGCGGAAACCACTGCTCTGCCTCAATTGTAAAAGAAACCAGCGCATCATTATTACAAATTTTGAGCTCTTCCAAGGAGGCGATACTTACCGTTGGCAACAAGGATGGGTCATCTATAACAACTTGACAGAGAATAAGCTGGAATTTCTCAATGCCACTCTCCACTTGCTGCAGTCCACCAAGAGAAAGAAGAGATGTGATGTTTGGACACGAAAGGACCTTTAATGTCTCAAGGGGAATCGATTTTGAAATGCCGCAACAGTTGTTGGTTTCTTGCTTCCAGTTCAAAGCTGCCTTCCATCCCATTTTTTGTATATTCAATTTCTTGAGCTTAGGAGGCAAATGGGGCAACTCTTGCAGATTGGGGCAACTCCTGCAGATTTGGGCAGTTATCGAGGCAGAGTTCAGTTAAGCAAGGAAATATGCTGCTGCTCCTGCTCCATCAAACCAATCCTCCAATACTTGTAATCCCTCCATATGTAGCACCTCCAACGATGGAAACACAGAAACCTTGTCATTTCCATGGAATTTATGGTCAAGCCGCTTTGCTTTTGGCATATTACGAAGATACAGTGACTTGAGGTGGGGAAGCAGCCCAAAAGGAGGAAGAGTTTCCCACTCCGAACATTCGTCCAGACGGATGTACTCTAGATTGGAGATCAAATCGGCATTGTGCATCCATTTTGCAGATCTTGCACCCTCATATGAAACTATGGACAATCTTTTCAAATTTTTGTATGGTTCAAGATTTTCAAGCACATGCACATCTAAGTCAGAATTGACAATCTTCCCTTCATCAACGGTATTGTCCCAATTCAAGTATAAATCTGTGAGTTTTCTCTTCTCAAATAATTTTGCATTGCGAGCCTCCATAGCATCCTTCACATTCTTCAGAAAATGTATTTTTAATTTGCGCAACTCCCTCATATGTTCCAACTCCCCAATTCTATAACCATTCTCATTCTTAACATTAAACCCATTTAGTTCTTGAAGTGACCTTAATTTACCATATCCAGGTAGACTAGAATATACATTCGGGGGCACTTCCAAGTAACGCAGATTAGAAAGATTACTCACATTGCCAGGCAATAAATCATCAGAACAAGATGGCCACCATAACTCGTCATAGATTATGAACCGCAAATGATAAAGACTGCTGAGAGATCTTGGCATATGAGTGAGATGTGCAGTAAGATTCAAATATCGAAGATGTCTCAAATTTTTAATAGCCTCAGAAATCTTTTTCTGCCATGGAGAGTATATGAACAACAAACGAATCCTTCTGGATGCTTCAAAAATTTCAGTAAGTATTTCAGTAAAATCTTGACCAATGGCTGTAAAAAAAAGCGAATGTAGATTTTTAACATCTTTGATCATTCTCACCACTTCTGGATTTTCAGTTTTAACAAATAAGTGTCGAATATTTTTAGAAACTTTAAAAGATAAAACATCATCTCCCACAAATCTGAAACATTCTTCAGAAGAAATAGACTGTGCCAAATCATGTAGTAAATCATGCATCTTATAGTCTGTTATTGTATAATGGTGAAACTCATCAAAGAAAGATTTTCTGACCAAAATATTAAAATACCTTCCTCCAATATCTTCCAAAGTCTCCCCTTCAATAGAAGAATCCTGAATGAAACCCAATGCAATCCACATTCGGACTAAATCATCTTTATCAAACTCATGATCTTGTGGAAATACGCCACAAAATGCAAAACAATTTTGTAGAGGTTGTGGGAGGAACGTAAAACTCAAATTTAAGATAGGCAAAATGCTATTGCAACCCGGTTCTGGTTCTATGTTTAGAACATTACTTTCTAAAATTTTCATCCAAAAGCTCTCATTCAAGTTAGAATTGAGAACACCACCAATGACCTTTGCGGCCAATGGAGAGCCTGAAAGCTTTTTAACTATCGAACTAGCAATGTCTGTTAATTTTTTATGAGCACCAAGGTTCTCTACACCGGCAAATGCATGAGAGTTTAGTAGCTTCAAACACACATCTTCCTCCAAGCCCTTTATTCTCAATATTTCGATCTTCATTTTAATAACTTTTGCAATCGTTGATGCAACTGCATCCATTCGAGTCGTTATCAAAATCTTACTTCCGAAACTTCCACGAGTCAGAGGGGAGAGCACATTCTCCCATTTGCTCATATCTTCCTCCCAAATATCATCCAGAACAAGCAAGAACATTTTAGATTGCACGACAGCTTTAAGACTCTCTTGAACAGCAGCGAGTGACTCCAAACGAGGCCTCTCCTTGTTAAGACATTCCAACATATCAGCAATCACCTTTTTTGCATCAAAGTCGTTGGAAACACAAACCCACATTTTCAGTTCAAATTCTTCTTTCAGATCTTCATAGATGTGTTGTAAGAGAGTTGTCTTGCCCATGCCACCATGACCCACTATGGATAGAAGAGAAATGTTTTTGTACAGAGTAGGGCTGGCAATATGAGTTGGATCTTCATTTGTTGACTTCCTCAACCACTGCATCACAAAATCCTTCTCCTCGCCTCGACCGATGAGATCATTTTTAGGCAAGCATCCTGTTTCACGATCTTTGCACAACTGAAGCTCCAGCTCCTGCTGCTCCTGCTTTGCGTTTTCGATGAGATGAAGGAAAGTACTGACCTCAGCTGAAACTTTATCAAGTTTCTTCACAACCTTCTCCAGTCTCTTCAAATTGGGATCCGTCTTGAGAGCACGTTTGCCAATTTTCTTTAAAGAGCTCATGGCGGAACGTACCTTTTGCTGCTTCTTGTTTCTGGTAAGCCGTTCTTCAAGCTTCTCGTACTCAAAGTCATCCAGAACATCATCTGCCTCATCGATAGCATCTCGTAGCTGCCAGATCCAGCTGTTGAGTGCTGGGTTTCGATCTCTGATCTGTGCTTGGGTGGAAGCAGAGACGACAGCTTGGACCTTGGGGTAGTTTTGTTGCAGCCTTTCGAGCTCCTTCTTCATGCCCGTCTGCCATCTATATTGATCTTGAAGGTAAACAGAGCAAGCTTTGAAGATCTTATCCATGATTGGGTCAATAAACAATTCTGCCATGACACAGATCAAGGTTTGGAGGAGGAGAGACGGTGGAAGAGAGGAAAAGAAGAAGAGAGTCAAGATGACGGAAGTATGTCTGGAAGGGCAGTGGAGGGGATGCGTAAAGTATGTTTATTGAGATGAAGAAGGTGTGATTTCCACCGTGGTTTCCTGTTGTCTCTCATTGACGGAGAGCCATGGCTGTAGTAGAAGATTGCTATAATGGATGTGCGGCGGAGGATGGATGTGGGTAAGTTAAAATGGAGAGCCATGGCTTTTAGATTACTAGTATTATCTAACTAAAAAAATTATTAATTCATTCAACTTAGTATAATTTGTGATTTAAATTTATATTATTTAATTACTTTCATAAATTAAGCAATAATAATTAAAAAAAAATTAATAAAAATTTATTTTAATTAATAATTAATAATTAAATATTAATTAAAAATATTAATATCAACAACAACAACAACCTCAAGTCTTTATCCCACTAAGTGGGGCACCTACATGAATCATTCTTCTCCAATGCGTCGTGAGTGTCATATTTTCATTTAATTCTAATAAATTAAGATCATTTTTTATATAATATGACCAAGTTTTTCTAGGTCTACCTTTGTCTTTCTTAACATAAATCTAGTCTACAACATCTGCTTTTCTAGCCGAATCATTAGATGACCAACATTTAACATGACCAAACAATCTAATGAGTCGTTTTGATAGCCCCGATCACACAAACATGGCATAGATCAAGGTTAAGAAGAGAAGAGACAGTAGAAGAGAGTTAAAAGGAAGAATTGCTACAATGGATATGGGGTGCGCAATACACTCTCACCACGATTTCCTTGTATATTGTAAGTTACAACAGTGTTTTAGTTTTTTAACATTACAAATATTAATTAATTAAGAAAAATCGTAATTCATACTAATTAATATAGTTTGTGATTTAAATTGATTGAATAGAGTTAATGTTAGTTAATTACTTTCTTAAACTAAAAATTATGATTAATTAACATTTTAATTCAATTAACAAAATTTTATTTAATTAATAAATATTTTTTAAAAATTAAGGTTGAAAATTTGTACTTTTAAAAATTTTGCCCATATTTCAAATGAGCTTTCCTCAATAATTTGGCAAAATCTTAAAAAATGATATACTTTTGTGCATCTAAAATAAGCCTACACGATTGGCGAGAAGATTGAAAGTTTAAATAGAAAGAAATAACAATAAGAAAGAGAGCACCAATGGAAGATCAAAGGGTTTGCCTTCAAGACCAGATGCATCCTCCTTAACTGTAGTTGAAGGCCGACCCGGTGCATGTCGCCCAACCCAATGACAAAGGTCAACCAAGCCAAGAGGACAAAATGAGTGATCCATTTTCGAGCCCATCAGACTATTAACAAACAAACAAACACTCGAATTAGCCATACCAAAAAGCAGTGCAAAGGCATTGACCTCCCTATCACATATTAGTGATGTGATCGATTCTCTTGTCACAATGTTAGTATCAAATGACTTGTCACAAAGAATTTCTGATTGTAATTTTTTTGCGATTGTTTCTTTTGTTGCAATGCTGATCATTAAAAGAATTGTCACAAATAATTTATGACAATCATCTCCGATCACAAAAAATAATATGTATATTTATATAGTATTTGTTTTAGATTATTCATACATTTGCAACAACTGGGATCTTGAAAGTAGTTCATCATAATACCCTAAATCCAACTAAAATGTTTTTTAAAAAATATGAGTATAATTTTTAAATATGCAATATATTTTATCTCTATGTTATAACTTAACAATTGCCTAATGACAAGAAGAGTTTAAATTAAAATATCTTTTTTATCATAATTGCTCGATATTATTTTTGATTTGCTCTTTATTTATCATAATTGTTTGATTTTTTATACATGAATGGCCGAAATGAAGTGCAATTATAGCTTATCCTTTCAAAGAAATATTAATTGTTATTAAGCTTCAACAAATTAACTTTATTTTGAGAAAAAAACTATTAGCATATGGCAAATGAATCCACATTGAAGAAAACTAAATGTTGATGTTGTTGGCTATAACTTACTTGGTGTGTCAAGGAATGATGTTATGAATCTATTAATATTGAGATTGTAGCTTGTAGCACACAACAAAGATAATGACAAAGATAATGATTTTACTATAATTTTCAAATGATGCATATAACTTTATTTAAAGTGGCGCATTTTTAATTATCATCAACTAAAATGATAATTTTTAAAGATGCCTTGACGCCAAACAAAATGACATTATCGAATAAAAAAACATTCAAGTGAAGATCACATTAAATGAGGGCACCTCATATGAACTCTCTCTTAAAAATTGGGGATAATCACGAACACGTCGTGATCATGTTAAGATGACTGATATGGATATTAGGACATAAACGAGCGTGAACTTTTTATTTTGGCCATCAAATTGTAGAGACGTCATGGGTACGCTGAGATGGATAGGGAAGTAGGAGATTAATCATAGAGATGGTAGATATCTCTTGATTTTGAAAACTTTTTTTTTTGTCATGTCAAGTTGAAACTTAGGCTTCATTCGACGAAGCTCATTCAAAAGTCTTGTGGCTGAACGAGCCTCATCGTCTTCATTCTAAAAAGATGATAATTCATGAATCTTGTGATATAATAATCAGAGCCGTTTTGAAAACGCTCCATTGGCGAATAGTTCTCTAATCAGAGCCGTTTTGAAAACGCTCCATTGGCGAACATAAACATTTCAGACGGCATCGTTCAATCCAGTTGAATAGTTCTCCAGACTCTACGAGGCCTTAGATGTTAGATTGTTAATTGAAGACATCAGAGTTCTTCGTAAACAACTTTTCTACATCAAACTTTTCTTTCACTCCAAAACTGTTAGTAATATCAATATTAGCAATATTTTGGATTTATTAGAGGTGAAGGAGGCGACGAAGAACTTTCAAATTGAAATTATCAATAAAAGAATAACTTAATATTTTTGAATATCTGTTTTATTTGACATTGTAAATTTAGGGAGATAATGCATGCATATGTTCATGCTCGGTCTATGGTCATTTTAAAAAAATAAATATTTACTAATTCTTCATATGAAATTCAATGTACATTTGATCTTATGTCTCCTTTATTAGTGCCTTACTTTTAATTAATAAAATATTAGAAAAATCAAAATCTAATTATGCTTTTTAAAACCCAATGATATAATATATGCATTCATTCCATCTTTTTAAAGGTATAAGTGAGTCAAGCTAGCTCAAGCTGAGCTCGATAAATGACTCATAAACTGAACTCAATGAGTTAACAAGCCAAACTTGTACCAATCTTGACTCGACTTGCTAGCTCATGAGTAGGCTATTTAAAAAAAAAACTCTTAATTTAAAATGCATTTAAAATGAAATAAATTTTAAAATTTTAAGTAAAAACTATTAAAATTAATTAAAAAATTGAACCTTACTATTATTATTAAAATTATTAAAATTTAAGATTTTAATTATAAATCATACGCATGTCAAACTAATATATTACTGTCGATTTTTCTTCTAAAAAAGTCACATACTACTAGTGTAATATTATTTGTTGCTATTAAATAGCCGATAAATTTTTGAAAACTACAACAACATAATGAAATCTTTTCAATTGAGTCAGAGGTCGCGATTTTTGACATTTTGACTCTTCCATGTAAAAAAAAATATTTTTCTTCTTTTTTGTGGATTTCTTTTTACTTATGTGTCTGTTGGATCTTCGTACAACACTAAGATGTTCTTGAATTTATCAACACACAACAAATATATACATTTCATATTTAAGCAATTTCAATGAAGTCGACATGAACATAACTACTGAGTCAATGTCTAAATGTTTTTTTTTTACAAATTATATAATCATCTAATTTTAATATCGCCAACAGCTTAATGTCGTTGGCCAACTAATTAATTTTTTTCATAGTTATGGACATAAAATTTCATTTTTCAATAGTTATAGACATAAAATTTCATTAATGATATTTTTAATTACAACCCTCGCTTCTTGGTTGCCATTGCTAACCCCAATAGCTACTATCACTCCACATATTATAATTTGTTAGTTATATTATTATTACTATTAATTAATTGAAAAAATCTAATTAAACTTGAGATAAGATGTTACGTAGCACCAACATTACATCACATTTAGGTAATGTGAAGTCTTATGACGAGCCAACATACCAAAAGTATTTGACTATTAAAAGATGATAATAAGTACTACTTTCACATGATGCTTGTAATTATAAAAAATTGGGTGTGAGATAGGTAAATATAAAAATTTTCAGTGCTATGTATGTAAAAAGCCCAAATTAAAAATTATTTAATTCTTCAATTAATATTTGAAGAAATTTAATTTTGGCATCATTAAATTTGGCTCTTCAAGGCATTCAATTCTACAAATCTATAATAAATTGATAAAATTAATTATCTTTGACATTTTTACGAATAAATTAATAAATTTATTTTGAATCAGTAATATTTTGTCAAACAAAAAATCAATAAATTTATTTTGAATTTGTAGATTTAAATGATAATTTTACAAATAAAAGGAAATAAATAGGTGAAAGTACATGAATTTAAAACCCTAAACAAAATCAAAAACTACCATCAGTATTAAACATTTACTTTACAGTGAAGACAGTTTAATGCCATAATAAACTTTTGACAACAATTTATAAATAAAAAAAATAAGAAAAAGGCATTCCAAAAACATCCTTCACAGCAACTGAGGAGTTCATTGTTTTGTAGCTCCATCAAAGATGCTTCATGGCCACTTCCCAGCTGCTTCCGAATTGCTTTAGAACCATCAAAATGATAAAAGGATGAGTTTTTGTGTCTCGCCCTCTCCTGACAATGACTCCTAGAATATGTCCTCCAATGCAGCTGCAAACCTCTTTTCAGCTTCATACAGAAATTTTGTAATCTATCATAAATTTTGCTCCTTTCCTATAAAATGTCCAAGAATATATCATTAGCACTGAATTATCATAAAGTTGTAAATTTAAAACATTTGTTAGTTATCTCCTTATTTGCCATCCCTGACAGAATCCTGCAAAATAACATTCAAGTTCAGAATAAGTTATCAAAGAGAATAAAAATGGAGCAAACAGATATGAAATAAGTAATTCATAATCAACTCTGCAAAGAGAAAAATACCATTAATAGTCCAAATATCAGATAATGGTCTTGTCAAGTGGCAACCTGCAAAGTTGTTTTTGTGTTACCGCAATGTCATTTCAACTAAGGTTAGAAAAGTGTATAAAAGCAATTGAACATTTAGGATCTTAGGGTTTTAAAATTTTGAAGTTTTTGGGCTATTAAAATATAAATTTTGAAAGCTTATAATATTAAGATTTGAGTTTTTAAATTTTAGCTCATGAATCTAAAAATATGTTGAATTTGAGCTATTCGGACTTAGGATCTTAGGATGGAAGCATAATTCAAATATTGAGTTTTCATGACATTTGAGATTGACAACTACCAGATTCACAACGTGTCTGCTAGCGAACAGAAAACAGTAAAATGATTAAAATGAGACCTTATGTGCAAGCTATTTGATTTAACTCATGCATTAAAATCATATAAATTATCTTAAGACACCAAATGCTCCACCTAAAATAGCTCAAACACATGAAAGTTAAACACTCGAATGTGCTCCAACCAATGCGTTGAATACTCAACTAATGGGTTCGAGAATGCTGCGCGGGTTAATCGGGTCGCCTTGTTTATAGGGCAGGGTTGTAAGTCCCACCCCACTATTCTGATCCTCCTCCTTGCAAGGATTAGAGTTGGCAAGTTTAGTAAATCTGAAATAAGAGTTTACAAGTCCAAGTCACCTCAACTATTCCGATCATCCTCCTCACAAGGGCTATAATTGACAAATTTAATAATTTTGAAATAAATACCCAAATCTTGAAATAAGAGTTTACAAGTCCAATCAACCCAACTACTCTGATCCTCCTTCCTATAAGAGTAGGAGTCGACATGACTTATGCTTTAAAAAGCTTAAACTACAAAACTAATCAACCCAACTACTCGAAGCACCCTTATGCGGCTAACTATTTGAGGACCGCCCTCACTACCTACAAACTATCAAGAGAGCGATCCGCACCCATGATCTAAGGGGACTTAAGACCTTCAAAGAGCCTGCACTACCAATAGGTCACGGTTGGCGACACACACACACATGTTTACACCAAAATATATGTTATCCGCTGATAAATCTAATTATTTGATATTTCTTACACTAACATATATGTTTACAATTGTATGTGAGGCTAAACTCAAGCTTTAGTTTCCTAACTAATCTCATTCACATGAATTTTCACCAAAATAGCTCAAACATATGAAAGTTAAATATTTACATGTGCTCCAACCAATGAATTGAATACTCAACTAATGGGTTCGAGAATGCTACGCGGGCTAATCGGGCCGCCATATTTATAGGGCAGGGTTGTAAATCCCACCCCTCTAGTCTGATCATCCTTCTCACAAGGACTAGAGCTGGCGAGTCTAGTAAGCCTGAAATATGAGTTTACAAGTCCAAATCACCCCAACTATTCTGATCCTCCTTTTTGCAAGGACTACAATTGACGAGTCTAGTAATTTTGAAATAAATGTCCAAATCTTAAAATAAAATTCTACAAGTCCAATCAACCCAACGACTCTGATCCTCCTACCTATAAGAATAGGAACCGACAGCAGATATGCTTTAAAAAACTTCAACTGCAAAATTAATTGCCCCCTTCAATATAAAAAAGTTTATAAGATTTAATACCCTCATGATAGCCGAACTAATAGAAGATTTCAACCAGAGGGGTTAATCTTTAAATCAATACTTTCAAAATAATCAATTAAAATATCCAAGCTAAAAATCAATCACAAAAGACTTAAAACAAATCTCATCAACCCCCCGCAATAGTTTGTTGAGGGAGACAAATTTCTAATCGTCTTCAGCTCACAAAGAGCTAAAGTCATATTAAATGCATCCTTATATTCACAATCAAAGTAATTGCATGCCCATAAGAACATAACCCGAGTCATCTGTCTGCGTGATTTTGCCACCAAATGACACTACAAACTTGCGGTTATGACTGGAGCCATCTGACCGGTTAGTTGCCGCCAAATGACACAATTATATTACAGTCAACCCGTATGTTCCCCAACAGTTTTCTATCATTTGAGTTGTAAATCATAAGGGTGCAGTTGATTGATAAAAAAATCAGCTTAAATTTGCCCTGTTAGACAAATATACACCTCAGATCTATATGAATTTCTTGAACGACGTAATCCATGCCGCTGACAAGAATCCATCTATCAGGTTGGATTGGGTCGACTACCTTCTCTGACTAAGTGAATTAGGGACCATGACAACTCGAGATGACAGAACCATGTGATTTTGATCTGGTTTCGTCTTCATTCCCCCATCATCCGCTTTAATCTTCAACTGATGAATTTTATAACTTAAATCCTAAGTTTGTTTCTATTATATGTTAAATATTCAATTCTTAATAAATAGTCTTTATCAAAAGTGCTCTCTTGTTACCAGGAGGCGTAATTAACTATAGGGGTTTGCGCCTATGAGAAACCTCGAACCCTGGATAAAAAAATCCTCGCAAAATGCAGACAAAATCTCTAGAGAGTGTCTTCATTATTATAAGATATTTTTAAGCCTTTTATGGTCTTTAAACATTCAAAAATCTATAATAGCTTCCAAGGAGTAGTTTCATTCAAATTGAATTTTGTTTTATGGATGTAACTTCTATCTTGATCATAACATATCTCAAATGACTTCAATCGAAAAAACATAAATTAGTGCATTTCCTTTTGAATGACATTAATTATGTTACAAGAATCATTCATTTTAGGTTTTAATAAATTTTATAAAACAATAATAACGTATAGGAATCACTCGTCAGTAGACACTTATAAAATTTTTTTTGAGAAAAATACTTGAAAAAAGAAATGTAAAAAATAAAGTATTTATATATTTATGGAAATGCTTAGAAAAATTTCAATTCATTTTGACTAGTGGATAAATTACAATTAATTATTGAAGTTTATGGAAAGTAAAATAACTTATTCAAGGAAGATTTTGGTCTTGAATTTTCTATCTTATCAAACATTGACATTTTTATATGAAGATTTTCATGGAAATAACAAAAGAATTCATTATCTTTCACAGATAAATAAGAGTTTTATGATGATTAGTTTGATCACATAAATTCATTAACTACAAAATTGTCAAAATTTCAACACCAAGATGTCAAGGAAATTATAATTTTTGTAAAGATAAGTAGCAACAATTCACAATGGCATGTTTTTGGAGAAATATACTCGTGCACATGATCGTCTTAGAACAAAATTCTTAGAAAAAAAAGTAAAGAAATAAGAAAAATACCGAAATATTTTAAAAATAAAGGTATTATGTAAATGATTTTAATTCTTTGTGTAGTTTATCTTGTTGACATCTCTTTGTCTTCACATTGAAAATGTGATGGCAAATTGGGTCAATGATCATTCTTGGATGAAAAAAATTTGCTATGCTTTTACAAGATAGTTTGGTTATCTTAGTAGAAACCATTAAAACAAGCCAAGGGGATACACACTACCTAATTTGGATAGGATCAAGCCTTTATATAGATGAGTACTAGAGCTTATAAATTGAGATTATTCATAATCTATTGGTGAGTGGTGAATCTTTTCGGAGTAAGAACTAGAGCCTAACAAGCGAGATTTAAGAGTTGTAAATGTTCTCCTTACCCATGGGATTACTTATACTTGAAAATGAGGATAAATATCTATAAAAAAACTTTGCTTAATGTTTAAATAAATGTTTAAATAATTTGCACTTTTTTAAAATTATTTTTAATAGTTTCTTACCATTGAAAGAATTTTTTTTAATTTTTTAAAATGTTCTTATGCTTAAAAAATGAAATAAAAATCATGTGTTGTTTTGATTGTATGTGCACTTGCGCATTGTCATAGTCATCGAAAATGGGTTGGTTAGCTACCTCAACCTGCTTTGTGTTTGATTTTGAGCCCAGACATGTCCATCTCAATATTTTTTGGGTTCTTAAAATAATTTTTTGATGTTCTTAACTTAACTTTGAAACTCTTGTATCTCAATATAGTTTCAACAACTAGTCTCAAGCATTTTTGAAGAGTTTAGAGCAAAATAGTTTTGACAATTTTTTGTTTCGATTGATGTGGAATGACGATATTACACTTTAGGAGAATTTACTTGATTCACTGACTCTGAAGTGAGGTTCATATTGGCATCTCACATCACAATCCATAAGACATTAAAAAAAAAAAAAATTAATCTAAATAAGCCCAAATTAAGTAGATTTTAATTTAAATATGCTCAAATTAAATAATTGAAGTGTGGTTGAAATTTCAGAGGTGGAAATCATCAATATTTTAAGTATAATGCTATATAAGAAGAGCTCGCTATCTACTTCAAAATCACAAATCAATTTTAACTACAACTGAAATTAAACAATTAACGACAAAACAAGGATTTTATAATTTAATTACAAACACAGCTCTTAAATAAAATTAATACTGACAAAAGAAAGGTATGCAATCTTGCGCCAATCAGAGCCCTAATATTTGTTATAACGCTTCATCAACTCTGGATGACAATCCTTTACTGTTAATGAATACAAGGAGGAAGGGAGGTCTGGCAATGATTTGAGAAGTGGAATGTTACGTAACTGGAATGTTACGTAACCTTATATAGTTGAGGGATGAGATGGCCGACAAAGAAAATGGCAGGCACTCTAGGTTCTCAAGGCTCACTATATACAGAGAAGACAAAGAGGGAGGGAGTTCTGGCAATGATTTGAGGAGTGGAATGCTTTCTAAATGAAGGGATGAGATGGCCGACAAAGAAGATGGCAGGCACTCTAGGTTATGAAGACTCCTTATATACAGACTAGACAAAGAGGGAGGGAAATCTGGCAATGATTTGAGGAGTGGAATGTTACTTAATGATAGTTGGTTCAGGGATGAGGAGGCCGACAAAGAAAATGGCAGGCACTGTAGGTTATCAAGGCTATTTATATACAGATGAGACAAAGAAGGAGGGAGTTCTGGCAATGATTTGAGGAGTGGAATTCTAACTATATGTATATGCTTGAGGGATGAGATGGCCGGCAAAGAAGATGGCAGGCACTCTAAGTTATCAAGCTCCCATAGAGACAGTGAATTCAAGGAGGAAGGGAGGTCTGGCAATGATTTGAGAAGTGGATTGCTATTTAAATTTAAACGGCTGAGGGATGACATGGTCGACAAAGAAGATGGCAGGCACTGCAATGATTCCAGGTATTCAAGACATAATTCTTTCAGGGAGGCGGGGATATGTAGAAGCTGCTGGAGCTGAGGAACTTTTTCGATACGTAGGATCTCAAGTGAAGAGAGGCGTCCCAAGGAGGAAGGGAGAGACTGCAGAGATTTGAGGCCTCTAAAGCTCAACTCACGAAGGGATGAGCTAACGTGCGAAAACCACTGCTCCGCCTCAATTGTAAAAGAAACCAGCACGTCATTATTACAAATTGTGAGCTTTTCCAAGGAGGCCATTCTTACTGTTGTCAACAAGGAAGGGTCATCTATAACAACTTCACTGACAATAAGCTCGAATTTCTCAATGCCACTCTCCACTTGTTGCAGTCCACCAAGAGAAAGAAGAGATGTGATGTTTGGACACGAAAGGACTTCTAATGTCTCAAGCATAATTGATTTTGAAATGCCGCAACAGTTGTTGGTTTCTTGTTTGCAGTTCAAAGCAGCCTTCCATCCAATGTTTTGTATCTTCATTTTCTTCAGTTTAGGAGGCAAATGGGGCAACTCCTGCATATTTGGGCAGTTAACGAGGAAGAGTTCAGTTAAGCAAGGAAAGAAACAGGCATATGCTGTTGCTCCTGCTCCATCAAACCAATCCTCCAATACTTGTAATCCCTCCAAATTTAGCACCTCCAATGATGGAAACACAGAAACCTTGTCATTCCCATGGAATTTATGTTCAAGCCGCTTTGCTTTTGGCATATTACGAAGATACAGTGACTTGAGGTGGGGAAGCAGCCCAAAAGGAGGAAGAGTTTCCCACTCCGAACATTCGTCCAGACGGATGTACTCTAGATTGGAGATCAAATCGGCATTGTGCATCCATTTTGCAGATCTTGCACCCTCATATGAAACTATGGACAATCTTTTCAAATTTTTGTATGGTTCAAGATTTTCAAGCACATTCACATCTAAGTCAGAATTGAAAGCCTTCCGTAGGCTTCCAAATTCAGTATTGCCCCAATTCAATAATAACTCTGTGAGTTTTCTCTTCTCAAATAATTTAGCATTGCGAGCCTCTATAGCATCCTTCACGTTCTCCAGAAAATGAATTTTTAATTTGCGCAACTCGCTCATATGTTCCAACTCCCCAATTCTATAACCATTCTCATTCTTAACATTAAACTCAGTTAGTTCTTGAAGTGACCTTAATTTCCCAATTCCAGGTACCCTAGAAAATACATTCGGGGGCAATTCCAAGTAACGCAGATTAGAAAGATTACTCGCATTGCCAGGCAAGAAATCATCGGAGCAAGATCCCAATGACTTGTTATAGATTATGAACTGCAAATGATAAAGACTGCTTAGAGATCTTGGCATATGAGTGAGACGTGCAGTAAGATTCAAGTATCGAAGATGTCTTAAATTTTTAATAGCCTCAGACATTTTTTCTTGCCATGGAGAGTGTATGAACAACAAACCAATCCTTCTCGATGCTTCAAAAATTTCAGTAAGTATTTCAGTAAAATCTTGATCATCGGTCATCCAAAAAAATGAATGTAGATTTTTAACATCTTTAATCTTTCTCAACACTTCTGGATTTTCAGTTTTAACAAATAAGTGTCGAACATTTTTAGGAACTTTAAATGATGAAAAATCATCTCCCACAAATCCGAAACATTCCTCTGAAGAAATAGAGCGTGCCAAATCATGTAATAAATCATGCATCTTATAGTATATTCTCTCACCATACTGAAACTCATCAAAGAAAGATTTTTTGATCAAAACAACAAAATACCTTCCTCCAATATCTTCCAAAGT
>NW_018164444.1:30913890-30914657 GCF_001263595.1 Phalaenopsis equestris | reverse complement strand
TTTGGTTCTACGTTTAGAACATTACTTTCTAAAATTTTCATCCAAAAGCTCTCAGTCAAGTTAGAATTGAGAACACCACCAATGACCTTTGCGGCCAATGGAGAGCCTGAAAGCTTTTTAACTATCGAACTAGCAATGTCTGTTAATTTTTTATGAGCCCAAAGGTTCTCCGCACCTGCAAATGCATGGGTGTTGAGTAGCTTCAAACACACATCTTCCTCTAAGCCCTTTAATGGATAAATTTCTTTATTCTTACTAATCACATTTGAAATCGCCAATGCAACTGTATCCATCCGGGTAGTTAACAAAATTTTACTTCCCAAACCTCCGTAAACTAGAGGGCAGAGTACATTCTCCCATTTGCTCATATCTTCTTCCCAAATGTCATCCAGAACAAGCAATAACCTTTTGGATTGCACGACAGCTTTAAGTCTCTCTTGAAGAACAGCCAGCGGTGACTCCAAACGAGGTCTCTCCTTGGTAAGAATATCCAACATATCGGCTATGACCTTTTTTGCATCAAAGTCGTTGGAAACACAAACCCACATTTTCAGTTCAAATTCTTCTTTAAGATCTTCATAGATGTGTTGTAAGAGAGTTGTCTTGCCCATGCCACCATGACCCACTATGGATAGAAGAGAGATGTTTTTGTACAGAGTAGGGCTAGCAATATGAGTTGGATCTTCATTTGTTGGCTTCCTCAACCACTGCATAACAAAATCCTTCTCCTCGCCTCGACCGATGAGATCATTTTTAGGCAAGCATCC
>NW_018164444.1:30909214-30912677 GCF_001263595.1 Phalaenopsis equestris | reverse complement strand
GCGCAATAGACTCTCATCATGATTTCCTCGTACATTGTAAGTTACGACAGTATTTTAGTTTTTTAACATTACAAATATTAATTAATTAAGAAAAGTCGTAATTCATAGTAATTAATATAGTTTGTGATTTAAATTGATTAAATAGAGTTGATGTTATTTAATTACTTTCTTGAACTAAAAATAATGATTAATTAACATTTTAATTCAATTAACAAAATTTTAATTAATAAATAAATATTTTTTAAAAAATTAAAACTGAAAAATTATAATTTTAAAAATTTTTGTCCATATTTCGAATGAGTTCTCTTCTATAATTTGGCAAAATCTTAAAAAAATGTTATATTTTATACATCTAAATCTAAAATGAGCCAACAAGAATTTCGAGGAGCTCGAAGAGTTTAAATAGAAGGAAACATCAACAAGAAAGGGACCATCGATGGAAGACCAAAGGGCTTGTTTTATTGACCAGATGCAGCCTCCTTAACTGGAGTTGAAGGCTGATCGAGTGCATACCACTCGACCCAAGGACAAATGTCAACCCAGCCAAGAGGACATAATAAGTGATCCAAGTCCAAGCCCATCAGACTATGGCTAAACAAACAAGCACTCGAATTAACCATCACCAAAAAGCCATGAAAAGGCATTGACCACCCTATCACATATTAGCGATATGACCGATTTTCTTGTCACAATGTTAGTCATCAAATAACTTATCGCAAAGAATTTATGATTGTGGTGTCTCTTGTTGCAATACTGGCCATTAAAAGAATCCTCACAAATAATTTTTGACAATGATCTCCGTTCACAAAAATAATATATATATTTATAGTATATTTGTTTTAGATTTTTCATACATTTGCCAAATCTTGGAAGTAGTTTATCATAATACCCTAAATTCAATTAAAATGTTTAAAAAAAAATATGAGTATAACTTTTAAATATGCAATATTTTTTATCTCTATATTGTAACTTAACAATTGCCAAATTACAAGAAAAGTTTAAATTAGAATATATCTTTTATATCATAATTGCTCGGTATTACTTTTTGATTTGCTCTTTATTTATCATAATTGTTTTGATTTTTTTATACATGAATGGTTGAAATGAATTGCAATTATAGCTTATCTTTTCAAAGAAATGTTAATTATTGTCATTAAGCTTCAACAAATTAGCTTTATTTTGAGAAAAAAAAGCTATTAGCATATGACAAATGAATCCACATTAAAGAAAACTAAATATTTGATGTTGTTGGCTATAACTTACTTGGTGCCAACAAATAATAATATTAAGGTGTCAAGGAATGATGTTATAAATCCATTAGTATTGAGTTTGCACACAACAAAAATAATGATTTTACTATGATTTTCATATAAAAGTTAAATATTTGCATGTGCTCCAACCAATGGATTGAATACTCAACTAATTGGTTCGAGAATGCTACGCAGGCTAATCGAGCCGCCTTATTTACAGGAAATGGTTGTAAGTCCCACTCCTCTAGTCTGATCATCATCCTCGCAAGGACTAGAGCTGACGAGTCTAGTAAGCCTGAAATAAGAGTTTACAAGTCCAAATCACCCGAACTATTCTAATCCTCCTTGCTAGGAGTACAATTGATGAGTCTAGTAATTTTGAAATAAATGTTCAAATTAAGACTTTCTGTTGTAAAAATCAGGGGGGTGGAGAATTCATCTGATAAAAATAGAATTAAGATTGAGCCGAGTAAATATAACCTGGTTTCCAATAATACTTCACGTTGGATGTTGCAGCATTTGCGGATCCTGAGATAGGAGATGAAAAAAAAATTGTCGACACTCGACTCACACAGAGCTTCGTGAAGTTTTCAGTGTCTTCCTTCACTTCAAACATCTCCAGCATAGCTCGGAGAAGCCCTGTCATTGAAACAAGAATTTACTTCTGTCTCGGCACATGAATTCCATAAATTCCCCTTCCCTACCTTGATCGTATTCATCACCAACGTTTCTCTGTACCTTACCGTCCTTCTCCACCTCTGAACCCTTCGCTTCTCCGGAGGAAGTACCCCTACTGAGTCGATACCTTAAAGGATTCATAAATGCTTTTCGGTAGAACAGAGACAATCAAAACGATGAAGCGCGGCGCGTGGAGTTGAAGGTCAAGTATTTCCGATGACTTAAAGATGCCCACGCTGCCGGCGCTGAGCGTTTTGAAGTAGATCATGGCTCCGGCGAGCAGGACTGAAGTCCATGGCTAGTTTGGATTTGGAACGAGGGACGGAGACTTAAGGGTCCCTCTTTTAAATTTTTTTTTTTTATTAAAAAAAAATATTCGAGTGAAAATATGAGAAATGGATGAAAAAGGATGGTTGATTTCTAAATAGAAAGTTTCGGGTGGCCATTTTGCATAACCTTCTTTTATTTGATTTTGCTGCGGTTGAGTTTTGACACTTTCTGTTGTTATTGAAAAGAGAATTTTTTACAAAATTAGGTTCTTTTAAAAATTCTTTTACAAAAATTAGAATTTTTTACAACATTTTGCATAACCTTCTTTTATTACAAAATTAGGTTATTGAAAAGAGAATTTTTAAAAAAGACACATTTTGCATAACCTTCTTTTATTTGATTTTGCTGCGGTTGAGTTTTGACACTTTCTGTTGTTATTGAAAAGAGAATTTTTTACACTGCGCCTTTATCCACAAAAATCTGCAAATCAACTATTTTTCAAACGCACAAGTCAAACAACTTATCCAGAACAAGGGCAGAATGATCATTTATCCAGAATCAGTTGTTTTCGAAACGTACAAACCAAACAACTAGTAAGTTTATCAGGATAAGCTGTTGATCAGCAGATTATTAGGATAAGCTGGATAAACTGCAGTTGCCCCAAACAGACCCTTAAACTTCATTATTTGTACTCGGACCCTCTAATTATGTGAGGTTTGAAGATTTAGTTGCTTTCTTTCTTCGTCACACAAATAAATAGAGAAAATTTTTGAATTCTTGTTAATTTAATTGTTTGATGTATAAATATATCTATTTTCAAAAAATTATGTACATTAAGGCTCCATTTGGCGCAGCGGTGCGGCACTGTACCATTGTTTTGACTGTTTGAGTAAACTGTGTTTTGGTAACTTTTTCGAAAAGTTACCGCTAAAACCAGCGTTTTCCCACCTCTCCTGGCAAGTGCGGTAAGAATTTTCTAGCTGCAGTATGACTTTTTCAAGAAAAAAAAAACTTGTAATACCCTCAACAGCTTTTTGCAATATCAGATTATTTTTCAGCAGCTTCACAACAACTTCTTAATAAGCTGTAGCTGCCCCAAACGAAGCCTAAAAGTTTGTTTGGGGCAACTGCAAATTATTGATAATCTGATGATAAATACCTGATCCAGATAAGTTGGTGATTAGCAGCTGATCCTGACAAACTGATTGTTTCTTTGGTTTGTGCATTTGGAAAAAAACTGATTTGAAGTTGTTTATGGATAAATG
>NW_018164444.1:30906477-30909114 GCF_001263595.1 Phalaenopsis equestris | reverse complement strand
ATTAATGAACATTTTCCAGATAAAAAACTGTTCAAAAGTTATTAGTGGTGTTTTTAGTGGTATGCCAACATTGTTAACTTTCTTGTTAGTGATATTATACCGTATGGAATGACATACCAACAAAAGAGAAAATTTATTTCTAAAACTAAGACGTATTTTTAAGACTCATTTTTATATAAACAAGGAAATGATCTAATTATTCTAAGATGTGCGCCTTTAAAAGAAACCTATGAAATTATCCAAAAATGTCATAATTTTGATTTTGCAGGACATTTTGGTGTTGATAAAACAACATACAAAATTTCACAATTTGGGTTTTATTGGTCTACAATTTTTGGAGATGTTAACGCTTATATCAAAACTTGTGATCGATATCAACGAGTAGACAATATTTCTAGGAGGAATGAGACCTCAATTATATGTTAGAAGTTGAAATATTTGATATTTGGGGATTAGATTTCATGAGACCATTTATACCATCTTTTGGGAATTTATATATACTATTAGTAGTGGACTATGTATATAAATAGATAGAAGTTATTACCTTACCTCGATGTGGTGCTCAAAGTGTTGCATGGTTTTTGAAAATGATCATATTTTGTAGATTTGGGATGCCGGGAGTTATCATAACTAATGGGGGAATTCATTTTAGAAATGTCAAAATGGAGAAGTTATTAAAGAAATATCATATAAATCATAGAATTGCTTCTGCTTATAATCTCAAACAAGTAATTTGGCTGAATTATCCAATCGAAAAATTAAAAGAATTATGGAAAAATCTGTAAATTCAAAAAATATGGATTGGTTAGTCAAACTTGACTATGCTTTGTGGGCTTATAGGACTACATACAGAACTCCTATAAGAATGTCCCCATATAGACTAATATTTGGGAAAGCTTATCACTTACCAGTTGAACCTGAGCATAAAGCATATTGGGCAATTAATGAGTTCAATATAATGTAAAAAATGCTGGTGAGAAAAGATTATTACAAGTAAATGATCTTGAAGAGATAAGGAGCGAATCTTATGCGAGTGCTAAGATTTACAAAGAAAAGATGAAGATGTGGCATGATCAAAGGATTCTTACTAAAAACTCCTATAAAAATGTCCCCATATAGGCTAATATTTGGGAAAGTTTATCACATACCAGTTGAACTTGATTATAAAGCATATTGGGCAATTTGAAGAGTTCAATATGATTTAAAAGATGCTGGTGAGAAAAGATTATTGCAAGTAAATGAGCTTGAAGAGATAAGGAGCGAATCTTATGAGAGTGCTAAGATTTACAAAGAAAAGATGAAGATGTGGCATGATCAAAGGATTCTTACTAAAAATTTCCAACCACGACAACAAGTTTTGTTATATAATGCAAGGTTAAGAATTTTTCCAGGCAAACTTAAGTCCAGGTGGATGGGCCCATTTGTTGTGATGAAAGTTTATCCTTCTAGAGCTGTGGATATTAAAGATCTTAAAACTGATAAAGTATTTAAAGTGAATGGTCATAGACTGAAACCTTATTTTATAGGGGATCAATAGAAATTTAAAGATAGAATGATGTTGGGTCAACCAAAATAAGCACTGGTTACGTCGGGCTGACGACGTAAAACCAAGTGCTTTGTGGGAGGCAACCGATAGTTATCAATATGTTTTTTGCTTTGATTGTTGTTTGTGTGTGATTATGAAAATTGGGGTAGTATGTTTGAGACTACTATGTGTTAGTATTGACTTTAAGACTTTGTTTAGTAACCTAGACATGTTAGAAAGAGAATTTGGAAGTTAAGTTGACTAGTGCAAAACTGAGCACTGGTGCTTAAGCGCGGTAGTTAAAAAAACATGTGCTAAATTAATATTCTAGAAAGTTTAACTATCAATTGGTTTGTAAGAACATGCCAAGGTAGTTACAAGACATGCCTAGAAGTTATTAGAAGGATTTAGGCCTATAAGTAGAAGGGTTTTGTGAGGGAATTTCACCCCAGATCATTTTTAGCCCTAAAAGTTTAAGAGAGAGAAATTTTGAGAAGATGTCTTCATGGGAGATGGATTTGAAGAAGAAGGAAGAGACCATGAGAAATAAATTCATTATTCAAAGAGCACAATAGTTGTATAACGGTTTCTTAACGTTAGTATTGAAGAAATATCAGAAAAGATCAACAAAATTGAGACTATCATGGCTTTACTGGAGACTAAGGTAATTGAGATTCATGCACATCTTGAGCATATTGAATGACAATTGAAAATGCAATTTAGTCATACTAGTTATATAGAGGAAGCAGATAAAGAGATGTATCTTAAACAGAAATGGATTGAAGAAGATAGTGTTAGAGCTCGTCACCAACGTTCTTTGTATCAACTTTATATTTTGATTGCCCCACGAGAGACCAATGAAAGATCGGAATTTGTCACTTCAAATGAAGAGTGGAATTAAGTTATGTGTTATATTTTGTTTGTTAGGAGTTGTTTTGTTTACGTGTTAGTGTTAGTGTTTGTTTTTAGTGTTTATGACTTTTATGAGTCTAATTGTTTAAGTTTGTTAAGTGTTTGTAATTAGAAAATTTTCTCATCCGAGACTATTTTGAGTGAGAATTAAGTGTTAATGTACTTTGTACTCATTTGTGATTTAATATAAGTTTGTTTGT
>NW_018164444.1:30903354-30906412 GCF_001263595.1 Phalaenopsis equestris | reverse complement strand
TAGGAGATGAAAATAGTCATTTAAGTGTTATGAGACCATTAAGGGGTGGTATACTTAGGCTAATAGTGCATTTTACTTAAATTTAAAAATCTCAAAAATCATGCACTGGTGCCTAAGCGCCACATTCTTGCGCTTAAGAGTGATGTAGCCTGAGAGGAAGGCGCTTAAGCGCTACTTACACGTGCTTAAGGGCCGGTTAATTTAAATCGAGGTTCATTTAAATCGGTTTGCGAACGGTTAAAAGTGAAAATTAAACCCAAAAATCACCATTTTCACCCTCACTTTCATCTTTTTCCTCTTGAGTTGGCAATTTGGAGAGCTAGGGTAAGCTATTAAGTGGAGATTTCTTGGTGGAATTGAGAAAAATTTCCTAGATTCGGATTTCTTAAGGTAAGAGCTTACTTCTATGTAAAAATTTTGGATTTTCACCATGTGTTTTGAGTACATTTAGAAGAAGTCGAAAATTCAATATTCATGGTAAAAAATGAGGAAAAGTCTATGGAAATTTCATAGGAAGTGTAGTTTAAGCTTTTGGAAGTTTAGTTTAGTAGATTAGACTTGATTTTTGAAGTTATTGTGGAATTTTATGAAATTTGTAGAATGACACCAAGAAGGAAGAGGACAAATGAAAAAATCCACTTTGATTCGAGCAAATTTGTGAGTTTGAAAGCTCAAGATAATTATAGTGATGCTCTGCAATCACGAAAGCTTATCCGGGAGCATTGTTTCAAAAATCCAGTTGGATCTGTAGAAGATTTAATCATTCGCCGATAGTGGGAACGATTCTGTTGTTTTTCTGCCGGGTGATTATTTATGTAGTTCAAGAGTTCTATGCAAACCTCCCTGAAGTTGAAGAGGATCGATTCATGGTTTGAGGAAAAATTGTTCCTTTTTCACCAGAGATAATCAATATGTTTTACCATTTGCCACCTGAGACGTTGTGTTTTTATGCGAACTATAGTCCAACTGATACAGAACTAGATGAGATTATTTCCTATTCAACTGTTAGAAGAGGAATCTGGAAAATCACAAATGAGAGAAGAGTCAACTTTTCCACGTCAAAGTTAAGTGCACCTTCGAAAGAGTGGCACTATTTTATTTTTGCACTATTTTATTTCAACCCGTCTATTACCTACAAATCATCTCAGTGAAGTTACCAGAGAGAGGGCAACATTGAATTATTATATCCAGGAAGGAAAGCTCATCAACATTGGAACTTTGCTTTATCAAACTATCATCAGTTCTGCCACTGTCACTACTACTGCAGGTCTGGGATTTGCTTCATTGATCTTTTCTTTATGTGAGCAGGCTAGAGTGAGATATGATAGCTGGGATGAACTAATGTTGCCTTTAAAGCTAATTACTAGTGTTAATGTGAAGTCATATTTGGAGCATTCTACTTTTGGCTGAAGAGGAGGATTTTCAAGGAGTTATGGAATGGAGACGTCTGCTACTTCTACCTCTACTACATTTACATCTTGACCATCTACCTCAAGACCATCTACTTGTAGAGGGAGTCCATGTAAACTCAAACTCAATTATTATAGAGGATGATGGACAATATCAATTATACCACAGATAAGGTAAGAAATTTAGAAAGCTTTGCAGACCACATTGATGGGTATAATAGAAGAAAAAGTGTTTATGAAGAGAAATTTCATTCATCTCTGGAAAACCATATTAGGGGTAACCAAGGAGTGAAATTTCCTTCATATCCTAGATACTCTGATTATGAGCCTGCAAATGTCTGGAATAGTGGTGATTCTGAAGATGATGGATATGTGTTAGACTATGTGCTTTGGACATGATACTTGTGATTTGTAGTTTATTTTTATGTTTGAACTTAAGACATGTGATGTGATGTGTTTTTATGTTTTGGACTTAAGACATGTATGTTTGTGTATTGGTTTGGATTTTGTGATGTGTGAGACTGTTATTTTGTTTAATTGTATTGTGATGTTGTGTTTTGTTAGTAGTTTGTTTAAAATTCTAAGGTAGTAATTGTTGTTGTGTGTTGATTATTGTTTTAGTTAGATAGGATTGAACTTATTTCTATCTCTTGTGAAAAGTTAAAAACCTTGCTAACTTTAGTTTTAAAATTTAAACTCAGAAAAATGATACCTTGTATTTTTCTTGTTATCATGTTAGAGTGTTTGTTTTTATGTTGAGACTGAAAATCAAAGTTAGTGTGTTAGTTTGTTTTTATATTTGTACCCATAACTTAGAAGTCTACTGAATCTCTACATGTTGAATTGAAATGAAAATGATAGAAAATTAATCAAAAACTAATTTTACTCCTGTTTTTAGTTTTACACTAGTATAATTAGGGTATAAAAATTCCTGCAAGCATGCTATTTCAAATTTTCTTTCCTACTTATTTATATTTTCTACTGAACTGTTTAATCTATTAAAAATTTAAGTTTGGGGGGGGGGATGAAAAATATTTTTAAAACATGAATTTTATTTGTTCTCAAAAGTGCTAGAGGTGAATTTGATTTTAAAAGAAAAATTGATTATGTATTTGAAGTTATATAAAGGAAGTAAAATTTGATTTTAGAAATAATTAAAAAAATTTAGTTAAAATTTTAAGTAAAGAAGAAAAACTTTAAGTTGAAAAGTTTTAGTACAGAAAATGATTAATATGGGTTACTATCTTTAATAAGAAAAATCATATTTTCGAAAAATTTAGATAATTTAGACTTTTATTTTTAATACTTAAATTTCTTTTATTGAAAAGATTTTCAAAATTATTATTATGTCTATAAGTAAAAGTATTATATCAAGACTTTACTTTAAGAAAGGAGAAGTGGAATTCAAAATCATTAAAGGTTTGCCCAGATATAGTAATCCTTACCTGAAAAAGAAAAAGAAAAAGAAAAGAAATGTAATGGAGGAGAAGCTTGAGGATTAGTGCCTAATAAAAAATTGGTTCTACATTTGATCTTTTTAAAGTATAAGACTTGATAAACACTTAAGCTTAGGGATATAATATAGTAAGTAAAATTATTTAAAATAAAAATTTTTAAGTAGAGATAATAAAAGAACTAAATTTTAAATT
>NW_018164444.1:30892955-30902555 GCF_001263595.1 Phalaenopsis equestris | reverse complement strand
AAAGTGTGGTTTTATTTTCTCCATGGATTCTGAGTAGTTTTCTTTATCTTTCTTCTTAAAATGATAAGTAATTAAGTTTTGGATGGAAGGTGTGGAAAGTATTGATCTTCAACGATGGAAGAAGTTGTGATGATTTAAATCCATGCACTTAATTTACTTCTTGATTTGGCCAATTCATGTGTTAAAATTTGTTGTGAGAACATGTTAGAACTGGACTGGTATTGTCTCAGTAAACAATTGGAAAGAATCACATGAGGTTGTATGAATGAGAATGTAATTCATATGATTTAGTGCAAATAAAAAGGGAAATAAACTTTGAAGAGTGTAGAGTTAGAGGACTTTAAAGTGATAGGTTAAAGCCCCCAACTTGGTTTATTGTTTTAGGTTTTGATACGAGATGTTAGCCCCCAGGTGGAGGTAATCGAGGGAACTCTAGAGTGAGAGTTGATATCTTCCCTGCCTAGTCGGTCTTCAGAACTATTCAAACTTTAAATTAGCCAATGTTTTTTATAGCATCTCTAGTAAGAGTAATGAATATAATTGCTTCTATTTGGCACAACACAATTAACAAACTTCCACAACAAAATTTATATACTTATTACTGTTTCATGATAAGGAGAAGGTATTTTCATATCAAGTGATTTTCTTTTACATAAACTCAGGTTATCTTATTTAGTTGTTATTATTTTGTCAAAATATCAAAAATACCAAAAAGAAACATATTTACATTTTAATAATGTGAAACTATCTATAGTTTAAGTAATTGTCTTTTTAGAATAGAAAGTTTATTATTCAATAGTGCATATTGCATAATTTTCCTGTGGGTTCAATATTCAGATCTTAATCAAAAAGTCCTATATTACTTGATAATGATACATATATTTGCGTAGTATCCTAATATATATAAATTAAATAGTTAAATTCTTATTTTCTTCAGGATCAAGTTTTTGGTTTTGTTGCAAAGTAAGGAAATATAAGTAAAAATTGTAATTAAAGTCATTGTTATACTATTGCATATAAACAGTCGGGATCTTTGCCTGAAGCAATATTTGATGATTTTCAGAGCTTTACATATAAGGATGAAGTCCAAACCAAAAAAGGAGAGTGTTGAGGAGGGTTAGAGTGCTAGGGGTGCGTGTGTGTGTGTTGACCTCACTTTTGGTTGAGGTCTAGTCTTTCTTCCTTAGAAACCTAGTATCTAGCCATAGGACTTTCTCGTTGACTAATCCTAGAGGACTAGTTATGGTACCCTCACCAATAAAAAATCCAAAACTCTTCTTTGCTCATCTTGAAGTTCCACATATTGGTTCTAACCTCTAGTACTTAGTAGGTGGGACCAACATGGGGAGCTCAAGAGGAGTCCCCATAGGAAAGTTTGGACTTAGGGATAACTCTAGGTGGTGCAGTCTTGGTTTGTCTTACACACCTGCACTGACAACCTAAACCCCAACCAAATATGTTTAATTGATCTCCTACTCTATTGGAAACTCATGTGCATGGTCCCCTGAACCATTAGTCGGGGCTAGGGTTTGGCTAAGGCCATCACATGGAGGATCCATAATGGGAGTTACCTTGGTCTCATGGCTCAATAGGGTGACCTCATGATTAACCTCCTCAATCAATCCTAAGTTTAAAAAATTTCCAATTTTGACCCTCCTTGGCCCCAAACTTCACCAAATTACCAAATGGCTCCTAAACCCTAAATTTTCCAGAAATTTCCAAAATTACCTAAATTCTCAAAATCTCTTCAAAAATCATTTCAAATCATTCCAAATCACAGAAATTGACCAAAATACCTCAAATTTTCCAAAATCTCCAAAATTACTCAAATACCCTTCAAACCCCAAAAATTTTAAAAATTTTCAAAATCTCCAAAATCACTCCAGATGTTCCCAAAATCATTTTGAACCACTCCATTAAGCCCAATTTGATCAAATTGACCCATTGTGACTAAAATCATAATTTTACCCTTAAAGACCCAAAATGCCCAAATCACTCCCAATTTCTGCCAAATTGACTTCAATCTCACCCAGTTTCACTTCCAAACTCAAATTAATCATCCCTATCTCAATTAAAACCAAATCCAAGCTCAATTGAACCCAATTGCAAGCCCAATCCAAAATCCTCAATTTTAGCCATTCCCTTAAATTCCCTAAATTGAATTCCATGATCAAATCAATTTCCCCAAATTTGGATTCTAAATTCTTCATAGCACTTCACCAATTCAGTTTGAACAGTAAATTGACCCAAATTTGAACTCAAAGCTCACCCAAATCCAAATTAAACCAAAACCCTCAATTTTGACCGAAAGTAATCTCCTAAATTGAACCTCAGAACTCCAAAATTTCTACTCAATTGATATTCAAAACTCTTCATTACAAACCCTTGGATTTGAACCATCAATTAAGCCTAACCTAAACCCTAGCCCAATCCAAACCCAAGTCTAACCCAAATGCTCAAAATTGACCATATGGTCAAATTCCACAGAATTGACCTTCCAAATCAATTCAAAATCACTCAATTGGTACCCAAAACTCCTCATGATAATTATTCAAGTTAGTTTGATCAATCAATTAAGCCAAATTCAAATTCTATCCAAACCCAAACTCAAATCCAAGCTCATGACAATATTTTGAAGCCAAGCCATACATTTTACGAAGCCAACCGACCAACCAAAATGGGCCAAGCCATGGTCACCACAACCAACAAATGGATCCTAGGAACTAGGCTAGACCACCTTGCCCACCCTACATGAGCCATGGACCAAAGGTCCCTTGTTTTATGGGATCTCTTCCCATATTTGGCTAAACCCAAATATATTTTCTATCAAGCATTAAACCTTCAGGGATAATCATCATTAAACCTCCCATTAGCTCACCTGACCACTTGACCACCAGCGCTGGCATGGACAGCTGGCCTAGTGGCTAGAGACCACTCCTTCCCCTTCTATTTAAACCCCCTCCCACGAAAAAAGAAAGAAATCATCCAATTTTTTGAGGAAACTCTGCCAATTTTTTTCCAGAGCTCCTCTGAGAACTTCTAAGCTCATTCCAACCATCTTCCAGCCATCTTCTCCACTGTTTGAGCTCAATTTTTTAGCTCAAAACCAGGGCATATTCTGGTCATTTCCAAAAACTCCTCCAAACTTCAAATGGATTGTTTCAAAAGCTTCCCCAAACCAAACGAAGTAGTTTCCCACTCAAACCTCATCATTTTGAGCCCTCCAACCCACTATTAGAACAAGGCCACACCACCCTCTGATTGAACTCTAGGTTAGCCTCAACCTTAGCTCAAACTAACATTTCAAGGAGGTTCGTTGGACCCTACTGAACTTCCACAAGCATCTGATTGAGACCTCCCCTCTCAGGCTCAGATATAAAACTCAAACCTTAATTTTTGGCTCTATTTGCACTTTTGTGAAGAAAGGTTTGATTTCACAAGCTTGTAGCCGTATAGATGTGCTTGTCTAGAGTAGATAAAGGTGTAAGAAAAAACCCGAAGTGATTTGGTTGAGTCTAATCAGATATCTAAGGGCTTGAAGTTGAACGGTTCACGGGTTTTGGCCATTGGGGACGATGACCCACAACTGTTGGATCGTGCGAGAATCAGATGGATGGCTAAGATCGCGCCAGACAGAAGGATGAAGTGAGAATCGCGTGCTGCGTGGCAGCTGAGGTGGATGATAACGTTCAGTTGCACGACGACACGTGGAAAGCTTGGAGCATCGTAGGATGATGCGACAGCTGACTGGATTAAGTAGAAATTTAAGTATTTTTTATTTAAATTAATTCAAGAGCTTAAAAAAACCATAACTTACTGTAGAAAAATCATAAAAATAAAATAAAAATACCTTGTTGCTCAGTGAATAGAGGAGAGTAGTGTGGAATAAAAATAAAAATTATTTGATGAGTCTCTAATTTTTAATTTTTTAAATACTCTATAGAGTCTCGTAATATTAAATAGCTAAATAATAATTACCATTGCTTAAGACTTTAAGGGTTTGTTCTTCTTAACAGTAGAGAGATTTTGTGGTTTTTCCAAAGTCAGAAAGCATCTCTACACATGTAACCCTAATTTCCAAGTTTAGATGGCTATTTCTCTTTAGATAATTATATAAATTAAAATATAAATCTGAAAAATAAAAAACTTATTTTGGGATTAAATAGTTCATTTCTTAGCTATATTTTGGGATTAAAAATAATTAAAAAAATTAAAATTTTCAAAAATATGAAATAGTACGAAATTGTTCCTAATTTCCTTTTAATTACTTTGAACTCATTGAAATATTTTCCCTAATTTTTCTAAGTTAATTACAAGCTAATTCTTCTAAGTTAATTACAAGTTTTTAAAGGCTAAAAATGTATTTTTTCTAATTTTCCCTTAAATATAATTATAATAAATAAATTAAAAATCAAAAAAATGAAACATTTATTTCTCTGAGTTCTTTGGATTTAGTTAAATTTAATAAAAATGTAAGAAAATAATTTTTGTAATTAAAACATATTTCTCATTTAATTAAATCACTAAAATTAATAAATAATTATAATAATTAAAATATAACTTAAAAAATTATAAAATTTTACCCAAGTGGTCCTCTGACCTAGGTAAACCTAAAATAATTTTTCCATGAGCAAAAATTTTACTTTGATTAGTTAAATAAATTAATATTGAAAATCTTATTTTCTAAGTTAACATAATTATTTAAATTAAATCAAATCTTGAAAAATCAGATTTTCTACTCTGATATTTTAATTGACCCATGAGTGGGGTACTCTAAAAATTTCAAAGTCATTTGAGTTATATTTGATAAGTTATGGGGTGGAGAGCCCCAAAGGCAAAATGGTAGTTTTGGATTTTTTATGCCTTAATTAAAATTTAGGGTTAACCAAAGGGAAAATGAGTAATTTGGATCCTAATGAAATCTTTTGGATGTTTGGAATATGATTTTAAAAGGTAGAAACTAAGTTTCCATCTTTACATGATAAGGGTAAAATTATAATTTCACAAATTATCATGATTTGGAAGTGAATTAGAATTTGATGATTCTAAAGTCATGATTTGGAAGTGAATTAGAATTAGATGATTCTAAAGTGGTGGGCTTATGTTAAGAAGAAAATAATTCACTTACTTGAAGTTCCTAATTGGTGATTAGATGGTAATATGATCTTTTGATAAGAATATATTCCACTTAAATATTTTGATAATTGCAAATTTATTCATGAAAGTGTTAAGGGCTTAGTAGTGAGATAGGCTGATATTTAAACTTGTTTAATAAAGTTTAGAAAAGATAAGATAAATAATTATGAACATTTTGAAAATACTACAAGCCCAACTTTAGTGGTGGGTACTAGATCTTTAATGACTTAAACTTGCCTTAGGGGCATCTACTTACATATGTTTTAAGTAAAACATTGAGTGAATATTTGAAGTACCCCGCTCTTAAGATAATTGAAATATCAGGTTCACTAAGCATAGGGTGTACTAATTAATTTAAACTAAATTTAAAATTTTGGATGATTAATTGAACAATATAATAAGTTCAAATGAATTCAAAACATTTTAAAAGAAATTGAAGATTATTAGGTATTGTTCCCTAAAAACTTTTATGCCCTTTTGGATATTTTGAAAGATAATTGGACCTATTATCCTTTGTTTCAAAAAATCATCCTTTAAAACCTTTAGGGGCGCATCAAGTCATGACTTGGGGTTTGGTAGCTACACCTTCGTCTAGTCTGTCTACCGTCTACCCTTGCAATTTATTTAAACTTCCTACAAAATTATATATATATATATATATATTGTAAGTTCAAAAATTTTAGCGGGAGCAGCGAGAAGATGACAGGTATTCTTATACAGTTTTATTTATTTTTTAACATTTCATTTATTGCAAATTAATACTGCTTCTACATACCATGCATGCTTGGGTGATAAAATGAAAACAAATTTTCCAAAATCAATCATCTTTTTTAAAATTAAACAATATTTTCAAAACCAAAACAAAAATAATATAACTTCATAACACATCCTTTTGAATTTACGGGAGTCCCTCAGATGAGGTAACCCATGACTACTAACCAGATCTCCCCGGTTTAAATGAGTTTAATAACTCATTTAAGCAAAGTAAATTCAAGAAAAAATAGTGATACCAGAACGAGGAAACTGTGGGATCGTAACCGGTGTCTCTCTAATTAACTTTAACCCCCCTCTATTTTAAATTGAACTTGTCATTTAAACCTTTAGATTTTAGGATTGTTACTTTACTGAGGAGCTTAGAGCTAACTTTGTGGGCAGCCTTCTACAACAACATGATGATCTACAAAAACAAATCTTTTCTGTAGAATTAAACAACACAAACCATAAGACTTCGAGGTTGTCTGCCTAGTGCGACATAAATCCTCACTTTATCTTTAGGACTTTGCATGATCATGTCATGCAATCTAAGCCCTAACTCGTTCTAGGATTTTGAGGTTATCGTTCGTTATACATAAATCCTCCTATCTTCCAGGCTATTTGAATGATAGTTTCACACAAATGTAAGCCCTAACTAATAAAATTGGAATGATGAAACATTCAATAATTTTCTCTCAAAATTGATGACAAACCATAGGGTAGCTTGGGAACTCATTGAGGTTCTCCTCCAGATTTGTGACAAACCCTAGTTTTTCTTTCTATGAATTTCATAATAAATGTTCCAAATTTGAGCCTTTCCCATTTGACACTCTTTGGTTAGATCTTTGAAAAGTCCCATCCTTTGGAATTTTTGAAGACAATATTTTCTGAACAAAATCAACAATGTGTGCAAGAGTGATTAGGGTAGATCTCCATTAGAGTGGGTGGATACCACAAGACTGTTGTGAGTTTTGTAAGAGTTTATTGAAGTCAAGGAATTCAGGGAACTTCAAAGGATTGCATGGGGAAGAAGTTGAGATAAGTATTTGTATTTTTATTCAAGTATTATGTTGTGAACTTTACTTTTAATATAAATCATGTTTTGTTTTGTTATCCTCATGAATTCTAAGTAGTTTTCCTTTTCCTTCTCCTTATAATAGGAACTAATCATGTGGAGAATTTGATTTGCTTTAAATTTCTTTTATTCTTGGGTTTAATAACTCATTTAAGCTAAGTAAATTCAAGAAAAATAGTGATACCAGAATGAGGAAACCGTGGGATCCTAACAGGTGTTGCTCTAATTAACTTTAACCCCTCCTTTATTTTAAATTGAACTTGTCATTTAAACCTTTATATTTTAGGATTACTACTTTACCAAGGAGCTTAGAACTAACTTTGTGGGCAGCCTTCTACAACAACACGATGATCTACAAAAGCAAATCTTTTCTGTAGAATTAAACAACACAAATCATAAGACTTCGAGGTTGTCCGCCTAGTGCGACATAAATCCTCACTTTATCTTTAGGCCTTTGCATGATCATGTCATGCAATCTAAGCCCTAACTCGTTCTAGGATTCTGAGGTTATCGTTTGTTACGGTATAAATCCGCATATCTTCCAGGCTATTTGTGTGATAGTTTCACACAAATGTAAGCCCTAACTAATAAAATTGGAAGGATGAAACATTCAATAATTTTCTCTCAAAATTGATGACAAACCATAGGGTAGCTTGGGAACTCATTGAGGTTCTCCTCCAGATTTGTGACAAACCCTAGTTTTTCTTTCTATGAATTTCATAATAAATGTTCCAAATTTGAGCCTTTCCCATTTGACACTCTTTGGTTAGATCTTTGAAAAGTCCCATCCTTTGGAATTTTTGAAGATAATATTTTCTGAACTAAATCAACAGTGTGTGCAAGAGTGATTAGGGTAGATCTCCATTAGAGTGGGTGGATACCACAAGACTGTTGTGAGTTTTGTAAGAGTCTATTGAAGTCAAGGAATTCAGGGAACTTCAAAGGATTGCATGGGGAAGAAGTTCAGATAAGTATTTGTATTTTTGTTCAAGTATTATGTTGTGAACTTTACTTTTAATATAAATCATGTTTTGTTTTGTTATCCTCATGAATTCTAAGTAGTTTTCCTTTTCCTTCTCTTTATAATAGGAACTATTAATGTGGAGGATTTGATTTGCTTTAAACTTCTTTTATTCTCAAAATTATGATGGTATTTTCACTGGTTCTTCATTTTCTTCGCAAAATGGCTACTTATAATGTTAAAATCTATTGTGAAATATAATGACCCGGGAGGGCTATGAATTTACCCAACTAGTGAGTACCACACTAAACTTATGAAGAGGACGACCAAAATTTAAGAAGAGTACAAATTATAAGGAGATAAGTTTGGATGGGCGTATAATTGATTTTTCTAGGGTGACAGGCTAGATCCTCTAACAATTGGGTCTAGAGTTGGAACCTGAAGTATATAGTAAGTCCTATATAGAGGGTAGAGTGGGTAATCTAGAAGTGAGGTTAAAATCTACTCAGCACTACTATACAATAGAGAACTTATCTTAGATTAATTATTTTTTTTTATGCACTCAGGAGAGGATAAGAATAGGTATGCTCTTATTTGTCACAATACATCATTAAACTTTTAAACATTTTGATTCCAACACAAATTATCAACTCATTGCAAGGGGAAAGATTCTTTTCATAACAAGACTCTCTTTTACATTTATTATAGTTAAAATTTTTGCATTTACATTTAGTTTTAATCAGAACTTGTAGAAATTTAGTAACTTTACTTTACATCTGAATTTGAACTTTACATCAGAATTTGATATTATATTTTTTAGATTAATTTCTGCAGTTTTAAGTAAAAGTTTCACTAAAATTCTATTCATTGAATTACAACTTCTTTGTGAGAAGACTGGAGTTTTTATAGAAAGATCTAGAAAGCTCTATTTTATTTGAAATGATATGTATACTTGCGTAGTACCTCTAGTGTGAAAACTATTATCCTATACTTTATAACATTTCATTTATTCACACTAGCCGCTAAATATGAATTGGGTCGAGTTTTTGGAAATCTTTTAGAATATAAAAATCTGCGTAATTGCGGTTGGGTCAGCTTCTCGAAAAGCCAAAACTCATCCTAGCAGTTGCTGGCGAATAGACTCCTAGATGATAGTGCCTAGGTGTTAGTCTCTTTGTTTGTTATAAAAGGCATGAGGGCTTAGATGCTCATGGGTCTGACACTAGTATCATGGTGCTTAGGCTTCTAGTGGTTGGCGCCTGGATGCCAAACTCTTGAGTTGTCTAAGTGAAGGATGTGCACTTTGGTGTTAGCCTTTAATATGCTCTTTTGCTCTAAGTCTCCTCCACATTTCCTTACTTCCATTAACTATTATACCTGCATGAAAAACGTAAAAATAACTTTCTTTAAATTACAATCTCATCCATAAAAATGTGTAAATCATAAATAAATTTTAAGATACTTATCTACACATTACCAAATAGGTGGGGTATTGCACCTCTCGAATGAATCTCGACCTTACAGCTTCAGAACCTCTTCCCTGATGGGCCCAGTCAGCGCAGTCACTTAGTTCCTTTTGTTCTGCTTGATTGGCTTGACTGGAGGGCTCATGTTCAACCTATAACAAGAAACATCAGCTGATAACCTCAAATTCTTCACGACGAACCAGACGAAG
>NW_018164444.1:30845134-30889321 GCF_001263595.1 Phalaenopsis equestris | reverse complement strand
AGAAAAGCAATGACACATATATATATATATATATGAGAATGTGCCCCCTGCTGGGACAGATAATGTAGGCCCGCCTGAACCGGCATGACAGATTTCAAAACCTGTCGTAGAGGGTTCACCAACGTCCTCTTCCTCACTCTCTCAAAAATCGGCGCGGCGATTCGCCATTCGTGGTCTGTCGCCTCTCTGTATATATCGACATGGTTGGGCATTGACAAGATCCACTTGGAGGCCAAATAGGAGGTGGAGAGGACTTTTTTGCGCTATAAGACGATCGCAAATAATCAGATATTCTCTGTTTTAATTCTAAGAGATATCGAGTCATTGGCCGGCCATTCTTCCTCCGCAGACATCTCCATCCTCGGTTAAGGAGATCTGGTACATCGTAATGCAATTTGCTGCTTTCTTACACTCTAGAAATTCTAGATCTTTTTGCTGTGCATTTTCTTAATTTCATGACTCCTTTGTTCTGTTAATGATTTTTTTTTCTTTTGTGGCGTAGATCCTTAGACAAGTTACTAAGTTTTTGCTGCAGCGGAGGAAATGCTAAATCGGTGACCATGATGGGAGGCTTTCTAACTAGGGTTTCTATGTAAGTATTTCTGAGTCGAACGATTTATGATGAGGTTTTTGTTTTCTGCTGCAGTTTTGTTAGAGAGAACGACGTTGTTTAATTTACTTGTACAGCTTGATTCTTGGATATGCTTATCCGGCATATGCATGCTACAAGACAGTGGAACTGAATAAACCGGAAATTGAGAAGCTTGTGTTTTGGTGTCAGTACTGGTTGGTGTTTGCTCTTTGGATCCTGTTCCTGGTTTGATTTGTCTCAAGCGACAAGTAATTTAAAATTTTCTCCCTTTTTTGGGTCTTCAGGATTTTAGTCGCTGTACTGGCAGTTTTAGAGAAAGTTGGAGATGCTCTCATTTCATGGTAATGAGGATATACATTTTAGGGGATGTTTGGTAGCATATTTTTAACAGGATTTAGTCATGAATTTAACTTGAATCTAGTCAAACATGAAAAAAAAACGAATACAAAATCCAACGCCACGTTAAATCGATTTTACTTGCAAACTTTTTTTCCTTCACGAGCTCGCCGGATTTAATGGATTTGATAGATCCCATTTAACATAAATCTGGCGCTGCAGCCAAATACCGCCTTAATCAGTTTCATATTAGACATGAATAGTGGCATAAAAATGAATGGAAAAACTCATGATTAAATTTGATAAGGATATATTGATTCTACTTTTTTTCATAAAAAGGAAAAAATCTGAGTTAGGCATGTTCTTTCCTACTGAAGGTTTCCTCTGTATGGAGAACTTAAACTGGCTTTTTTTGTATATCTCTGGCATCCTAAAACAAAGGTGAGTTTCTATATTAACTTCCATTTTTGAATTACATTATTGTTTTTACTATTCACTTTATATTTTGCATACTACAATGTTTTAAAGAATTTACGGCCCATCATGTTTGAAATCATTACAGGGGACGGCGTACGTTTACAATACCTTCTTTCAGCCGTACATTTCTAAACATGAAAATATGATTGATCGTAATCTACTTGAGTTGAGAACCAGAGTTGTTGATTTAGCAGCACGGTTTTGGCATGAAGTTTTGGGTAATGGACGGTCATGGTTCTTTGAGTTCCTGCAGTTTGTGGTCTCACAACCAGCAACTATGGTACACCCAGCTGAGGTATCTGTTATTACTAAACAAAAGAGTAGGTCTTCATTTGATTTCATTATTATACCATAAATGTTTTGGAATCATGTGAATGTTTTATTCTTCTTCCTCGTTATGAAATTAACATGTTGACAAGGTGAATAACACAATTTTAAGTGGGGGAAAGTGTCAAAATGATCCTGTGATTCCTTTTAGAGGTTTTAGAGGGTTATTTTAGACCTAAAGTTTATGTGAATTTGATCAAATTTAACACCTTTTATGTCAAACGAATTTTTTGAATTCTTACCCCATTCCCATTCAACTCGTCCCTTTTTAGGAACTATCCATGGTAGCTTTCAAGCATATATTAAAGGGTTTATTTTCATTAACCCCTACATGCATCATGTTATGATTGAATTGATGTATCATTTGTTAAATGTGAATCCTTTCCCATAAAACATATTGTTTGTTTGATCAAAAGTCTTAAAAATGTGCATTGCATTCCCTTAGCATACATCTAATTCAATTTTCTTTTACATTAGATTACCCAAATCTCTCGTGTCACATAAGAAAATACCACCATTTTTAAATTTTTTAAAAAAATGAAATACATCTTTTCATGCATCGGTAAGGTGGCTTGTATGTAAAAATGAAAGTATAGGCGTTAGATATATAAATACATAAGAATTGAGTGGTATATAGGTAAATCTATGCATTCTAACATTTCTAAATTACATAATAGTCCATATTTCCATTGACTACAGGAACCAAGACACCCTCAACATGCATCCACAGCAGCATCGCCTGATTCAACACTGCAAACATCAACTTCCCCGCAGACAAAGATGGAGCACTCCAACTTCATTAAGACCCAGAAAAAAGAGCAATTGAAGACCGACGCCAACAGCCCAATCTCTCCTTCCTCAGCCTTGCCTAAACCCAGCCATGGCCGCCATTTTCTTAGGTCCAGTACTCCTCACGATCCTGCTCCTGCTCCTGCTCCGCCATTTTCTTAGGTCCAGTACTCCTCACGATCCTCCTCCTGCTGCTCCTCCTGCTCCTGCTCCTGCTCCTCCTGCTCCTCCTCCTATTGCAATATCTCCGCATAGTGAAAAGTCGCTTCCACACCCCGAAGACTCCAAACAAGAAGAGCCAATGCGCGTTGCTCGTCGCCCAAGGGTCAAAAAACGAGTCACCACAACCGGGATATTTTGGTGCTAAAATTTAATACATCAGAAGGTATATTTCACTCTTAAAGAAATAATAATAATGGTATATGCTATTTTCATCATCCTTTCCAGTCCCAAATTTTAAGAGTGAAATCAAACTTTTGCAGCTACTTTTCTCATCTCTTTGCCGTCTTTAAGTGCGGACAGGCCCATGGGACTCAACTTGAATTAAGATTATATTGGTAATAATTTTGTGAAACAAGGATTATTCAAACTTGTCTCAATGAATAATGATATTAATTCTTCTGATTCCATCAATGAATAGATTAACATATAAGAATATTTTTCCATTTGTTATAGAAATTATATTAGTTTGCCGTCTTTAAGTGCGGACAGGCCCATGGGACTCGACTTGAATTAAGATTATATTGCTAATAATTTGGTGAAACAAGGATTATTCAGAGTAGTCTCAATGAATAATGATGTTAATTCATCTGATTCCATCAATGAATAGATTAACAGATAAGAATATTTGTCCGTTTGTTATAGAAATTATATTAGCAGGAATATAAGCGAACATCTCTAGATCGAGCCTCCATTATTAGTAAATAGTCATACTTCACCTAATCGAGAATTTAATTTAGCGGCTCTTTCTGATGATTCTTAAGCATCGATCGGTTAGGACTTCCATTTAGTTTCACCCAGGCTTCATCTTGGTTATTGATAGATCATCCATGTTGGGGTCCATAAGCATTGAAAATTGTTTTATGAAAACTTACTTTTGGTATGACTACGAAGGATTCTCTTAACCGAACCTCTGCTTATGAGTCATCGGCTCATTCTTCAACAGGAACCTGGTCAGAGATCACATTCTCTTTCCACTGCTTGGGACTTCTTTTCATCTTTCCCTTACGATACTACACTCTTCTTATCATAATAAGAATGCAAATAACTCTATTTCGGTCTAATTCAGTCTGGTTAGAATCTGATAATTGAGTCGATTCCATGATTCTGAGTTCATAACTCCAACCCATGCCCATTTTGGACGGAAATGATCTACTAATTCTTTTAATTAGTTAGTAAAAGAGATCCTGAATTAATAAATAGACCTAAAAGGTTAAAGAGAGTATCCTTAGCAGTTTTAAGAATTCGATTCAATATATTCCAAGTATAGTAGATGTTATCAAACATATAGTCATACTCAATTCAATGGAATTGTTTGATCTTAACGAAAATCTTCTATAATTTTGCATGTGAAAGGTTTTTTATTGGTTTTGATAGGACACTTTACGAGTGTTGTTTCTGTCTCTATCTAATATCTAAGTAAAATCAAATTATTAATGACTAGGTGAAACAAAAAAAAAGGCTTGATAGCCATCCACACAAAAAAAATTATTAATTGATAGAGTTTTTTGAAAAAACCTCAGTGGAGGAAGACCACTTAAGGATAAGAGATTTAGAGCTAAGGAGAGCCAAAAAAATTCTTTTTTGTATAATTCTGCATAATCTCGATTGTTATCAATTTTGATACTTAACATAAAGAAAAGCAATGACACGAGTGAGAGACTCTATCAAAAATGTGCCTGAAATATTCACCTTGCATGGCTCTTAAGTGATAAAAGAACGAAGAACTATTCTTCTTTTCTTTCTTATTTGATTAACTTCCTACGTATGTGTAAGATTTAATCCATTTAATTTCTAAGCGGGGTTACAATTGCTTAACTTCTTGTGGAATTCTTTATCAGTGGTTATGAATGATTGACTTCTTAAATTTTTTTCTACCATGGTTCCATAGGAGCAAGTAAAAAAGAATGAGAAATAGATACCCTTTTGATTTGATTCATTCCCCATAGCCATGAGATTCTCATCTTTGGATAACTCTTTTATCAACATATGCTTTTATTACATTCAGTTTCTGAAGGATGAAAACCTATTATGTCGCATCTACATTGACATTTTAATTATTGCATATGTCATTAATCTGATCCCTTGTAGAGCTAACCGTAATAATGAACTTGCAAAATATATCTTTTTTATCATAAATAGATTCGTTGTTCCTGACCCTGCTTCACTCTAACTATTTTTTGAATAAAAAGATCACAGTAAACTTTTTTCAAAGTAATGTTGGCAGTAAAGGTGACTTATTTGTCAACTATTAGTCCATCAACCCCAAAGAATCAAATTTTGTCTTGCGTAAAGTTGCTAGAGCATGGTTAGCCTCTATATTTGAAATCATTCCTTATATACTTGGTATTGGCCATATTTCACAAAATAATTATGTAGCATTCGTAAGAGGTGAAAAGTTAAGGATTTATCCAATGTGAGAGATTACATTGTTTGAGGAAACTTAGATGTTGGCAGAGTAAAAGATCCCCAACAAGGGTGTTCTACTATGCTTTAGATTCTTATCTAAGACTTGTATCATTCAATGATGTTGTGTGAATCGTTAGAAACATGTGAAGTATATTATTAACTCAAACACAAAAGTTTCAGAGGGGGACTGAAGCAGGCTACCATGAGCCAAAATATCTTCTTTCTAAGTGGTTTGATTCAAAGCTACTATGTTCATGGTCCAATATTGGAATAATATAATGGGTTTTCCCTTCCTCTGTCCAAGTCAACAAACAATTTGAAATATCTTGACTTTTAAAAATAGGTTCGAGTCCAATAGAAATGGTTTGAAGCACTTCTTCTGCCATTATTTTAGAAACCCAAGGTCTTGATGTATGGATATATAAAATACAAGATTTCTAATCCTAGAAGGGAAATGGGACAAAAAGATAATCAATTTAAAATGAAAGTGAGTAAACATAACTCCATACTTAATCTGATAGTGTTGAATCTGAAAATGACGTATGGCCCTGTATTATCAATAAGTACATACAGCTTAGCCAAGGGATTCTAGATCACAAAGAATTACATTGGAAGAGCTAGAGAGAGAGGAAGAGTGTTCTCAATAAAAGGATTTGGAGTCTTCCAGGAAAGAGAGATGAGGAAGGAAGAAATTAGTGAGAGAGAGAGAGAGACATCTATAGAATCCCCTCTTTTCTTTCCTCGTGTCAAATCTTTTGCGCATGAGATAGAAAATAATATAAAATTATCAAAATAGGACATCAAGGACTGTATTTTTTAACTTCTCTTTGACCATTATTGTAATTATGAGGCATCTTTAAGTAGTGTCAGATATTGTTGGTACAATAACTATCTCCAATGTTTGGGTGATGGGACTAAATCCCAATATCAGATGACATCCTTAAATGAGAGATGGACAGATGTCATGGTTGTTGATGATGACTTGAATTGTAATCTTTTTAAAGATAGGTTTAAATTGTCTTCTTAAGGAAGATGGAACAAGCTAGATTAGTTGCTTTGGTGTGTGGGCTTGATTCAGCTGCTTCAGCAGATCGACTCAACTCAGTAGCTTTGACAGATGGGCTTGATTCAACTACTTCGGCAGATGGGCTCAATCTAGCACTACGGCAGATGAGCTCAATTTAACCACTTTGCTAGGTGGGCTCCATTCAACCACTTCGACAGGTGAGCTCAATTGAGCCACTTCAGCAAATGAGCTTGATTCAACCTGTGAATGGGCTTAATTCAGCAACTTTGGAAAGTGGGCTCAATTTAATCAGATAAAATCTAGTTATAATTTTATTTATACTGATTTTTTTGCATTTTGTTCCTCAATTCTCTTATCTCTTTAATCAAATTTTTGTAATAAGATTGAGAGAATGAAAATTGTTCTATCCCTTCGAGACCTTTGAGGTGAGGAGGCTTATCTCAAGAAAGAATCTCATTATCTTTGTGGGCTCACCTGCTTATTCTACTTTGAATCAAAATTTTCAATGTATCAGCAACACTCTAGGATTGGCCCTCGCTTGGGGAAATCTCGTGCTTCTCTCTATAAGGAGTAGTCTCTGGTTCTACGCTTATGATTTATAATGTTTGTTTTTCTTTGGGCGCCTCGACTCTCTCTTGGAAAGGGATACACTTTAATTTTGCCTATCCTTCCTATTGAAGTCTGCTAAGGGTTTTTAGAAGAAGCGTGAGTTTAGGCGTGTTCTGTATTTGGATATTCATTTGTTAACACATGAAAAGGCTTAAGAGTCGTTTATAGGGTTCAACCTTCATAAACAAAGGGAAAATTTTGAGAGGGAGATTATTTGATTAGTCAAATTCTTGAAGCAAAGTCCACTTTACGTTGGCAATGTGAAGAGGTGATGACCATGAAATCTGAAATTACATTGATCAAGCAATGTGCAGAGCTTGATAATCCCAATAGTTATATGGTTGGTGGTAAGGAGGTGCTCTGATGCCTCTTCAACTTGGAAGCCATTAACATGGAAGATAAACAAAAGAATGCTCTTTCTTTCTTCTATGACTGAACATGCATTTAATTATATGACTTATGTATTCAATCATTGTCTAAGTTTTATTTTTCTGTTTTTAGAATTAAAAAAGGGAATTTTTTTCCTTTTCTAGATGTTGCTTTATTTTTTATTATATCGCTTCCCCTTCCTTATTTATGTCTTGTATTTGATAATTTCTTTTAGAATCCATATCTGTTGTACTTCTCATTGCTTTTATTAAAAATAAAATAGCCCTTTGTTCCGCTCTCTCTAATTTGGTTGGCTTTCCTAGCATTTCTTGAGTGAGTACATCTCTTTAGGGCATTTCAATGTAGTACAATCATGGATAGAAAGAAAGAAAGCCTTCTCCTGCCAGCCAAGATCCAAAAAAGTTTATGGGCCAAAGAATGTGGGCGGCTAAAGCCCAATCAGAGTTTGTATTTGATAATGTCATGATTCGAAGAGATTCAACAATAGAGGATGAAAATTTCCATACTATGTATGAGCATTAGATATGAGACTTCTTTAAGTAGTTTCATGCAAGTTTGCATTTTCTCTTATGTAAAGTTTGTTGATATTTTGAATTTCTTTGGGTCGCTCTTGCATGCATAAACCCCAACTAGATAGTTAGGGTGATAGCAGTTATAATGTATGCTGAGAGGTCTCTTTTGGTTGATGAACTTGTTTCATGACATTTTCTTGATAAAAACATAGAGTGGTGATCCAATAATTTTTCCACTTCACTGAAAATATTTGCTTTGCCTAACAAAATGCCAACTGAGTGGAGCAGACGTCTCTGCTTTGTTTGCAATCGAAGTGGTTGGAACATTCCCACTAAGATGCATTATTTGTGAGGGAGAGTCCAGATGATTTCAAGATGAATGATGAGGAAAAAGGAAGTTATGATGCCCTACAAAATACTAAAATTGACATTGTTTGTTATACTTCTTTTGACTTCCTGGGATGTATGCTGACCGGTCGCATTGCTGTGGCAAGAAATTTATCTGCTGACATGCCTAAAAATATTAAACTCTTATATATACATTTGATGTCCATATTTAGTGATATTGCATTTTAAAGAAATCTATTTTCATGTTTTTATTGCAGGTATACTAAGTTTAGACATTTGGAGCTTAAAGGAAGCAAAAATAAAGGAATTTGGAGGCAAAATGCGGCTTTTTATAAAAGTTGAACTGGCTCTTAAACGCCTGATCAGACGCTTAAGTGCTAAAATACAAAAAATGTGATCCCTAACTGGCTGAGCAGACGCCTAAGCACCAAAATACAGAGAAGGTGGCGCCTAAGTGTCTGATTTTGAAGCCTAGGAGCCAGAAACAGTTATTTGTTTAAATGCATTGATTTTGGTTGAATTTTGAAAGGATGCCAAAGGAAACTCTTGGAAATTTGACCCTACATTATATAATAGTAATTTTATGACAGAAATGAGGGGGGGAAGGGTGTAAGAGTGTGCAAGAGTCAGGGAAGATTTTTTCTAGGAGTACTAAGAGGGGAGGGAAAGTGAGAGATTTCTTCTTCATTACATTCTATGAGAGAATTGAGTGACATTGTCAGGAGAGAAAGTGATTCAAAGAAACTTCGTTACCTTATTTTTATTTTTTGTGTAAACTTGTTTATATATATATAAATCTATGTTTAGTTGTATCTTCCTCATGAATTCTGAGTAGTTTGTTTTGTCCTTCTCCCTACAATGAGATATAGTTATGTGAAGAATCTAAACTGTTTGGAAGTATTTTAATTTCTTAATTGTGATGATTCAAACTTTGAATTTCATTTACTCATCAATTTGGTCAATTGATATGTTAAATTTTTTGTGAAAACATACGATCCGAGAGGGCTATGCTTTCTACAACTAAGTAAGAATTACATTTAATTTCATGGATGAGAATGTATTCCATGGGGTTGAGTGCAAATAAATAGGAAAATAAACTTTGATGGGCGTAGAATTGGGGATTTTAAGGTGACAGACTAAAATCTCCAACTTGGTCCAGTTGTTTGGAAACTAAAGCAAGATGTTAGCCCTCATGTCAGGGGAACGTGAGAACTCTAAGGAGAGAGCTTAGTATCTTCCCAGTCTAACCGCGGATTTAGGAACTAAACTCTAGATTAGCCAATGCTATTTTTTCTCGTAAAGAGGATAATGAATATAATTGCTCCTATTTGACACAATATAATTTATGACACTTTGGATAATCACTAACTACAATCTCATTGTAAAGGGTAAGGATACTTTCTAAAATTTGAACCATTAGGTATAAAACTTAGCTTAGTTACATGAGATTTAACTTTAACGTTTAGAAATTAGTATAGTAAAAATAGTTTCATTAATTTTTTAATACAAACTTCAACATGCTTTCTTAAGTTTTTTATAGTTTTGATATTGTGTCTTTGTGTTATTATTATAGGAATTTTCACCTCCGTGTGGGATCGATACTTAGGACTTCATAAGATAGATACTGTCTTTGTGTTATTATTATAAGAATTTTCACCTCCATGTGGGATCGATACTTAGGACTTCATAAGAGCCCTTTAATACTTATGTCATACGTATATTTGTGTTTGCAAACCAGTGACTATTTAAAATAGATAACTCACTAGGAGTGGCAGCTTTAAAGATTTAAAAGAGAAACTGATTATACTAAAGTATGCTTTTGTTGTGATTGTCCCGCATATTTCTTAGTCTTGTTATCACATGTGTTAGGGTGTCGAAAAATATTACTAGCAAAAACACCGCATTAAGTTATTGACATCGTTGTCTGGGAGGTAACGGAAAATTAATTTCTAACTTAAAAAACCTTCTTAGAACTATAAGACTTATTTCATCGAGCAATAAATATCTATAAGATCTTTTGCAAGTGTTTATTATTAGAATATTTATTTGTATTTGTGCATGCGTAGTTTAGGATCTAAAGGATTAATACCTTACGATTCTAAATTAGAAAGAACTATAAGAAAAATTCAAAGGCAACAAAAAGAGCGTAACAATTTGAACAAAAATGGCAAACAACTTATATAATCAATGTATTAAAAATGAACATCAACAGAGACCTTTAAGAGACTATACTAATCTTGTAGCAGATGAAATACACCTGAGTATACAAACTCTTGTTGTAGTTGCTAATTCATTTGAACTTAAACCTGCTATAATCTAAATGGTACAAAATAATCAGTTCGGGGGAACACCATCTGAAGATCCTAACTTACATCTTGCTAGTTTTCTATAATTATGTGCTACATTTAAATATGACAGAGTGTCAGATAATGTTGTAAGACTTAGACTTTTTCTTTTTTCATTCAAGAAGAAAGCTAAGATGTGGTTAAACTCATTAGCACCTAGATCTATCAAAACTTAGGGAGATTTATCTCAGAAATTTTTGGTTAAATACTTCTCACCATCAAAAACTGCTAAGCTAAGAAACAATATCACATTTTTTTATCAGTTTGAAGGGGAATCAATATATAAAGCCTGAGAACAATTTAAATATCTCCTTAGGAAGTGTCCACACCATGATTTACCTGATTGGTTAATAATTCAAATATTTTATGATGGATTAGTATCTTCTAGATCTATCATTGACATTGTTGTTGGTGATTTGTTAATGTCAAAACCATTTGATGAAACATACTTCTTAATTGAAGAGGAGATGGCTACTAACAACTTTCAATGACCCTCTAAAAGGGTAAATCCTAAGACATTAGTCAGTGTTCATGATTCTGATGCAATGTCTATTTTGGCTTCTCAAATTGCTATAATATCAAAGAATATAGATCAACTTGGAATGAATTTATCTCAAACACCTCTTGTGGTTGAGAAAAATTCAATGGGACAAATGATAAATTTTCAATTATCTTATAAGACTTTGAATGCAATGAATAATCGACCTAATAACCGCTATTCTAATAATTACAATCCTGGTTGGAAAAATCACCCTAACTTAAGTTAGAATAATAATAATCATAATGGTGAAAATCTGCAATGAGGAAACAATCAAGTGAACCGTTTGGGAAACTTAAATAATCAGGGAAATACTAATTATAAACATTATTATCCTCCAAGTTTTAATAACCACCCATAATTTAAAGAGAAGAAGTTATCTATGGAGGAAGTAGTGTTACAAATGGGCAATCAGTTACAAAGTCTAAGAGCCGCAATGAAAAATATGGAGAATCAATTGGGACAAATTGCTACTACAGTTAGCAATAGACGTCTAGGAACTCTTTCGAGTAATGTCGAGATTAATCCTAAAGACCAAGACAAAGAGCAAATTAAGGCTATTCAACTAAGAAGCGGAAGAGAAGTGGAGACAAAAATTTAAAAAGTGATTGAAGTTGAGAAAGGAGTGAAAATCGAAAAGCCAGAGAAAGATATTCCTCACGAATTAGATTAACCTATTACGCTAATGAAGATTAAAGTAGGAAAACCACCACCTCCATTTCCTCTAAGACTGAGACAGCAAAAGTTGGATATAAAATTTTCAAAATTCTTGGAAATATTCAAGAAATTAACCATAAAAATTTCATTTGCTGAAGCCCTGGAACAAAAGTCAAGTTATATAAAGTTTATGAAAGATATACTTAATAAAAAAGGAGGTTTATAGACAATGAGATTGTTTCATTAGTGAGAAGTGTAGTGCTATAATTCAGAAAAAGCTTCATGAAATTCTTAAAGATCCTGGTTGGTTTACTATTTCGTGTGTTATAGGAGATAATTTTTTTGAAAAAGCTTTATGTAATTTGGGAGCTAGTGTTAACCTTATGCCTCTATCTATTTTCAAATTGTTAGGTTTAGAAGAGATTTCCCCTACTACTGTAACCCTTCAGTTAGTTGATCATTCGATTACCTATCCTAAAGGAGTTGCAGAAGAAGTATTGGTAAAGATTGATAAATTTATCTTCCCGATGGATTTAATTGTGTTAGATATGGATAAAGATATAGAAATTCTAATCATTTTAGGGAGACTTTTTCTTGCCACTGGAAGAGTTGTGATTGACGTACAAAAAAGTGAGTTAACCAATAGAGTCAATGATCAAGAAGTTACATTTAATATATCAAAATCAATGAAATACCCAACAAAAGGAAGAGATGATGAATGCTTTAGAATGGAGATTAGTGATTAATTAAGTAACAACTATTTCTCAGATAATATTGAAGACAAAATTGGAGAAGAACATTTGAAGCATAAAGATGAGGATCAAAGGCATGAGGATCAAAGCATAAAGATGAGGATCAAAGGCAAGATAAATCCATTGAAGTAAGTAATGAGGATTTAGAATATGTTCTGGAAAGATTTGAGATGTTGAACACTCTGAAAAATAGTAAGAATCTTATTCCTTCAATAGAAACACCTCATGAACTTGAGATAAAGATAATTCTTATATATATAAAGTATGATTTTTTTAGGAAATTTATCTACATTACCTGTTATAGTATCTTCAGAGTTAACTGAATTACAAGAACAAAAATTTCTATAAACTTTAAGAAAATATAAGAAAGTCTTTGGATGGACATTAGTTGATATCAAAGGAAATAATTCATCGATTTGTATGCATAGAATTTTATTAGAAGAATATCTTAAACCAAAAGCTGACTCTCAAAAAAAGTTAAATCCTATGATGAAAGAAGTAGTTAAGAAAGAAATTTCAAAATGGTTAGATGTCAAAAATCAATTATCATATTTTAGACAGTACTTGGGTTAGTACAATTCACTGTGTTTCTAAGAAAGGGGGTGTGACTGTAGCTATAAATAAGAAAGATGAATTGATACCAACAAGACAAGTCACTAGTTGGTTAATCTGTATTGACTATAGAAAATTAAATTATGTCATTAGGAAAAATCACTTTCTTCTTCCTTTTCTGGACCAAATGTTGAATAGGATAACTGGGCACAGATATTTCAGCTTTTTGGATGAATATATTGGTTATCACCAAATTTCTATTGCTTTTGAGGAACAAGAAAAGACAACATCCTTTAGTCCTTATGGTACTTTACTTTTAAACAAATGCCCTTTGATTTATGTAATGCACCTACAACATTTCAAATATGGATGATATCTATTTTCTTATGATTTAATTGAAAAAAGGATAGAAGTTTTTATGGACAATTTTCGATATTCAGAACTTCATTTGAATCATGTTTAAACCATTTAGAAAACATTTTAGAATGATTTGAAGAGACAAATATAGTATTAAATTGGAGAAATGTCAATTTATGGTTGCAGGAGGAATTGTACTTGGGCATAAAATTTTTGAAAACGGTATGGAAGTAGATCCGACAAAAATTCAAGGTATAGCTAAACTACCTCCTCCCACTATAGTGAGAGAGGTTAGAAGTTTCTTAGGACATGCTGATTTTTACAGACAATGCATTAAAGATTTTTCAAAAATTACTAAGTATCTATGCCAACTTTTAGAAAAAGACCCAAAATTTGATTTTAACCAAGAGTGCATAAATGCCTTTGAATTATTAAAAGAAAAATTAATCATTGTCCCTATAATAGTTTCACGTGATTGGGAGAGATCATTTGAGCTAATGTGCGTTGCCAGTGATTATGCAATTGCAGCAATTTTAGGGCGAAGACATATTAAATTTTTTAAAATTATATATTACGCTAGTAAAACTCTTAATGAAGCTCAAATTAATTATACTAGTACAAGAAAAGAGTTATTAGCAATTGTATGTGTTTTTGATAAGTTCAAGTCATATTTGATCGGAGTTAAATGTATTGTACATACTGATCACTCTACTATAAGATATTCAATACAAGAGAAGGAAGTGAAACCAAGATTAATTAGATGAATCTTGCTAATGCAAGAATTATAACTTTTTGTAGTAGATAGGAAGGGAATTAATAATTAAATAGTTGCTCACTTATCTAAGCCGGAGAAGTAAGAATCTTACAATCTTGAAAGTGAAATTAACAAAATTTCTTGACAAAAAATTACTCAGTATTAATGAAAAGTAAATACCGTGGTATGCAGACATAGTTAAATTTATTGTTAGTGATCTTTTATCATTTGAATTGACAATACAACAACAGAAGAAATTTATTCACGAAGTAAGGTTTTATATTTGATATGACCTATATTTCTATAAGCAATGTAAATATCAAGTTATTCAGAGATGTGTACCTTATAAAGAGACCCAACAAATTATTCAAAAATGTCATGATTCTGAATTTGGATGACATTTTGGAATTAACAAAACTGTACACAAAATTTTACAATTTGGATTTTAATGGCCTACTCTATTTAGGGATGTTTATACTTATATAAAACATGTGACTGTTGTCAATGAGTAAGAAATATTTCAGAAAAGAATGAAATGTCTCTAAATTTTATATTAGAAGTTGAAATTTTTTGTGTGTGGGGATTGAATTTTATGGGACCATTTGTACCCTCTTTCGGAAAATTATATATTAATTGCAGTAGACTATCTTTCAAAATGGATTGAAGTAATTGTTTTACCTCGTTGTGATGCTAAGAGTGTTTCAAAATTTTTAATAAAACATATTTTTACTAGATATAAAAATCCAAAAGTAATCATTACGGATGGGGGATCTCATTTTAGGAATAAAATAATTGAGAAATTAGTTAAAAAATATGATATTAAACATTGGATCTCCACTGCTTATCATCCCCAGACAAGTGGTCTAGCAGAATTATCTAACCATGAAATTAAAAGAATTTTAGAAAAAATTATAAATCCTAACAAATTGGATTGGCCTGCTAGATTAGACACCGCATTATGGGCTTACAAGACAACATACAAAACTCCTATAGGAATGTCCCCATATAGACTTATTTTTGGAAGGACTTGTCACTTACTAGTAGAACTGGAGCTTAGAGCTTATTGGGCTACTAAGAAAGTTAATTTTAATTTAAAAGATGCTAGTTAGAAAAAGACTATTGCAACTAAATGAGCTTGATGAGAACAGAAGTGAATCTTTTGAAAATGCTAAGATTTATAAAGAAAAAAATGAATCGGAAGATAATAAAAAAGGAATTTGAACTTGGACAAGAAGTTTTATTATACAATACAAGATTCAATTTATTTTCAAGAAAACTTAAGTTCAGATGGATGGGGTCATATACTGTGATAAAAATTTACCCATATGGAGTAGTGGATACTGAAGATACAAAAACTAAAAAAATATTTAAGGTTAATGGACATATGTTAAAACATTACTTTGATGGATACAAACACATTGATAAAGAGGTTTTAATGTTGAGTCACCCAAAGTAAATATTGGAAATGTCGGGCTGACGACGTTAAACCAAGTTTTTTGTGGGAGACAACCTATAGTTATCTTTATAAGTAATTTAAGTTTGTTTGTTTTTTTATGTAAAATAAGCTCTTTCGATGAATTCTATGTGCTTAAGAGACTTACATGTTAAGAAAATACATAAAACACTTTAATTATCGGTGCATAACTGTGCACCGATGCCTAAGCGTCAACTTACAGAATGCTCGACGCTTAGGCGTTGCAGTTAGGAAAACCTCCCGAAAGCTTCTATTGATGGTTTTTTGCCAAGTTTTCTCTATATAAAGGGAGAGGATCCATTATTCTTGTTCTAATGGCTTCCAACTCAAAAGGGAACAACAAATATGATATCTTCAACTTAAGAAAGTTCATCAGTTTTGATGCGCAAAAATTATATGAAAGGAATCTTGTGAAGAAGAGATTGATCAAAAAAAGAGGTTTTATTAATCAAGGTTTCAATACTCCTGGTACTCGTGTGGAAGAGGTAATCTTGTAGAGGTGATGAGAAGTACTATGCTACACAAATGTTGTCGTAGTCATTCCTATCATGAACGAATTTTATGCTAATCTTCATGGGATTAACCAAGGAGTTGTCTATGTTCGAGGTAGGTAGATACCTTTTACTCCTTCACAAATCAATGAATTGTTCTTGATAGAGAATGTTCCAATTTGTCACTATGTCAACTTCTCTCCTACAAGAGACAATTTAATTGAAGTTTTTAAATTTCTGGCGGGTGAAGATGGAACTTCGGAAACAAGAGATGATTGTGATGTAAGTTTTCCTTCATCATTATTAAATTCCGCCTTGAAGCCTTGGCATTTCTTCATTTTTGCAAAATTACTTCCTACTACGAAACTTAGTAAAGTGACAAAGGCGAGTGTTATCCTAAATTATTGTATTCAAACTGGAAGGCCAATTTATGTGGGGGATTTAATTGTTCAATCTATTCTTGGCCTTATACTAAACGGATCTTCTTATGGACTAAGGCATCCTTCTAGTATATTCTTGCTTTGCATCCAAGCACAAGCTCCTTAAGAAAATTGGGAAAAGATACTTCCTCCTTAGAAACTCATGGACCCAACTTTAAGTTTTGAATGTGTGGATAATGAAGAAGTGGATGATAGAAATGTTTTTTTATGGATCGATCATCTCAAAATCCAATACCATTTTTACAACCCCAACTTCAGGATAATTTAGGTTTTATTTTAAAGAGGATTAAGAATTTGGAGAAGGAGATGATTAATATTATGAACGTGATTAACAACATTTTTTATCAATGTGACCATCTGAATTGGCGAAACAAGTAACAATTTGATCATACTGCACTTTTTGAAGAGGCAATGATATGGATTTATAAGAAAAATGTTTGGAACGAGGATGAATCAACAGATAAAGTTCCTAACCGTTCTTTCTATAAATTATATGTGCATCACCAATCTATGGGAGATCTTGATCTTAGAGAGGAAGAGGGAGATCTTAGAGAGGAAGAAAGTGATGAGAATGAAGGCGTGTAGTGGCTTTAAAGTACTGAATTTGGATTTAAAAGAGTTTTTATGTTATTTGTGTGTGATGAACTTTATTAATTAATGAATGTCGGGATTGCTTATGTTTGATGTTGGTATTTGATTTTTATTTTTCAGCGCCAAGTTGTTGGTGTGATTATGATGCTAATTTATATGTCGAGATTTCAAAATGAAATATTACCTACTCTCTGACACTGATCACATTTATATATATATATATATATATATATATAAACATATCTATATGTGTGTGTGTGAGTTTTGTGTTGTTTGTGAAAAATTGAAAGTCGAAAGATTACTTATTTGTGATAATTAATGTAAAATTAGGCTAATTAAAGTTTAGAGTGCCTTGGTGTTCAATGCTTCTATTAGAATTACAAAAAATAAAAAATTTTAGCATTGGCGCCTAGGCGCCAGATTGGTTAAACGGCTAAACCAGTCTAGAAATTGCGAAAATTGCCCCGGCTTCCACCATTTTTCTCCTGTTTCTTCTTCTTCTTCACGAGGCACGATGAGCAGCACCCTAGATTTTTTATACATTCGTTTTTTTGGAGATTTCGCAGCTTAAAAACCTTGGATTTCTTCTTCTCCAGATAAGAGCTTCAGTTTGGCTTAGAAATTTTTTATTTTCACAGTGGATTTCTTCCACATTGAGGAAATACCAAAAAATTGAAAATTTTGGAGAAATATAGTAAAGAATCTATGGTGTGAAGTTTCTTGGTATTGATTTTGATTTTAAGAGTTCATAAATCTTTATTGAGATTTTATTTCGATTTATTGGGGATTTTTTTTAGAAATTTTCATGGCTCTTAAATTGAAGAGAGGGAAATGAAGGGATTGTTTTGATTCAATGAGGTTTGTCAGCATTAAAGCCCAATATTGATATAAATTTTGATTAAAGCCCAATGTTAGATTATTGATATAAATACTCAACTCAACACAAAAAAGTTGACTCAAGAGCGAGCTTTCTTTAAGCCTAGGGGTGCGATAGAAATTTTGATTATGATGCGTTGGGAAAACTTATGTTATTTTACTATAGTTGTTGTTATCTCGATTGTACGAGAATTTTATGCAAACCTCCGTGAAGCCTCTGATGATCAAGTATTCGTTCGTGGGAAAATTGTATAATTTACTCCTGAAAGAATTAATGTTTTTTATCAGTTACAGGTTGTCATTGATTGTGAATACTCTTCATTCGAGACTTCTGATTCAAAGTTAGATGAGATTATTGCATTTTTGACTGATGGAAGGGGAATTTGGAAAACAAAGAACAACCACAATGTAAACTTCTCTACCTCAATGTTAAATGCACACTCCAAAGCATGGCACTAGTTTATTTTTGCAAAACTTCTTCCTTCCAATCATCTTAGTGAAGTTACTAAAGAGAGAGCCACATTGAGCATTTGTATTCAACAAAGGAAATGTATAAATATTGGCTCTCTTATTTACCAAAATACCCTCGTTTCATCAAAAGGGGGAAATACTGAGGTTTAAGGTATCCTACTTTGATTTTTACTTTATGTGAGCAATATGATGTTACATATGAGAGATGGGAAGAACTTTAGCAACCCCTTAAACCCATTAGCAAGCCAAATGTGGATACTTATGAATTACACGCTCTTGAAAAATTGACTTTAATAAAACCTACCTTTTAATTGTAGAATACTTATATAGTAAATGATTGCAAGTTCTTGTGTAATATCTAATCCTATAGAATTGAAGGAATGTTAAGTATGTTAAGAAAATGAAAAATGTAAATGCAAAAAAATCTAAAAAGGTTTTAAAATGTAAAATTACCACAGCTCTAAACTTACAATGTATGAAGAGTTCAAATTTGTATAAAACATCCTTCCTCTTCAATAAGTTTATAATTAGTGTACAAAAATAATTTTAAAACATAACTAAGGTATTGTGTAAAATAAGAGCAATTAAATTCTTTACCATCTGTCAGGTGCATAAAGAACATTGGCTAATCCAGAGTTTGGTCCCTACACCCGTGATTAGGCTAAGAAGATACTAGCTCTCGCTATAGAGTTCTCACTTCCCCTCACCTGAGAGCTAACATCTCTCCTTAGTTTCCAAACATCTAGACCAGATTATGGATTTTAGTCTCACCCTAAAATCTCCAATTCTACGCCCATAAAAACCTATTTCCATATCTATTTGCACTTAACCTCAAGGACTACATTCTCATCCATGAGGCTAAATGTGATTCTTACTATGTTAGAATAGATCCCATTTCAATTCACTACATTTTATAACAGATTTCACCAAATCAATTGACCATATTGACAAGTAAATTAAGCATAGAGTTTGAATTATCACAATTTATTGAATTTTAAAAGCACTACTACTAAACTACATTCAGACACATAATTATTCCTCACTGTAGGGAGAAAGACAAAGAAAACTACTCAGATCTCATGGGGAAGAAACAACAACACATGAATTTATAGATAAATAAATGTTTACAAGACAAGACAAAGTAAAATAAATAAAGTACACAACTTATCCTAAACTCCTTCCCTAGTAATTCTTATAGTTTCTTTGAATCACGCACTCTCCTTACAATTCAACTCCAAACTTACTTAGAATTGTAGTGAAGAAGATATCTTTCACTTCTCCTCTTCTCCTCCAAATCCAAGCATGCCTCCAAGACTTTCTCCTCTCTAATAAGAATACGCTCCTCTACAAATGACTCCATTTTCTTCCTCTCAAAAGTCTCCCCTTTGAATCTCTAGAAGTCTCTTTAAATAGAGCTCTCAAAATCCTTAAGAGTTTCTTCAAGCACCTCTTCAAAATTCGTCTAACTTTAATGGATCTTCTAGATAACCGCCTCAACGCCTAGGCGCCAGACTTTTTGTTGTCTAGCGCCAGATCAAGATTGACCTTTTTACTTCATTTGACTCCAATTTTCTCCATTTGTATTCCATTTGCTCCATTTAGTGAACCTACACCCAAAAACATCAAAAATACCTTTCATTATAGCGCAATATCATTTAAAATAGGCATCAAATGTGCAAATAAAAGTAACATATTTTAAGCATATCAAAATCCCCCAAACTTAATTGTTGCTTGTCCTCAAGTAACTTATTTTTTCTGAAAAATATTTTAACATTTGTTAGTGGCATTAAAGACATCTATAGTTTTGTCATATAAATGTGGTAGTCATGACTTTAGGAAAATATTATTAATTTAGGCTAGAAATAAGACATAAGAATATTTTGTAATCAAGTCCAGGAATTCTAATTCTTCTATTCATTTCAAAAATTAATTGTAGTTTGAAAAACATAGGAGTCTCAAAAAAATAACAGATAGAATTTGAGAGAACTCTACTAATACTGTTAGAAAATAAAAGCTTAGAACTATAATAAAGTCTTTTTCTTTAAAATGATTCAAGTGAAGTTAATTTTTAATTAGACATCCACTCAAGCTTCTCCTCGCTTTCATATATACTTTTCTTTCCTTTCTTTTTTAGTTTTTCTTTCCTTTTTTACTTTCAAGATCATTTTCAAGCCTTTTTTTTTCATTTTCTTAGCGAGGATTACTATATCTTGATCAACCTTTAATGATTTTGAACTTCACTATCCTCCTCTCAAAGTTAAAAATTTATCACATTCCTTTACCTTAATCCTTTCTATTAGTTTTCAAAAATGATTTTTCATAGAGTCTCAATTCCTTAAAGTATAGATCTACGATCCTCAATATTTCAAAAGACAATTTTAGGGCACTTTACATAGTAAAATTATATTTCTATTCTCTTTTATTTAATATCTTAAGTCTTAAAACTAACCTTTATAACTCTTTGGTAGCGAAATCATCCACGCCGCCGTCAACGCCATCACGGTCCGTGATGGCAAGGCGAGGCAAAGTGATAGAAATGATTTACTTAGAAACTTTTAGTTTTGGTTATTAGATTACTAAAATAATATATTTTCATTATTTTCAGTGCCCTAATTTGATCTAAACAGGGGATATTCACATGCATATCTCCCAAATCATTTGTATTTATAAATCTAACATCTACATATTTCTTTTTTTATCTTTGTACTACTGAAATTTTTCATAATCACATAAAAAATCACTTTTTTAACTTTAAAAAAAAAAAAAAAAAATACACATTAGTTAAGGTGATACGTGTGAAAGTTGAAGTTTATAAATTGGATATGCAAATACATGAAAGTTTAGTGGTATGCATGTAAAACTTCCATTTAAAAATATGAAATTTCCATTTGATTTATTCATGCGAGGGGTGAACCGCGTGTGGAAACTCGTTGAAAATTCATTAAAGGCCGAACGACGCTGGTTTAATTTCCTACGGTAATTTCCATAATTTTTAAATTTTTAAATGGGAGAAATAATATTCAATTTTGTAATGCATCAAGAATATTGTCATTCACATTATAGAATTCAACAAAAGAATTTAATGCTTTTTTTTCTTTTGTTGAATTGGATTTTTATGCTAATTAGAAGGGTTTTTTAAAACATAAATGAACCAAGTATTTTCTACAAATTTGATGTGTCGTCAAGAATTTTTTATCGTCTGGCATGAGCTTCGATGTGTTTAAACTAAGAAATTTTATAAATTTAAATTCGTCCAGCCAGACCCTGATTTTAACTAGTTTATAATCATACTGACAGCCTTGACACGAGTCAAGACGAACATAATAACTTCAAAGGTGATTCAAATTTGAGTTTAAGTAAGGTTAGATCAAACACTTAAAGTATAGTGAAAGGTTTTGATGAGTCAATTGAAGGATCAAATGATTTCAAAATTTGACATGTTTATACTCAAATCGAACGGCTCAACGAGAGTAATCCAACGAGTCTAAAATCACTTAATCCAGATGTCGTTATGGCGCTTAAAGATTGAAAAAGTTGCATCGAATCATGGGAATCATTCTGGGCTCTCTGATGGAGAGTTTGGAGAGATTGTCCAATTTTAACAAAATTAACCCACTCTAAAAGTACAAATAAACTAACATTCTTTACTTGACGAGAGAGGAGGAAGAGAGTAAGCTGAAAACAAAAGCTTAACACTTAGAATTTTCAATATGTATCGGCTACAACTAAAATATCCCACCTGCCACCATAAGTCATCGTCAATCACCACCAATAATTTGTTGCTGCCAACTATGAACATTACAACAACCAATTACAACCTTTGTAGCCAACAACTTCTACAGTGGTATCCACTAAAATAATTTCCCAATCCTATCTTCCCTAATACAGGAGAGGAGTTGACTTATGTACATTTAATTTTTCAGTGGATTACTTCTGTTTGGGCCAGATCCTATAATCTAGCTTAGTATTATCTTTGAGCTAATATATAAGATTTCTTTGTTGTTGAAAATCTCCCAGCATGCAACAAAAATAATTTTTGATTTTTAAGATCAATGAAATTGTTCTCTTTTTAAAACTAAAAATAATAATAATAATAAAGAAGTTAATATATTTTATATTTATTTTCCATTTTTAAGAGCCCTAAAAATTTTAATTGGTAAAATTATCCAATCAAGATAAATTAATTATTGAAAGCATGATTCCATTTTTAAGAGCCCTAAAAATTTTAATTGGTAGAATTATCCAATCAACTCTGCTAACAAGATAAATTAATTATTGAAAGCATGAGAGGTTGAATCTGATTAATGTATGTTTTGTGCACTTTACATGTCAAGCTTCATCGTAGGAACAATGATATCCTTGGTTGTATGACCCGCATTTAAGCAAAGCTAAAAACCCCCATCTAAAACTAAGAGTTTAACAAAAAAAGATTAAGCTCAACTCTTTTCACATCCACCATAGGCCAATCTAGTGCTTGTTTTTTAGCTACCAAACCATTTGGTCACTAGGATTGATAACTTTGCCTTTACTACTATTATTAACTTTTAACCTTAGTTTATAGCACCACAATTTCTAAGTATATTAAGTATCTTCTTTCCCACTTAATATAATAATATTTATGAAAGAAAGATTTACATTCATACCACAATTTCTATTTATGCACATACATGATAACTAAACTCTCTACAATCAATCAAGTTTCTCTACAATCATCCAGAGGTCATTTACAAACATACCACTCAATTCTTATGTATTTACATATCTAACATTTAAAATTTACCCTTTTTTTTTACATTTCTATCACCCAATCTTGCATATCACATCAAAGAACCAACTATTTTAAGTTTTAAAAAACTAAAATACGCATTTTCATGCATAGTTCAGCTGGCATATAAATGTAAATATTGAAGTTTAGGTGTTAGATATGTAAATACATAGGAATTGAGTCGTATGTAAACAAATCTTCCTAAAACGAGGAAATATCAATGCAATTCAAATAATGTTCATATCTGAAATATAACCCCAAATCGACTAAATCCAGGCACCAGCCAAGCACAAAGTTAAATGAAACTCCAGTTACACCCTATTATCATCAAAAAACAAACATCTGGAAGATTTACATACATACCACTCAATTCTTATGTGTTTACATATCTTACATCTAAATTTTTATCTTTTACATTTATACCACCCAAATCATCCATATCAAATAAAAAATACCAACATTTTAATTTTAAAAAGTTAAAATACAACTTTTTCATACATAGGGAAGGGGGCACGTTTTGTAAAAATTAAGGTTTACGTGCTGGGCATGTAAACACATAAGAATTGCATGTTATTTATGTAAATACCTTTAATTATTTAAGCATATTCTAGACAAAAAATATATATCAAAATCCAAATTCAATTCCAAGTTATCCTTGGCATCTACCAAGCTTCATAAACCTTGAAACAAATAAATAAATAGCTTTCTTTCTGCTCTCTAAACTGCATGCAAATTCTTACATATTACACCATGCATGGCCTGTACACAATCTCAGAAAAAAGATAGCAAAAACAGGAGCTTAGCTGAAAGAAAGTACCACAGAGGAAGAGGTGACCAGACCAGAAAGCAAGCCGACCAGAGCGGCGCTGTTGTAGGTGGTGGGCTCGGATTGCATGGAGTTGTTTCTGTTGTCAATGTATGAGTCGTTTTTGAAGGGACCGCCGACAAGAGCTCCGACGGCAACATTCGGATTGGGGTTTGGAGATTTGAGCCATTGGAAGCCCTTACAACCGGTGTTCGCGGAAGCGGGGATCGAAGCTCCTCTATGGTGTACTTGTTGTGGGTATTTATCGCCGTAACCGACGAGATAGCTCATCGCCATCGGATTATCGCCCAATATATAATCAGCCTGAAAAACGTTGAAGCGAAGAAGGAAAAGATGGAAAAAATAGTGTTAGAGATTGTAAAAGGTTGTATCTTTACTTATTGATTTTGATGTTAGTACAAACATTTGTATGTAAAAGCTGGAGAGAACGGCAAGAAAAGTATAATACACGAGAATATCCTTAAAAAAACAAAAGAAATTTTTATTTTCAATAATAAATATTTAGTACAAACATTTGTATGTAAAAGCTGGAGAGAACAGCAAGAAAAGTATAATACACGAGAATATCCTTACAAAAAAAAAGAAATTTTTATTTTCAATAATAAATATCAGGGGGCATTTACATACATACAATCAAATTCCCATGTATTTACATATCCAACAACACCTAAACTTAGCTTTTTTATTTATACCACCCAAATCTTTTATGTCGCATAAGAAATAGATCATTTTTGACTTTTAAAAAGTGAAATACATATTTTCTTGCATATGTAAGATGGTATAAAAGTACGTAAAAAGTGAAATTTATATGTTAGATATGTAAATTTATAGGAATTGAGTGGCATGTACACAAATCTTTCTAAATATTATAGATTTCTATAATAAATATTAAATAGATGTGATTACATTGATATGGAGAAAAGATTCAAAATGACCACTCAACTATTTGTAGTGGGGGCCAAACTGTTTCAAGGCCAAGTAAAAGGCTGATTGAGTATCCATACTATTTACATAAAAACTAAAATAGTCGTATTTAAATAGTATGGGGAGCAAATTAATCTTTTACATAGTTTTGGGCTATTTTGGCCTTTGCAAACAGTCAGGGAACCATTTTTGTCATTTTCTCTATTGATATGATAACATAATGATAACTCTACAAAATTTAACAAAAAGCACCTGTGCCATTGCGAATTTGCGCAGATCTGAAGATGAAAAGGTGGCCCCATTGCAAGAAAAGGAAGGCGTCCTAGAGGTTAGCATGTAATCACTATAAAGCAGAGCGAGGAATGAAGCAGCAACTGGGTGTTGAAGTGCATTCCATTGATCGATCCACAAGAGCCCCCCTAAATATGTATAAGAAGATAAATTTAATCTAATAAGATAAATGCCAAAAACAATTTGTAGCTTAGTGAAATTTATTGTAGAAGTTTAATATCTTAAAAGTATTCTGAAGGGGTAAAGTATCATGTATGAAATTGAAATATCATAGTCATGCTAATAATAGAAATTCTTCATTGCTCAAAAAAGCGTGACAAAAATGGCAAATATTAAATTAATTTACTTATTTATTCTAAACTATTGTAGTTAAGCTATCATCTAGAGTATCCAACCTTGATAAATAATAAAGCAAAGACAAATAAGATATAAAAAGTCCCCCCTTTTTCTAGGAGTTGAACCGGTTTCAAAAAAAACAAAACATCTAGAGATAATCTCTATTCCTTCTTGTTCTTTCCCTTCTCTTTTTTTTTTTTTTTTCTTAGTATCTTAGATAGTTTGATAGGAGATAGATTGAAAAGGTAAGAAAATCCGATGAGATGAGGAATTCAAGGCCTCTCTTTATAAGGATTTCACAATACGGTTAAATTTTGTAGGATATCATCTTTTATTATAAAAACCAGATTCTTGAATTAAGTTAAAAATTTACCTGATTTGTTTCTTTAATTGAATGAAAAACTTATAATACATTGTACAATGTATATTTGATTGCTCTTCTTTTAAGTTAAATTTGAGATCAAGAACGATTTCCCCCAATTTATCATCAAATTTGATAATTTGGATTCAAAAAATAAAAAAGAGAAATCAATACCAAAGATTCATAAAATATTGATTGATTCCAAGCTTAGAGATGAACTTGTAACAATTTATCATCAAATTTGATAATTTGGATTCAAAAAGTAAAAAAGATAAATCAATACCAAAGATTCATAAAATAGGGATTGATTCCAAGCTTAAAGATGAACTTGTAATATTTCAATCTTTTATAATCTTCAAATTTAATTGAATATTAAATAAATAAACTATTTTGGTAAGAGAATATCATTACTCATTCATTCGCAACTATAAGTTGGCGTTAAATCACCATGCAAATCATTCAATAATACAGAAAGAACTTTATTAAAATGAACATTAAATTAAAATTAATAAAAAAAAATGTGGTAACTAAGAAGAAATTCAAATTCAAAAGTAAGCGGTCGTCCTATGAAAGCTACTAAGACTTAGAAAAACTACATGAATTGTGAATAAGCCTTGATTTAGAGAGCAACCTTAGATTGAAGAAAGAAAGCTTGGACAAACCAATCCAACCTCCTAAGATTGCATATTATGATAAAAATTAAATGAACTACATGATTCATACAAAGTGGTGATACTTAATTTAAGACGTAGTTCAAATAATCTGAAATTCTTGAACAAAATAAATAAGGGTATTTACATATATAACACACAATTCTTATGTATTTACGTATCTAACACCTAAATTTTGAATTTTACATTTATGCCAATCAAAACTTTTAAAAAGTGAAATACAACTTTTCATGCATAAGTAAGGTGGCATATATGTAAACATTAAATTTTAAATGTTGGATATATAAATAGATAATAATTGAGTCAAATGTATGTAAATTTCCCTAATAAATATTGCTTAAGCAGTTACCATCTGTCCTGCTGGATGTGGATGTTGGGGTATCTGGTAAAAGGCCACACATTATAGCTTCAGATGTTTTTCGGTACATCTGGAGGCCTTTGTTCTCTGCATTAGTGGATTCCTTGGCCCCAAATAAATTTAATCTTGATAAAAGAACCTGTTCATATAAATTATAATTATGAAAAACAAAAGCCAAATAAGAGCAATTGGAGAAGGCTAACAAAAAAGTCGAGATGATTGATAAATAGTTGGATTAAGATTTAAATATGTTTACAGCAAATTATAAACAAAGGCCACAATGCAGAAAAATGGTGAGACAAAATAATTATAATAATTTTTAAAAATTAGATATGATGATTACATTCAAATTTTGACTTGACAAAAAAATTCTGTCATAAAGAAACAGCAGCAGTCCAACTTATTTTAATATAAGAAATCATATATGGCAGAATAGCCTTAATTTACAGAAAGGGGAGGGGATTAGCGAATCACAAAGCTACTTTTTTCAGAAGATGAAAAATTCCAAATATATAGCATTTTTTCCTTGCAAAGTACTATATGATGACATTTTTATAAATTACATTCTGCCTACAAGTAGTGATGAAGATATAACAACTACTTTCATGAAGTTTTCCTGTCATATCAAAAGATGAAATGGGCATAATATACATTCAGGTGGGGTTTTATGAAAGATCCAACGAATCAGCCGAACTTAAAATACTCAACCATTAATGCAACTGAAAAATTTTAAACATAGAACTGACGAAACCACATAAATCCTCTCTAAACTATAATTCAAAAAAGACATAAGAGCACATTGCAATGAAGTTGCACTTTCAACTAGTCTTCAATCTCACATTAAATTCCACAAATTCAAGAAAATATGATTTCGAAAAGCATAAATAACAACGCCTAGCTTTATACATTTTCTTTATTTTATCATATATATATATATATATATATATATATATATATATATGGAATATATATGGAAAATGTACATTCATACCACAAAATTCTTATGTATTTACATATCTAAAACCCAATATTTGATATTTACACTCATAACACCTTGATGCATAAACATATACATGAAAAAGGTGAATTTTACTTTTAAAAATATAGTAATGATGGCATTTTTCATGTGATGTTAAAAATTTGAGTGCTATGCATACGAATATCAATGCTTAGGTGTCAGATATACTAATACATAAGAATTGTGTGGTATGTATGTAAATGCTCAATATATATGGGCATTTATATAGATAGCACACAATTCTTATATATTTAGACATCTCATACATAAACTTTCATATTTACACACAAGGCACTCAAATTTTTAATATCACATCAAAACAACACTTGTCACTTTTTAAAAGTGATCTCACACCTAAACTTTCATATTTAGACAAATAGCACTCAAATCCTTCATAACATCAAAAATATCAGTATTATTATTTCCAAAAGTTTTCATGCATATGTTTAAAGCACCAAAGTGATATGTATATAAATATGAATGCTTAGGTGTCAGTTATGTAAATACATAATAATTGTGTGCTATGTATGTAAATGCCCCAAAGTAGAATTTAGATGTTAGATATGTAAATATATAAGAATTGGGTGATATGTATGTAAATACCCGGAGAAATAAAGTAAAGATGGTACTTTTGATGTGATGTTAAAAAAAATGAGTGACATGGATGTAAATATGAATGCTAAGGTCTTAGATATGTAAATACAAAAGCATTGTGTGATATGTATGTAAATGCTCCTCAAAATATATATCGAGGATAAGATGAATGCCTGTGTTCCGGAACGCTTGTCATCCCAACTAAACCACGTAGGTCTTCCCCAATCAGCAAATGTCTCTCCATTTTGTACCGTTACATAACTCAAATAAGACTGATCCCCAGTGGCGTGATAAAGCCAGCTCGCAGCCCACAAGAGCTCATCCTTATAACCAGTAGAGTTATAAAACTTCGCAAGTTTTGGAAAGCTAATAATGTAAGAAACTCTGCGGTCATCAGCAAAAGTGAATAGTTTTTGAGCATGTTGAAGAAGAAGATCAGAGTAGGAAGCATTTATGCTTTTAAAAACCAATGAAGCGGCAGCCATGGCTGCAGCAGTTTCTGCGGCCACCTCTGTTCCAGGATTTTTCTTGTTAATTTGTAAAAGAGGCCTTTTCTCTGTCATTTCTTCAGGCCTCTGCCAGCATTGGTGGTCGAGATCAGGATCTCCAACCTAACATGCATAATAATAAAGATCAAAATTCTATTAAGAGAATGGAAGATTTACATACATAACACACAATACTTATATATTTACATATCTAACACCTAAACTTCAATTTTTACATACATGCCAGTGATACCAATGAAAAGGTGTATTTCAGTTTTTAAAAGTTAAATGGTGGTATTTTTTTATGTAATATGAAAGATTTGGGTGGTGTAAATGTAAATATTAAAAATTTTTTTATGTAATATGAAAGATTTGGGTGGTGTAAACGTAAAAATTAAAAAATTGGGTGTGAGATATGTAAATACGTGGGAATTGGGTGGTATGCATGTAAATAACCTCTTAAGGATAAAGAGTTAGCTTTCAAATGTTACTTAACCAATAGATTGAGAGACAAAAATTGACACAAGAGATGTTGGAACTCGCATAAGAACTAATAAATTATAAGGGCAATTACATGCATACCACTCGAAACATTGCTATTTACAAATCTAGAACCATCTTTATTTATTTTTCAAAAATACACTCAAATATCAAATTTTGCAATAAAACTCAAACCCATATTTTTCTTTTTAATCAATTTCTCACTGATCGTGACACGTATAAATGCATCAATTTGGCAGTTCAAAAAATTCACATGGCAAATCACATGAATGCTAAACAACAATGTTTCGAGTGTTGTGTAAGTAATTATCCTTATAAACTATAATGTATTTATCATAATTTTCATAAGACATGGATAGATCCTTACAATTTAACAAGGCCCTAGCACTTATAATGATAAGCAAATTAAGTCCCTATTTCATGATTCCATTTTAAGTGTCACAACTTTCAAAATATAACAAAGCTAACAGTAACTCATTCCCAAATTACCTTTTCATATAAAAACTAAAAAGGAAAAAATGTGCATGATATAAAAAGTAGAGAGAGAGAGAACCTTTGGCTGGTTTAAAAATAAAAATAAAATTAAAAAACAATTTGGAAACAAAATGCAATAATTGACATAGAAACCAGAGTTGCTATCTATATTAATTATAAGAGATCCAAATAGTTAATTTTAAAACAAGAAGTTAACTTTGCAGAAAACAAGAGCAACCAATATCTGAGCAAAAATCTATATAAATCTAGCCAGGATACCAAACTCTGTTTAATTAACATAAATTATTCTGAATCTGATTGCATAAAATTTCAGCATTGCTTTAGAAGAGAAGCTTAAACTCTAAATTTAGAATTAAGTAACATACTCTTGGCTATAAATCTACAAAAAAACAATAAATCATTTTAACAGCAAATTTAAAGGATAATAAATAGAATTGTTAGTTAAGAAAAACATAAATGTGAAAATTATTATTCAAAATTAATACTCTATAGCATCGGAAAATCGAAAGTTATGAGCTGCATGATAGAAAGAAGCCTGGTGATTACTACCCAAACCAAATCTAAAAGAGCATTTACATACATAAAACACAATTCTTATGTCTTTACATATCTAACACCTAAACTTTCATATTTACACACATAGCACTCAAATCTTTAATATCATACCAAAAATAGTACAATTATAGTATTATCAAGGAGCATTTAAATACACCGTTTGATGAATAGGTTTAAAGAACCAAAGTACTACGTATGTAAATATGAAAAATTAGGTGCGAGACATGTAAATACATAAGAATTATGTGCTGCGTATGTAAATTTCCCACTCTAGAATTCCAGATGAAGCTGGAGCTCTGTTCCAGTGCATTTTAGTCTTAAATAATAAAAGAACTATTGATCTGGCAAATTTCTACAACAAGATTTCACTAAAAAGGGCCATGTAATCAGTAAAGAAAATTTTCATGGAAGTATTTAGATTTACCTGAATATATAAAACGCTATCAGAAGGATGAGCATTGATCAAATAATCAGTGATCCACTTGAGAGAATCTTGAGCAGAGTCCAACTGGTTCACCGAGCTCATCTGATCTCCATACTCAAGAATAGCCCAAGATAGCACCGTCGCAGTAAAAGCCATAGGAAATCCAAACTTTATGTGATCCCCAGCGTCATACATTCCTTTCGATAAATCCAACCCAGCCTCACTCCCGTCATTCAAAGCCGAATCCCCTCGCCAGCTAATCTTGTTATTCACTAGCTTACCAGCTAACATTATCAACAACAAGAAAACAGCAAGTATGAAACTAAACTAAGTCGGTATTCCCAACAATACAAAAATGTGAAAGAGCTAGAGGTTGAAGACGACGAACATTTCTGCACTTGGAAGAACTGGAGAGCAACTGAGAGAGCATCGGCATATTTCTGCGTTACAGCTCCCGGCGGCCCGGGAACCGGTCCCATATCAGAATGGTGAGCCTTCCTTCTCAGACCAACCACGATGGCTGTGACCAACAAAGCAGCGACGATAAGAACGATCAGCCAACCAGTACAGCCCTTCGTGTACTTCCCCGCCCCCATTCTCCACAACTAAATTCAGAACCTCCAATTTTCAGAAAAATATACAAATTGGCGGCAATTCGAGCTCAAAAAAAGGTTATTAAAGACTAAAAGGGTTACGAGTTTCGGATCAGGTCCGCATTGGGGCAGAAAAGTAGCTAAAAATGAAGGAGAGATCTAGGGTTTGATAAACTGAGCGACGGCTTTCTCCCCCGGGTAACGCCTGAGATCTGGATCTAAATTATCTCTGTGTCATTGCCAACTAATAGGAGAAACCCATACCATCAGCCACCGACAAAGAAGACGACGGCGACATTAATTCGGTTTGTTTAGGGGGCATTTTCTGTTCTCCAGACAGCCCAGCTGAAATTAAACCAATAGCCTACTTATTTATTATTATTATTATTAATCTTAGGGGCATTTACATACATTCCACCAAAGTCATACATATTTACACATCTAACCCCCAAATTTTATTTTTTATATTTATACCAATAAAATCATATCATTATTTTAATTTTTTAAATATAAAATACACATTTGCATGCATAAATAAATTGATATATTTGTAAAAATTAAAGTTTAGATGCTAGATTTATATATACATAAGAATTGAGTGGTATGTATGTAAATCTTCCTTATTATTGTTATTATTATTATTATTATTATTATTATTATTATTATTATTATTATTTAATTAAGATTTTGATTTAGTTGTAATAAAAAATAAAAAGCAAAAAATTATAATTAGTAAATTTAAATAAATATAAAATTATTTAAAATACCGTTAAATTTAAATCTTATAAGTTTTATATATTTAATATTCTGTATACTAATCACTTTTGAGTTTAATATATTTAAATATATTCTAAAAGAACAATATTTTAAGAGTGGGATGTATATATAACACACTATTTATGAATATATCTAACAACTAAACTTTCATATTTACATGAATAATACTATAAATTTTAACTTTACATAAAAAATATTACTTATATGTCATAAATAAATTTTTATCATCTACACGAAACTTGACATAATTTTTTGAGAAAAAATGTTCTTAAAAAGCATAACTCTGATTTTAACAAAATTACACTCGAGTTGATCGACTTAACAAGACAGACCCAATAATAATAAAACTGGTCCAATTCGAGTCAAATTAAGTTCAATTCAACCCGTTGAACCACCTTTGGAAGCTGCCAATGTATAATTAGAATGTCAAAAAGATTACAAATTTGACAACCATATAGTAAAATCAAGCGTCTCAAAAAAATAAATCTAGCGAGTCCAAAATCTCTCAATTATGACAGCATTAAGGCACTCAAATGTTCATTAGATGACATCTAATCGAGGGAATCTCTTCGGGTCATTCGATGCAATAGTCTGAATTCTTTACTTATTTGTACAGAAGTCTCTCACAGACTCTATAAATAAATCTCTACCTCCCTCTTGAGAACAGACTTAGACCTTGAGCAAGAAGCGGACTGAAGCGTGGAGAACAAAGTTTATCATTGCTTCTGCAATAAAGATTCGTCAAATACTTTCCACTCATATAACCACCAACCACAGTCAACCACCATTTGTAGAACCTAGTCGACCACTAACGACCACCTTTTTTTTGTTGTTGTCAAACTATGTACAGAGTCAAGACTTGCATTGCAAAGTGACAAATCACCATTATAAGTACCAACTAACGCCGCAGAGTAACAAAGCATCTTGTGAATCAATGCATCATTCTGAACAACTTGCCAACCTCGAAGACGGTGTGTCAAAGCTCCAATAACTACTCTGCATTACGATCGCTTCATGTCGTGGGCAGAGCAAATGAGCTCATTTGTACATAACCGTAGTAACTATTGTGTGATCATTCGCACTTGTGCTACAAGGGTGTGTACATATAATCGCCAACTCATAATAAATCAAGCTTCATGATTTTTTTCCTTCCCGAGTTTTCCACGTAAAAACTTCTAGTGTTTCTTCTTGTCACTCATAATGTCTAAGTGTGTGTTGGATTTGTGTTCAATGCTAAAATAATAATTCATTACTCTACCGTCGTGAATTCTCACGCATCAATCACTACTTTAAACTTTTTTTAAATAAAATATATATTTTAATGCTTAAATTTATCTCATCAAAATCTTATAAAAATAAATATCATAACTTGAAATGCTAGATATCTAAGTCCATAAAAATTGAGTGGCTTGTTTGTGAATGCCCCAAAATTTATAAAACGTTTGTCTTATGATATTATGAACAAAGCATTTTGGATGGATATCTAAATTATTAAATTTATTTAAGATTACTATAATTGATGTTTGTTAAGAAATTCATGGCAGCTGAGTAATATATTATTTATCTTAGCGTGGTATGAAAATTCATCACACGCTCAGAAGAAAGAAAATAACCAGTCAAGACGACAAAAGTTCTTGCGCGGAAAACCCGTAAAAGAAAAAAGCACAGGGTCTGACCCAATTGTAAAAAACCTTACCATAAGTTGATGATTACAGACCTCTCGTCCCACAGGCGAGAAAGCGTTACGAAATCTCCCGAGATACAATGTTGACGTGCAAATGAACTTGTTGTAAAAAGTGGGTGGCAGCTGAGGGTGATTAGCGGCAACCAGCGAGAGATGGTCGGCGACAATCGGTGACTTGTGATTAGTGGTTGTCGGTGGTGGTCAGCGACAATGTGATGTTGGACTTCAGCTCCTCTAAGCTTCAAACTCTTTTTCAAGCTTCAAGCTCTCCTTCCCCCAAGCCTTCAACACCCCTCTCTCATGAGATGAGTGGAGCCTTATTTATAGAGTTATGGGTGCAATTAATGATGGAATATGAACTACTTTGATTAGACGGTCAGTAGATATTCCTTGATCAGATGACATTTAATAGATATCTAAGTGCCTAAGTAATGTTTGACTTGAGAAATCTTGGGCTTGCTAAATTTGTCTTGTCGAGACATTCGGTTTGACTATGAATTTGTCAAGCTTGTCATTCATTTGCTCTTCTAAAGATGCTCAGAAAACTTCCAAAAGCTGGTTAATTGGTATCATTGGGTCAGTTTCATTGAGTCGTTTAGTTTGACTATAAATTTGTTGAAATTGGAGTTCCAATTAACTTTTTATCAAAGCTTAAAACATTTTTTTCTCAAAAAGGTGCATCGAGATCCATATCATGCCTTGAGATTCGTGTTGGATGTTGGAAATTTATGGATAACGTATCAGTTGCTCTCCTATTTTTGGGTGAAATCAGCTTCATCGTCGAAAATAACAATATCCGTAGAAATTTATGTTTTTCATTAATTTTATTGACATGTATATGTATTTATTTATTACTTACATATTTGATTATTTTTATTATTTTTATCCATGCACTTTTTGTGTGTGTGTGTATATATACATACATACATACATACATATAAGAACTTACGTACATATAAGGAGTTCGGAAATTTTCCTGCATACCACGTCATCTACGAGTAAAATTTGCGTACGTATGTACGCAGCGCTACGTACGTCAGGGAGGTTATTCAAAGGATATTGGGAGGTTATGTCTGCGTTACACCCCCTATAACCTCCCTGTGACCTACTTGTACTTTCTAATAAGTTTCGCGCTTCTGTTTTCATATATTTGCAGATTCCAAATATTTTCGTTTTTTTTTCTCTTTTTTATTTTAAAAGGAGTCGTCTGCTTGTTGATCATCGTATTTTTTCCTTATTCAAATAAATCTCCCTCCTGAATCATATCAGTGATCGAAGAGGAGAGGAACCGAAAAAGAAGAGACTGTTTTCGTTCATTTTTCTCTTTTTTATTTTAAAAGGAGTCGCCAGCTTGTCGATTGTCGTATACTTCCCTTATTTTAATAAATCCCCCTCCCAAATCATATAAATGATTCGAAGAGGGGAGGAACCTAATAAAAAGAGACATACGATAAAGAGACAAACAAGAGAAAAAAGAAAAACATAAAGTCTACGTGCGATAAACCTCGTAAGGATAGGCGCGAAGAGGACCTTACGAAATCTACCATAATCAGAGAGTCAGTTGTATGTACCTGTTTTGGAGTCAAGAGCACTTCCAGAGGAACATGTTCCTACTGGTTAATTACATCCTGGGGGATACCGAAGAATACTCTCGATAAAAGGAGTTTCACTTCATATTATCATAAACCTGGGGTATAGACAATCAAATGAGGTTATTCCGGGTGGGAATAGTCCCGATGCTTCAAAGCTCAGGCTAAGCCATCGGGCAGAGAGTGAGCCTCTCACATCCCAAATGGGTAGCAACTAATCAACACATGGGGCCCAAAGATAAACCTAAACCATCTTGACGGGGATATCCCAACATGTCAAAGCACGTCTGGGCCATAAGGACAGAGGACAAATCGTCGTATCTCAAATGGGCAGCAGTTCATTGTCATCAGACTGTCAATATCGATGAAGTCAAAGAAGTGACAAGGCTCGAAGAGGCTCAACAAAAGGAAGGTAGAGGGAACTACCCGTCATCCACAGCTACTAGGACCCTAAGTCTACCTGATGGTGAAGGTAGTCGACCCAACACGTCTTGAGATCCCCGGTCTGCAATTCGTGAATTGCATCGTCCACGAGAACCTCAGTATCTCTAAGGTCAAAGGAAGGAAACTCTATCCTATGAATACAAGTTGGAGCTCCAAGAGGTGGTTCTTCCAACCCGGGTTATAATAATTTGAATATGGGTTATTCTGCTTATTGTTTAGGGCATTAAAAGTTTATAATGATGCTTGAGAATCTATCATTTTGCCTAATAAATTCTCTTCAATCATAGGAATTGGTTGAGAAAAATTCATTCCAAATTGGTCTAACTTCCTTGAAATTGCTGCAACTTGATTTGCTAGCATGGCAAAAGCATCAGTTTCATGAATATTGGCTACTTTCTTAAGATTTACCCAAAAGAGGATGATTCTTCGATATATATAGATATAAAATGCGATGTATGTGATTATATGATTAATTTCCTTAATAGTTATTCTTATTTTACAACAAAACAAAAAATTTGATCCAAAACAAAAGCTAAGTAAATTTTTCATTATGAAGCAAATACGAATGCAGTTATAATATTTCAATATAGGATACTACACAAGTATACATATCGTTATCAAGTACTATAGAACTTTTTGATTAAGTCCCGAATATCGAACCCACAGGGAGGACTAAATTTAGATAACAAAATTTACTCGGTAGCAATATATATTCTTACTCAAACTTAAGATGCTATAATAGTAATAAAAGTTTGATTCTTTTTGTAATTTTTTATGATTGAAAATAAAGTAAGCAACTAATTAACTTAATTAAAATACTTGCAAGCTGAAGACATATAAGTAAAATATATTTTTTTCTTATCATGAATCAGTAATAAATATAGAAATTATGTTGTGGAAGTATGTTAAATTTATTGTGTCAAATAGGAGCAATTATATTTTTTACCTTTACCAGAGATATTATAAAGAACATTGATTAATATGTATTTTGAATAGACCTGAAGAAGGGAAGATACTAGCTCTCACTCTAGAGTTCCCTCTTCTCCCTCCACTTGGGGGCTAACAACTCGTATCAAAACCTAAAACTATAAATCAAATTGGGGGTTTTAGTCAGTCACTCTAAAGTCCTCTAATTCTACACACTTTAAAAGTTTATTTTCCTATTTATTTGCACTCAACCCCATGAACTACATTCTCATTCATGAAATTTATATGTGATCAAATCATGTCTAATGCTTCACACAACTTCCTTTAAATATTTAACCACTTATAATTTTAAGAAAAAAATAAAGAAAACTACTTAAAATCCATGGGTAAAACACAACCACATATGAGTTTAAAAATAGAAATCATGCACACAAACAAGAAATCTAAATTAAAACTAAGTGTAGACACAAAGATAAACGCTTATCTCAAATTCTCTCCACTAAATGTCTTGAAGTTCCTTCGAATTCTCTTCCTTCTCTCACAATATAAACTAACACTCAAAATAAAATAAAATAAAATAAAGGTGGTCGGCGGTGGTGGCGGCGATGGTGGTTGTAAAGTTTGATGGGTTGTTGGCCTCTCTCTTGTAAAATCTAAGTCTTTTCATATAAAAATCCAAGAGGTGCCTTGGTGTCTCTTCAAAAAGGTGTCTCGATTCAATAAATCTTGTAGAAGTTGCCTCCTCAAAAGCCAATTAAAGGACTTTTTGTGTTCATGGGATCCTCAAAAGCCAATTAAAGGACTTTTTGTGTTCATTTCTCTTGCTTCAAACATCTCTTCCAAAATCTGCTCCAATTAAATAAATCATCAAGTAACTACTTTTGGAGCTTAAGCACGGGGTACCTGGTGCTTAGGCGTGGAGCCTTTAGCGCTTAAGCGTCAAACTTGGGTGCTTAAGCAGCCAGTTCATTTTTGCATCTTTCTTCATTTTTGCTCCAAATTTAACCCTTTTTCACTCCTTTTATCATTTTTCATCTATTTGATTGTGCCTACAAGAAAAACACACGAATACTCTTTATTAAAGCGCAATATCTCAAAAACAAATATAAAAGTAATATATATTTTAGGTTTATCAGTAGCCTCCCATCGAGTCTTGTCTCCCGGGCTCGACTTCCAAAGATACCATATAATCACATCAAGTTTTACATCTTAAGCTTGACTTCCAGAGGCATGGTATCTGACATGTCTTTTAGAATGCTAAATTTTCTTTACCTTTTGTACTTGTTTTTTAATGAAATTGCACTTTAAAGAATGGTATTTTCATTTTTTCTTGCAAGTATAACAAATAGGAAGCATGGATCGAATTAGAGAGAAAACAAAGTTAAACAGAGTTAATTGGAGCAAAGAGGCTGCTAGCAGACAGGCACCTAAACGCCACTTATGGGTGCCTAGGCGTCATTGTTCTCCCAAAAAATAGAGAAGAAGGCACCTAGGCTCCACAGGCTAGTGCATAGGTGCCAGAACTATTTAGGACGGCTTCATGACAAACCAAGGAGTTATTTGACGAATCTAGATAGTTGGAAAGGCACTTTTTGGCATTTCTAGGTCTGGGAATCCTCCAAGGATGCCAAGAAGTTGTAAATAGGAGTAGATATTTTAAATTTTTACCTTTTCTTGAGAGATTTGAGAGGGAATTTGAGTGTAATGCTATAAGTAATTTGCATCACCATTGCAAGGAACAGTAGAAGGCTTTGTTTGAGGAATTTCCATCTTTTTTTCAGAGGAAAAAAGCTAAGTATTGTGTTCTTTATTTACTTGTCTTTGTTGTAAGTATATATTTGGTGGATTTACTCTGATGTAATGAAGTTTTATGTTGTGTTAAACATGTTTTGTGAGTAGAATTCCTTTACCCTTCTCTTGTGATGCATAAGTTGAATGTGTAGGATCATAGAAAGCTTATAGAATTGATCTTTAAATATTAAGGTGATGATTTTTATTCCATGCTTAATTTACTTATCAATTTAATCAATTGGTATGCTAAAATTTGTTATGAATTCATAATGACCCGAGAGAGTTATGACTTTAACAACTAAGAGAAATCACATTGCACTAGTGGGTGAAGGAAAAGTAGTCCATAGGTTAGTGCAAATAGATAGGGAAATAGGCTTGATGGGTTTAAATTGGGGACTCTATAATGACAGACTAGAATCCTAATCAATTTGATCTAGTGTTTAATGAATTAAAACTAGGTTAGTCAAATTGAGGGTATAAATTAGAGACTAGGGTGACATGCTAGAGTCGTAACCAATGTAATCTAGGGTTTAAGAAATTATTACTAAGTTAACCAAACTTTTTTATGCACTATATAGAGGATAAAGAAGAGGAATGCTCCTATTTATCATTAGCTACATTAACAATTTATAATATTTGATCCTACAATTTACTTATACAATCACAAGATATAGGTAGCTTTTATATCTTGATATTCACCATCCTAATTGATCTAGATAGGTTTAACTTAGTCATAGAATCTTAACTTAGGAGTAGCTATTAGGAAAGCTAACCTAATCGACATTCCAAACTAAGACCTTAGCGTAGTAGAATAGAACTTCTTTTATTGGATTCGTTACCTCGTTCTATGTGGGATCGACAATCCGGACTCAATGGACTTCTATATTATTGAAATGATATGTATACTTAGGTGAGAAACCACAGTGAGTAATAATACCTATTTTTAAGAACTCAACTAATTTGATAGAGAATAGATCAAGTTTGTGGTGTCTCTACCAGGACTTATATAAAAAATGTTAGTCCCTGGGGTAGATCAAGTTTCTGGAACCGTTGTCTGGGAACGACGATAAAAGAACTTTAGGAGAATTTTAGTTGAACTTGTAAAACTTAGGCTTGGAAACTGTGGTGTTATTATGTAGTGTGTTTTAAGTATTGTGTGTTATTTAAAAGAGAAAATCACAAATAATATTTTTGAGTGTTTGATATGCTTGATATCTATCCTATTAGTTAAGTCTTTAGAATTGAATGTGTAGTTCAGGAGCTGTATGATGCAGAACTAGAGAGAACTTGTAGGAGGATTAGAAAACAAAAAAATCTCAAAAAGTTTGATGTAGAAATGGTGGATTAACAAGTTAACAAAGATTCAGTTAATGATCATAATGCTAATAAACCTTTAAGGGGTTATATGAACCCTACGGTGGGTAAAATCCATTTAAGTATACAAACTCCCACCGTAGAGGCAAACACTTTCAAAATTAAGCCTATTATAATTCTAATGGAGCAAAATAATCAATTTAGAGGATCCCCGTCTAAAGATCCTAACTTACATATAGCAAGTTTTTTAGAATTGTCTGCCACATTTAGGTATAACGTTGTTTATAATGATGTAGTTAAACTTTGACTTTTTCCCTTTTCCCTAAGGGATAAAGCCAAAATGTGGCTTAATCATTAGCACCTGGATCGATTAGGATATGAGGGGATTTAGCCTAGAAGTTCCTAGTAAAGTATTTTCGACCATCTAAAATTGCTAAGTTGAGGAATGATATCATGTCAATCTGTCATATGAAGAGGAATCAATTTACAAGGCTTGGGAACGATTTAATGAGCTTCTTAGAAAGTGTCTGCATCACGGATTACATGATTAAACCTTCTATAATATATTAGTTGGATCTTTAAGATCGATCATCGATCTGCCACTGGAGGTTCACTTACGTCGAAAACATATGAAGAAGCTTATTCTCTTATAGAGGAGATGACCACCAATAAATTACAATGACCCTCCAAGAGATTAAACTCCAAGAAAGTGGGAAATAATTATGAAGCTGATGTACTTAATGTACTTACTATTTGAACTTCTTAAATTGCAGCTATTTGTTGACCTCATTTTGAGGTCTTCCATTCTTTAGATATCCTAGGATCTAGCCTTAAGATATCTCTATTTTGGCTCTCTTAGAGGACTAGACTGGGACCCACACCACTTAGAAATTCAAGTCATTTCTTCTCTCCTTGCAGTTTCATATGGACAGTTTTAGATCCTCAATATTCGATTAAGTCGATCGAAAAGCCGATAATTTCTAACTGTTTCCGTTCATTTTTTTCTATTTTATTTTAAAAGGAGTTTCCAGCTTGTCGATCGTCATATATTTCCCCCATTCAAATAAATCTCCCTCCCGAACCAAATAAATGATTCGAAGAGGAGAGGAATCGAATAAGAAGGGACATACGACAAAGAGACAAACAAGAGAAAAAGTAAAACGTGGAGAGTCCACAAGCAATAAACCTCCCAAGGATAGGTTAAGAATATCCGCTTAAACAAGATCGGGTGGAGGCACCTTAAACTAATATCCGCAAAAGAAGTATCTACGTAGACTATCCATAACCAAAGAGTCAGGTGTATGTAACTGTTCTAGGGTCAAGATCACTCCCAGAGGAACGTGTTCCTACTGGTTAATTACATCTTGGGGGATACCCAAGAATACTCTCGATAAAAGGAGTTTCGCTTCATATTATCATAAATCTTGGGTATAGGTAACAAAATGAATGTTATTCCATGTGGTAACAGTCCCAATGCTTCAAAGCTCACGCTAAGCAATCAAGCAGAGAATGAGTCTCTCGCAACCCGAAATGGGTAGCGGCTCATCGACACTTGGGGCCCACGGAATAACCTAAATCGTCTTGACGAGGATATCCCAATACGTCAAAGAACGTTCGAGCCAAAGGGCAGAGGACAAATCGTCGTATCCCAAATGGGCGGCAGCTCATCGACATCGGGTCGTCAAGGTGATATCAACGAGGTCAAGGAACGAGAGGGCTCGAAGGGGCTTAACAAAAAGGAAAGTAGAGTGATCATAAAAGGTAGAGGTAACTGAGTCGGGGTACCACGCACCCGTCATACACAGCTACTAGGACCCTAAGTCTACCTGGTCGTGAAGGTAGTCGACCCAACACAACATGAGATCCCCGGTCAACAATCCGTGAATTGCATCATCCACGGGAACGTCAGTAGCCCTAAGGTCAAAGGAAGAAAACTCTATCCTATGAATACAAGGTGGAGCTCCAAGAGGTGGGACTTATACTTGCTGAAATAGCAAGGATGCCTCAGGAAAGAAAGAAAAGGCTGGAAACGCTCCAAACAAAAGGACTTATACCCCGTCTGGGTCGGGGAGTCTTCTAACATCCTAGGCGCACTAGAAAACCACGTATGAAAGGGTATGTTGGGCCAATCAGATTGGAGAAGTACGAGGAATTCTCCTTGGGACATGCAAATATGAACGCAATTATCTAGAGCGGTCCTAAATATTGTGGAGGCCCTATTAATATATGCAGGAAAGTAAAAGTTGTAATTTTTAAATCCTGAATATTTTAAACCTAAATTTTAATTATCTTGAATATTTTATTTAGAATTTTATAGAAAATTATAATTTTAGGGTCCTTAATGAGCCTATGTTGTATCGTGAAATCCCAGATAAAACACAGAAAGAAAACAAAGAAAACACATGCAAGTGCAGACATGCAACATAATGAAAAAAAGCAAAGCATGTCAAACTAAAATAATAAACAGGCCGGTGCTGATGGGTCGGCAACATATCCCTAAAAAAAAATGGCGGCCAGACTCCGCGTATACATGTTCGGTCCTGATTCTATACATCAATATAAAATGCAGAATTAAGATACAGGGCACGAGCATCTACTCTTGATCCCCTCCACGTGGTTCCCGTGCTAACGTCTCGGAACTCATGCCCATATCTCTGCTACAGGACTCTCCTAGACTCTAAAAAAAATACATAGAGAAAAGAAAAAGGCTCAATCCTGCATGGAAACAAGTGTCAGCGGGAAAACTCACATGCACATAACGTATCATGAGCCATGCCTTAAAAGTGGGGGGAGCTAATAGCACCTGCAAGCAAAAGGGTCAGAAATCATTACTTTCTCCCCCCATAGCGATACCTATGTGTGTGCATATAAATATGCATGACTCCCTGCAGAAAGTCGCTCTAACAACACATATGCAACATGCAATCACATCACAAGCATAATGCAAAAGAAAGATACCTGGCTAAGGCAACCAATCCAACAGAGAACAATAGTCAGGCATCAAAAAGACTATCTAGCACCCTAAATCCTAGTCTAGCACACCATCTACCGAGAAAGTGCATCGACCTAATATATAAGTGAGGGTTAAGTCTGAGCAGAAAACACATGCAAGTGCAGACATGCAACATAATGAAAAAAAGCAAAGCATGTCAAACCAAAATAATAAACAGGCCGGTGCCGATGGGTCGGCAACATATCCCTAAAAAAAAATGGCGGCCAGACTCCGCATATACATGTTCGGTCCTGATTCTATACATCAATATAAAATGCAGAATTAAGATACAGGGCACGAGCATCTGCTCTTGATCCCCTCCACGTGGTTCCCGTGCTAACGTCTCGGAACCCATGCCCATATCTTATTTCTGCTAAAGGACTCCCCTAGACTCTAAAAATACATAGAGAAAAGAAAAAGACTCAATCCTGCATGGAAACAAGTGTCAGCGGGAAAACTCACATGCACATAACGTATCATGAGCCATGCCTTAAAAGTGGGGGGAGCTAATAGCACCTGCAAGCAAAAAGGTCAGAAATCATTACTTTCTCCCCCCATAGCGATACCTATGTGTGTATAAAAATAAACATGGCTCCCTGCAGAAGAACGCCCTAACACACTACCACACATATGCAACATGCAATCACATCACAAGCATAATGCAAAAGAAAGATACCTGGCTAAGGCAACCAATCCAACAGAGAACAATAGTCAGGCATCAAAAAGACTATCTAGCACCCTAAATCCTAGTCTAGCACACCATCTACCGAGAAAGTGCATCGACCTAATATATAAGTGAGGGTTAAGTCTGAGTATAATATGACTTTGACGGGGTCTTCATACCGACCCCATCCTAAAGATCTGAAGGATCTAAAGGGTGTCACAAAGAGCGGTGACGCAAGTTAGATCTATTAGATCTTTAGCACAGTCATACTCATGTCAATCCCGATGACTTGACTCGCATTGCTCAATGGGATCAACCCAGGAAGCAATGCTCGTTAAGGCATCGCGACCAACACGGGATCACTCTCCTAACGAACCTGGCTCGCTATCCATACAAACATGCAAATGCAAATGCTAATGCAGGAAAATCAGAACATATAAGTAGTGACAAAGAGTATGCCATGAAGGCAGTG
>NW_018164444.1:30844590-30844858 GCF_001263595.1 Phalaenopsis equestris | reverse complement strand
AAAGAGGGTATACTGGTAAGGCAGTGACCCGAAGGTAGGCATGTCGTAGCGGCAGGGGCCCAAAAAGAGGGTATATTAGTAAGGCAATGACCCAAAAGAATGCAACTCAAGTAGATGATATCGATCATGCAGACAAATATATACATGCACATACGCAACATGCAAATGAGCAAGCGATGGGTCGATTGAGATGGAGCATCCGGTCAAACTAAAGTGTTGTGCTAACCGGGTTGGGGTATCCGGTTAAAACACAAGTGATGTGACCGGT
>NW_018164444.1:30830673-30844490 GCF_001263595.1 Phalaenopsis equestris | reverse complement strand
ATATTTACAAGGGATAGAGGGGCAAAAGGTAAAACTACAAATATTATCTTTTCTTTAAATGGGTTGTGCAGAGTATTATGGTTTTCTTGCATGCACGGACCTTTTCCTTGGCAGGTCCTTGTGTCGGCTGACTAGGCTGGTTTTTGTTCACTTTCATTTGGGCACCGATTGGCTTTTGAATGGGAAGTCGACTGGTTCTTGAATGGGGTGGTTGGTTGACTTTCAAGCGGCCGATCGGCATACCTAATTATTATTCTTTGGTGATCTTTAGGGAGCTCGAGATTCATGTACACACATTTTTGGTGATAGAGCTTCGCGTTGATACCTATTAGACTATTGGAAGTGCTAAACTTTTATACAGTTTTTTCCTGTAGAGTCATCGGCATGAATTTCTTTCTTCTCTTGCCTTAGGTGGGCTTTGGTTGCTTGAGCTTGCCTTCGATCGGCTGAAAAACCTTCGGTCAGCTGGGTTGGCCATCAATCGGTCAGATTCGCGAGAACTGTGATTTTTCCTTATCATATTTCCTTTAATTTTAGATCGCTAAATTATCTCGAGATTCATGCGCACACATTTTTGGTAGAGATGTTTATAATTAAGCATAATACTAATTTAATCATAGCTTAGTATAAAACTTATTATTTTAGTGCGCGCTTCCTATGCCTTTTCTTTTAACAGTGAGACAATAATTCGAATATGCCGAGTAAGAAATGTTGAATTTGTCCAACAATCTGAGATTAAGCTAACCATTTATCCACCTGATAAGGACAAGTGATAGTATATATAACCCCCATATTTCAAAAACATAGAATATAAAATCTTTAATTATAGGGGGTTGATATGTAAATGAACAAGTAGATATAAAGAGAGATTTTTTTCATCTTTCGGACAACTGCCAATAAACTCTCTGCTTCAGAATTTGTACCTTAAACAAAGATTTTATTAGGATGACGAAACTTTCGAAATAAGCTTAAATAATTTACAAGTTCACAATATTTTTACTTTTTCCATCCAGCAACAAAATAAAACGCACATCGGAGCAAGATGACAGCTTAGGATCTGTTTAGGGCAGCTTGTGCATTTCAGAATAAGCTGTTTATCCTTAAATGCGGGCCGCGGGCCAGTGCAGGGGTCGACCCGCGGCCTGCGTTTAGTGTAAAAACTCAGACGAAGTTTCGGAGACGTAGTTTCGGATAAGCAGACGAAACGCGTGAACCAAATAGTACAGCAGCTTTTTGAAACGCCGCCCGCACTTATAAACTGCCCCAAACGGACCCTTAATGATACTTCAATGGTAAACCTTGGCAAAACATAACTTTAAGAGTTTTGTCAGAGTCAACTTGAGTTTTTTATTTTCTCTTTTTTTTTTTAATTCAAAACACCCGCCACAATCTACCTGGGTATACAACCCATCTCAAAATCCTTATATAGATTAATAGAATCCATCTCAATTATAAGATAAGAGAAATTAAAGAAGATAGCCACCTTCAAAGCCAACAGAAAGGCGGAAGGAATGTCTTTGATTGTTCATGAAAAAAGACACAAAAAAAAAAAAAAACCTGATGTTTCAGAAATGAAATCCTCTCTCACATTTGGTGCTAATGCCATATTTATGGGCATCGGGAGCATTTGAGCCGAGGGAAAAAAAAATTGTGACTTTCAATAGATCATCACGGTTATTCATAGATGCGGCATCCACACACAATATATTTTTGTTTCAGACACGCCCCCCTTCCTTATTTTGCAAGGACATGGAGTCTCATAATGTAGATGCTTGTTGTGCGCACAATATTTTTCTTAATAACTTTTCATATTTATTTATGTCATTAGTTAATTTCATTTTTTCTTAATTAATGTTTAACATTAACGTACACATGTAATACCTTCTTGTAAAACAAATACAAGAATTAAAATTTATTATTAATGCAAAAAGGATACACTACGAATGATGCGTACATAGATTCATTTTTCTCATGAATTAAAGAATATAATGATGCAAAGTTAATAATTACAAATATATAACGGCAGTTCATCGATAATACCAATAGTAAAGATGAAATGAATGCAGTTCTCAGTAGTCCGTCGTGATTAATGCAGACGGTTGCATAGTCAGTTTATCATATAGGCAATAGTGGAGGCTATGGTAGTAGTTGACCATGAAGAACGCTAGCTGACAAGAGAGGCAGTAGTAGGAAGTTGCAAAAGCTGTGAGGCACGTAAGTTGTAGTTAGTCTCATAGGTCATAGTGATGATTTACGATAACTTTTGTAGGCCGCAAGGGCTTGAGTCGGGAGTTCCATGGCCTATGAACCTTATATAACATATTTGGTCACGCAGGCTATAACTGTGAGCACAATAGCATCTGCAGGTTGCAGGGGCTCAAGAGTAACAAGCGCTGAAAGCCACTTAGGTCATAGTTAGTCGCATTGGCCATAGTGGTGAGCCGGGATGACATTTGTAGGCCACAAATGTTAGAGTCGAGAGCTACATGAGTTGTAAGCCATGTAGACCACAATTGGTCACATATTCAATAATGGCGAGCTGCAATGATATCTATAAGTCACAGAGGTGAAAGTTAGGAGCCACACAAACTATGAACGATGTAGGCCATAGTGGGCTATGTTGGTCGTTGTGATAAGCTTTGATGACATCCGTTGAACATAGCATTCGTAAGCCACATAAGATATAATTAATCATGTAGGTTGTAGACCGCATGAGTTAAAGTTGAGAGATACATGAGTTGTAAACCATGTTGGTTGTAATTGGCTTCGTAGGTTGTACTGGTGAGCTGTGATGATGTTTGTAAGATGTAGGGAACAGACCCGGTAACTGCACTAGCTATAAGCCGCATGGGCAACAGTTGGTTATCTTTGTTGTAGTGGTGAGTTACGATGTTGCATGTAGGTCGCAGAGGCTAAAGTCAGAAGTTATGCAAGCTATGGACCACATAAGCCGTAGTTGATCTTATAGGCCTTGGTAGTGAGCTACAAGGAGAGAGAGCAATAGAAATCTTGAGAAAGTTACCCCCTTCCGGAGGCATTATTACACCATCTTTGGGAGCAACGTTACATCATTGGTGGGGTGCATTGGTTTACATGATGCCTCATTACTCTGTGATGAATGATGGGATTTGTAGTGCATATCGTATTTTTATAAGGGCTTTCAGTGAAATGAGCAGGGGCAACCGACAGTGGTCGATGGCAGCCGATGGGAATGGTTGATAGTGGTATGCAATTGTACGACTGGGATGTATTCATCATGTTTATGATGCAAGTCTTTAGCTCCTCCTCCAAGCTTCAGTCTTCCAATAGCTCAAAATGTACCATCTCTTTTAAGAGTGGGGCAAGGCTTAGTTATAGAGTCTGGGAGAGGTCTCTCAACAAATAAGAAAAAAAATTCAACCACTCATCGGTGGCCTAGAGATATTACCTCAATCAAATGACATTTAATTAGTATTTGAGTGACTTAATGTTGTCAGAATTGAGCAATATTGGTCTTGCTAGATTCATCCTGACGAGACACTTCATTTGACTATAGCCTTATCAGAATTGAAATCCATTTAAACTTTTAATTATGTATTGAAACCATATAAAAGTAGTTTAACAACTTAATATAGGTTTGATTTAACTATGATTAAACTTATTTTGTTATCATTAGACTTATCTCATCGAGTCGATCAATTTGATAGACAGTTTGTTGAAGTTGAAGTTGGATGACTTTAATCAAAGTTTGAGCATTCTTACTAAAACATTGCCTCCAGGTTCATGATATGCCTCGAGATTCTTGTTGGATGATGATAATTAATTGATGGCGTACCAATTTCCATTTATTTTGGGAGAGAACAAATTTGTCATCCAAAAATAAAAAAAAATCCAAAAGTATACATACATATCTTTTAAAAAATAAACTATAGTGAATATTTTTATAAGAAAGTTATTTTGTCCAATTGGTAGTTGGTTTGTTTCCATACTGTGAGGTCATGGCTTCAAATACCTAGACAGTTAAATAATTGAAATATTTTTTGTTATTGGAGGCAGGGACTAGTTGAAACTGGAGATAGAGGTACCCAAAGTCTGTTGGAGGTGGTGATGGAAAACGGTGGTAGCTAGAAGTAGCAGCGGAGGCAGCTACCAGAGTTGGCCGGAGCTAGGGCGGCGACATGATTCTATTCTAAAAGAATTATTATTTCTCGAATGGTATGGTAGTGAAGTTTTCAATCCAATCAATCAAGCTTATTCTCCTCCTCCTAGATACATTGCTATAATGAATAGTGCCCAAGGAGAAACAATTTATAACACTATCTTCCAATGGGAAGGGAAAATTCATGAGACCTAACATTGTTGAAGTAATCAACTATGAATGATGAGTGTTACATATGTCGTAGTTAGTCACATAGGCCTTAGTGGTGAGCTACGATAAAATTTGTAAGCTATATGGGCCGAAGATGGAAGTTGAATGTGTTGTGAGTCATGTAAGACATAGTGGTGAGCTGTGATGACATCCTTATACTACCTAGGTTGGAGTCGGGAACTGCGCAAGCTATGAGTCACATAAATGGTAGTTGGTCAAAATATGCATAATGGTGAGCTACGATGCCATCTATAGGCCATAGAAGTTGGAGTTGGGTACTGCATGAGCTATGGACTATGTAGGCTTTTTTTGGTCAAACAGGTTATAATGGTGAGTTGTGATGATATCCATAGGCCGTAAGATTCAAAGTGAGAAGCTGAATGAGCTATAAGTCATGTAGAATGTAGTTGGTCATGTATGTCACAGTGGTGAGTTGTGAAGATGTTTGTAGGACGTTGGTGCTCAAGTGGGGAGCTGTAAAAGCTGCAAGCCACATAGGCTTTAGTTGGTCATGTAGGTCGTATGATGAGTCGTGATGACGTCTGTAAGTCACAGATGCTGGATTGGACACTATGATCTACGTTTTCTAGAGCGTGAGAAGCTGGAGTCAGAGGTATTTTCTGGATTGCGATGTAAGAATTCAACCATCTCCTCTAAGCTTTGGTCTTCTTCTGGCTCAAGTTCTCCCCCCTCTAAAGAGGAGGAATGGTTCTATTTCTATAGTCTAAGAGAAGACACTCTGCAAATATGGAAGGAATTTGAAACACTTTATCGTTCGACCGAGTAAGCTTCTCTTGATAAGATGATATTTATTGAACATTTGAGTGTCTTAATGATGTTAGAATTGAACACTCTTGGGCTAGTTGGATTCAGCTCACCGAAACACTCAATTTGACTATAAGCTTGTTAGATTTGAAATCTATTTTTCTATCTATGTACTAAAAGCTAGCTTACAAAAGTAGTATAATGGCTTGGTCTGGCTTTGAATTGAATCAGATTAGACCGATTTTTGTATCGTTAGGTTCCTCTTGTCAAGTCAGTTAATTTGACCGTATGTTTGTTAAAATTGGAGTTCTGGATAACTTTTACTTTTAATCAAAATTTAATTGCATTTTACTAAAAAAATTATCTTGAGATTCATGTCGAATGATGAAAATTTATCGGTGGCGTGTCAATTAGTAAAACACTTCTTTGTTTAAGAAAGAACTAAAAAAGTTAGCTATCCAAATAATAGAAAAGGCAGTTGAAGCATCGACTTTAAACAGTTATTTTTTTAAATATGCTTTTAAACATAATTTTACAAAAGAAAGAAGCTTAACCAAAGGAAGTCTAATACAATATTTCATAATTCTTATGTATTTACAAAAGTAAGCAGAGGTGTACCATGTCTAATTCACTTGCATATTTATTAACTTTAACTGAAACGAGCGCTTTATTTAGGGAGATTTACACAAGTACCACATAATTCTTATGTATTTACATATTCCACACAAGGTTTGATATTTATACTCATAACGTTTTTGTGTCATAAAATTATACATGAAAATATCTATTTCACTTTTAAAAAATAACAATGATGATATTTTTGTGTGATATTTAAATTTTAGATGATGTGCATGGACTTGTAAATATTATGTGTTAGTATATAAAAGCCCCTTTAATTTATTCATTGTTAATTTTTTATTATAATTAACACCGCCAATATTCAATGTAATCTATATGTACCGCATCTAATTTTTTCTTAAGAGCAAGGTGAGTGCTAGATCATGACTGTATGGTCAGATTGGGGTGATACAAATCACGATGCAAGAATAAGCAACAAAACAAATAAGGTGTATCCCTAGTGAAAATGAGTCCGAATAAGTCTACAGAATGAAATCGGGTTATTCAAAAAATTGATACTCGAGCCAGAGGATTGTCGGTCTGTCTACTAGATAGTGAACAATTGGACATCGAAGCCGAATGAAATGCATCTGCAGAACTAGCCGAACGAAGAACTATACACCACAGAGCGGATAAGTGAGGCGAGCTTGAGTATTGAAAAAGTTTTAGAAAAGGCCGACTGAACAACCCTCATATTACCCACTCATAATTTAGCCCACCGAGAACAGACAAACTGGGGTAAGCAGACGAGCAAAGGGTCAACTTCATCGACAAATATTTATTTAATATGTATATATATACATGTATCAGATAAATGACTTTTGTACCCTTAAAATCTTTTGTGGATAGGGAGGACAAGGGTAATTATGCACTTAATGTACAACCTATACTTATAAATAGGAGATGTAGTATGAAAAAATGTCATTTTATTGTTCACCCCTTAACATCCTACCTGTTCTCTATTCTTTAGTCGAGATTCTAGATATTTGTTGGGTTCAACACCATAAATGATGCGGTGAGCATGAATTCACAAAATTAGTCTGTAAAGACGGATAACACGCGGGAGATAGTCCGACAACAAGTAATGGAGATGAATGATCAACAAAAATGAGAAATGAGATAACAAATGATTAGTGCCCTCCAAGAAGATCTGGCTTGAGGAGGCCACAACCAGCAAAACCAAATTTTTATTTGGGATGTGGGTAAAGGCCAAATTAATTTTTAGCTGGATAATTGGTTACTCGATGGTAAACTCCAGAAATAAAAAAAAGATAGGCAGAAACCTTAATCTGAAAGTATCAGATTGCTGGGTAGGAGAGTAGTTAAATTGTAACAAATTAAATTCCTTAGTTAAACAAAACTTGTCCAATTAAATTGCCAACATTCTTATGAATATAAATAGGTAAGATAAAACCATTACGAAAAATTCTACTAGCCAATCCATCTCATAAAATATTTATCAAGAAATTCATGTCTGACAATAAATGACATGTGGTGAAGCTATTTGGAGCAAACACTTGACACCTTCCATGTCATTCTTCTTCTGGAGAACATTCCATAATCTACTATATAGTCACACAGAATCAAACGATAGGTGCGATGGAACGTCTAATGGTCGACGATCCCAACCAAAGGAAGATGAGGTGACATCTTTCATTACCAAGATAGTGCTGGGTTAGCCCTAATGAAAAGGCATCGCACCGTACGGACCACATCTTGCCACAAGGGGAATGCCCTTACCAGACAAATCTCTGAAGTTGAACAACTTGAAAAGCTTAAGAACCCCAACCTTGATTCATACAAAGGCCTCATCAACATGGCTGACCATGTAGCCACTTTTGAGTTGGTTGTCAGAATTCTCAAGATGACCAATGCATTCAAATGCCATCTATTCCTCACCACATTGAGGGTGTCAGCCCTCCATTTGTTCAACGCTCTTTAATCCTCTCTTTTAGCAAGTTCAAAAGGCTATTCATGTCCAATTTCGCTAGCGCGCAAAAGCCACAGAAGAAGTCACAGCCTCTCCTCGAGGTTAGACAAAAGGAAGAAGAAACCATCCGTTCCTATATAGCAAGATTCCAATAGGAAATGCTAGAAATTCAGTTGCTTGAACCTGTAATCACTTAAACCTCTCTGATATAAGGAGTTAAAAGATGACAATTTAAATGTGCTTTTGGACTTACAAACCGAGTTTGATGGCAGAATTTTTGGTTATGGCTAGCGATCATATCACCGCTGAAGAATTAGTACTCCATGATCAACAGGAAGCCAAGAAATCCATTGCACATGCCTAAACAAAGAAAGGGGGACGGTAGAAGATTGTTGGCGGGCGAAATATGACCATCATCCTTCTGCTTGGCTATGCTACAAGGGCAGGCAACACAACAAAGTAAGTCCGAATGATGATCGCCATGACAGATGACCTTGTTACCCTGATCGACGCATTACACAACATCACGAAGGACCAACAGCTCAACTGGAGCCCCTCAAGATAACCCCTCTAAGAATCTCTTTGGCTGAGCTAGTGGAGGCTATCCAAGACAAAGATTACTTCAAGAAGCTTATGTAGAAGAGAATCAGAGGCTCTACTCAAAAACCTAACAAATTATGTGTGATCACAAACACGACACAGAGGAATGCAAACACCTTAAAAGCCTTGACAGGTAATTGATTAAGGATAGAAAGTTGAAAGAGTTTGTGGAGACAATCCCTAATATCAGCTTTTTTATAGAGTGGCAGTGCACGAAAATTTAGGAAAATTAATTATTAAAATACTTATTTCAAAAAATTAGTTAAAGTTTCATTTAATTTGATACTTAATTTTCTTGTTTTCGTCACAACCGTCACCCTCTAAAAAATAATAAAGTCATAGAACTATATATGTATGATCAGATTTGGGTGACACGAATCTTGAAGCAAGGATAAGGTGATGCAAAATTTTTAGGCAGCCAACTTGAAAGCTTGCATCACGATGTTGTCTGAATGTCCTCTTACATACTCCTCGTTTGCCAACAGAACGTCTGCGAAGAAGACGACCAAAATCCTCAAGAAAGGAAAAAAATGTTAGGCCACAATCCCTATTGTCAGCTTATTTATAGAATGACAGTGTATATAGAAGTGGTGTTCTTGATTCTAGTATTTATATTTTAAACAAGAGCAATAAAATATTTATATTTTTAAATTAAATCTAGACTAGGATAATTTTTTCCATAGCATTCGTAGCCTTCGATCGACACATACTTGTACATGTAACTCATGTAACTATAGTTATCTAATACTATTTAGTAGAGCATATCTTCATGCCCTTGCTCGCAATATTGCTAAATGGTTGCCGCACTCTCTGAAGATACTTCAACCAACAAAAATGAAAAACAAAGCATTTTCAGCAACAAATTTTATATAGCAAATAAACCAAGTTCTTAATAACGTAATTAAACGATAGAAAAATATAAAACACATTTTACATAAACACTTTATTTTTCAAACTATTTGGACTAGAAATAAAAATATAATATCAAAGCAACTCAAAAATTTAATCAACAGTGTTAGATTCGAACATATCATATAGTACAATAATTATGTTTGTGTGCATCTTTATTATGTAAATTAATGGATTACAAAATCAGCCTTCTATTTTTTCATTATTACCTCGTGCTTTTGGAGAAAAATTTGTATATATATGACATACACAACGATGCGTACGTCAGGGTGGCTATTCATATGATCTTTATGGGTTATATCCGCGTTATATCCCATGTAACCTCCCTGTAACCTACTTGTAATCTACCTGTAATCTATAAATATATGAAAGAAGAAACGTGAAATTTATTTGTAGGTTACAGGTAGGTTATAGGTAGGTTACAGGATGTATAACGCGGATATAACCTCCCAATATCCTCTAAATAACCTTCTTGACATACACAACGCAACGTATCTCTTACGTACGCAAATTTTTCTCGTGCTTCTGTCTTGAGATAGATTGGCATAGATTTTGGATCCTATCCAAATTCGGTAACCGCACAACACCTGTCTGTTTAAAATAAGCTGGATAAGAAAAAATATTAGCCTTTCTTTATGTAATTAAGTAAAATGATCCGACTCAATTAGCATAATAAGTAAAAAAGGATCCGAATCCGAGTAGAATAGCACTGGCTTTATTGAAACGGAGGCCTGCATCTCCTTTTGTGATGTATCCATATATGTCACGTGAACTTTCCAGATGAGGAAGGTTGACATTTGAATTTAAAAACAAATATCGAAGAAAATCATCTTTGCGTTGGAAAGCACTTTCAAAGTGGTTAAAATGAGCGGGCAACAATATGTTCTGCCTTCAAGAGGGGGCATCTTTAGTCTAATATGAAAGATTTCACTTGATTCCTTGGAGGGGATTTCCGACCATAACACACAAGGAAACAAAGTGGGATGCAATTAAGTAAATAATGAAACTACATTTATTCAAGTAACGTTTGAACATTGTATAAGATGGTGGAGTGAACCTTTGAATAAGTACATGCACAATTTTAAATTTAGAATATTCACCTCTATTTGTGACAATAGACGAACTCTATTTAGAGAACACATGAAACATTAACAAAATTTTTTGATGAGAAAAAAAGTGAAAAAATATGACAAATGACTAGGGAGAAAGGGTAAGCTTCAAAGAATTTTTTTTGCTTCATTAGGAAATTTAGAGTGATGAATTTTTCTCCTTGATGTGACCTACTGGCCTAATGTTGATAGGATTTTGAGTGCCACAAGAGATGTTTTATTTAAATCCACTAAATAAATACATGCTATATTCATTTATAGACATGAACATAATGATCATAATGAACGATGTTTGTTACCAAGGGTAAGTGATTTGAAGAGCTAGTTGATTAAGTTTCTTTTTAGCCCTTAATCAAGTGTCTTTAGGATAAAAGAGTGCCCATGACATTGGGCAACTGTCTTTCTAGCTCAAGTCCTTCGTTCTAAGTGGGTGCCATATGAATTTACTTTTAAATTAGATGAGTGGTCTCTGTGATGGGTTCTATAAACATGACATGCACTATCCAAACATTAGGAAAGTGACTTTGAGAGTTTTGGTGAGTGACTTTGGAGACCTTTGGGTAAGTAAAATTTTTAATTCTTATGTCTCTTGGATCTTCTCTAGTTAATTTGAACCTTTCGACTTTCATCGATTAATTAATAAGAGAGAGTAAATGGATGTATTGAGTAGTGTACTTGATTATAGTGTTAGTAATAGTTCCTCCATTGATTACATAACTAATTATGTTGATGTGAATTTATTGTATGTAAGTGCACATCTATAATAATAAAGGAGCTTGTTTCTTTCTTATATTTTAGTTTCTTTTTTTCTTCATTGGGATAACTTCGATTTTCTTGGTTTTAGCCCAAACTTTCTTATAGAAACCATGATAAGTCAAAAAAAATCATGAAGGAGGAGAAAAAATTGAAAAATGGATAGATTATAATAAAGAGAAAACCTGGGGTGCATCATTATTTTTAAAGAAATCTTGATTGCTCAATTTTCCTCCTAAATGTGACTTTTTGATCCAGTATTTATCAAATTATTGGACACTTTAGAAAATGCTATATTTAAAATTTGTAAGCAAATACATGGTATATACGTTACAAACATGTTAACACAATTTATAAATACATATGATTTGCTATTGAAGGTGAGTGCTTTGTAGGACTCGTTGACTTGTGAAGTCAGCTTCTAATCATTAAGATGAGTTTTTTATGGTTAGAAATCTCTTTGGATCGAGGGTGTATCTTTTTATCTTGATCCTTTTGGTTTGGGCAACTGATACTAGAATTTAATTCATCTATACTTGGCATGCATCATTTGATGTAGCCCTTATAGGCTAGGTGAGTTATATTTGAGCCCTCAATGAGAGAATTTAGAAAAATTGACAAGATACTTTGAAGAGCTTTGAGCTAGTAACTCTTCTGAGTTTTACGTTGCTTCATCATTCCAAGTTTAACATGTCTCCTTCACTTCAACACAAACCATATATCTCACCATACATTAGTATTATTTATTTATTTTTATTTGCATCCTTGGAGAGCAATTTGTGAGGAAAAAAAATACAAAAACTAAAACTAAAACTAGAAAAATTTCATAAAGAATTTTTTAATTATAATTAATTTTATGCATTAATAAAATAATAAAATGTTAAAATTGATTATCTTTTTTTGTTACTTCAATAACGATGTTAATTTCACTTTGCATATGTTAGTTTGGTGTCCATTTATAAATATACATAGGCTTCCTTCCTTTTAATTTTTTAATTTTCTCTTTTTTATTTTATGGGTAACCTTGATTTGCTTGTATTTGCCAAGTAAACTCCACCAAAGGTTATGAATAATGATAATCTCAAGTTGCATATGACCATTCTGCATAATTTAATTTTTTAGTTCTTTTGTATCTTTGGAGATCAACTTACAAACATTAAAAAATTATCATCAATATTTTAGTGGATAAATAAAAAAAAAAGACCAAATTGACTATCCTATTTGATTCTTATGTCATGAGTAATTATCCCATTTATTACTTCAGTTATGAGGTTGATGTGCCTTCTCTATATGTTAATAGTTGTGCCCATCAATAAATATATATTGATCCTTTCCTATCATTCTTTTAGTTTAGTTCTTTTTTGTTTAGATGTGTAACATTAAATTACTTATGATAATATAATTCATCTCCACCAAAAATTGTGAGTATTTTAATTAAAAGTTATAGAAAAGGTTTCTCCGTAAGTGTAAATGAGAATTGATGAGAGAAAATGTGAGTGGTTCAACCTATTGAGAAGAGAGCGAAGTTCGTAGTGATGGTACTGCGAGTAGAGTAAGAGTGGAACCTGATCAATTACCTCTTGTTAAAAGGAAAAATGAAAAATGATGTTGACCTCACTTTTGGTGAGGTCTATTTCTCTTTTCCCATTCCTTTAATAGAGCATATGATATAATTTTAGGATTTTCTTGGAGGCTACTCTAGAGGACTAGTGGATGATTGAAATTTAAATTAACCATCAATTTAATATTCACTCTCCTTGATTTGGAATTAGGTAAGACTTTATCCTTGACCGATGATTAAGTATTGAGTTAATTACGTTTATAATATGAAAATTGAAGATTAAACTTCAAATAGGTTTTGTAGCTTGCTTGTAAGTGGCACATTGAACTTAAAGGTTTAATTTCATGACTTAGAAAGACATTTTGGGATCCTTCCAATCCCTTCCAGACCTTTCTCTAGTTCATTATTTGGTTAAAAAGAGCACATTTGATTTATTTTTCATTTTAGATCATGATTGAGCTCATTCAAAATATAATTAAAAATGTTTAAATACTAAAAATCGAGTTCAACCCAGTTAAAGTAAAAAAAAACATTAAATTCAAACTAAAATATTAAATTTAAAATCAATAAAATTTGAAATAAGAATAAAGAAAGCTCATGAATAAATCAATTCATAAATATAATAAATCAAAATAAAGAATAAACATAAATCAAACTCACACTTAAGTTTTGTTTAAAATGACAACTAATTAAATCAACCTTAACTCAAACATTAACAAAACATATTTCAATTCAATCTAATACAAATCTAATCCAAATCAAATCATATAAATCTATGTTCAAACATCAAAATTCAAACTAAAGTTAAATATTAAATAATCTTAAATCCATATGAACTCTTGTCGGCTTTATTTCGGGGATGGTTTGTGGGGTTGCCCGTAAGAAGCTGTCGGTCGCTGGAATCGAAATCCCATCGCCCGCTTCGAAAGGACGTTGAAGTATGAAATCAAACTGACCCCATATTTTTCATAGTTTAAAATGAAAGAGCATTGTACCTCAAATCCTATATCTATCTCGAAGGATAAACACAAGAATTGAGGATGAGCCTTGTTCAAATAAACTAAGGAAAGTATGACGTCCGTTTGGTCTGCGAAACCTTTGTATTTGCCGACAAGTTCCCCTATTTAATATAAAGGATTAAATAGGGTTTATATTAAGCTGGGTTCGGACATGCTTCCTATAAGGGCAAGCCCCTATAATTAATTACATCTTAAATGACCAAAG
>NW_018164444.1:30808793-30824322 GCF_001263595.1 Phalaenopsis equestris | reverse complement strand
CATGTCTAGTTTTCTAGGAATAGTCAACAGGAAGAGTCCTATGGCTAGACCCTAGGCTATTAAGGAGGAAAAAACTAAACCTCAACCAAAAATGAGGTCAACAACTCTACATCAAACTAAGATCCTTACAAAATGTGTTCTTCATGGAGCTTCATTTTAGGACTTCTGGGGACTCTCTCTGGTTGAGCTCAGTGTATCGTTGCAATTTGGCTTGCTGATAGTGGATTTATTTAATCGTCCAACATTTAAGGAGGCTCTTACAGGAAATATTGCTTCTTTTTCTCCAAATGATAACAATTGTTTGTTTCCTATTGATTTTAAAGATCATTTAGCGAACGACTCATCTACTGGTTTTTTCAAAAAAGCTACAAGAAGAAATGGTAAATTGGTTCTGTTCTTTAATGAAGAGGAGATAATTGCTCTTGCAGATTCTTTAAAGTATATTTTAGTTGGGAAATTTTTGTTTGCTCATCTAAGGATGGAGATAATTCAGATGTTCTTAATTGTTTTGAAATTTTCTGGTTGGTGGAATGTCGGGTTGATAGATGGTAGGAATCTCATGATTCAATTGGAAAAATAATCAGATTAACAATATGCTATTTGCTAAGAAAGTCGTTCATGTTGAGAAAGTCTATATGAAGATCTTAAATAGTCCCTTGATTTCAATCCTAAAGTGGAATTTCCTCTAGTTCATATTTGGTTTCATTTCCAGGTTTGAAACCTCACCTATTTAGGATCTCCTATGAAAATTGATCATGCTAGTGTGAATTTTTCAAAACTTCTGTGCCACGTATTTTGGTTGAGAGGGATGTTACTCTACCTTTCTGTGAATTGGTGTGGACCAGGGATTCTAATTATGGATACTATATAATTTTGGAAATGGAGTATGCGCCTCCTTATTGTATTAAATGTAGAATGTTTGGGCATTGCTTAACCAATTGTTTTATTGCTCATTCAGATTTGAAGAGAACTAATTATATGTGTACTAATCTTGCGATTATCAAGAAAGTTAGTAAACTGTTAGAAATTAAAAAAATATAATCAAAGAAATCATTATAAGTGGTGTTCTTAATTGTAGTAATGAATAGTTTCAGATTATAGAAAAAGGAGAAAAAGGATAAGAAGGGGTTTTAAAGATTGATGACAGAAGGGTGGTAGTGGTTTTAGAAAATACTGATGATGAGAAAAGTAGTGTTGATTTTGATATGCGTACTAGAGTAATCTTCATATCTGTGGCCTCCTTCTCCTTGGAGGCCCGCAGCCGTGCAAAAAGAGAAGAGGATCTCATCCGGGAAGAAAAGACCAAGACTTGAGAGTCAAGCCCGATGATTCTGTGGGATTACCCTTTTTCGATAGATTCAAATCAACATGGAGACGTCAAGCCAGAATCGCTCGTTAGTCAGAGGCCCTCTCTCTATTCAATAGGTGGAGTCGTGTCAATGCATCCCACCGTGCTTTATTGTTCGCCGATGAAAGAGAGAGATGAAGCTTTCAGGGAGGAAGCGATCTCCGTCAAGGTTCGCATTAGATCCCCTACGAGCTTCTGGATGTGAACAAATGGCACGTCCTTCCACCAGAAGGCGCTAGTGAATGAATAGGTTGAAAGGCTTGTACGCCCAATCTGTGGTTGGTAGGTGCTCGATCTAACAAGAAGTACGGCTACCTGCCTAGAAGTTGTTCGGTGTTTCAAACCGGAAGTCCAAACCCCAGGCCAGTGAAGTTCAGTGGTTCTAGATTCCTGCCTCTCCGGACGGAATGTCTTTTCCTGTCCCGTCCAGATCTTTCATGACCTGGACCACACACAGATATGGAAAAACCAGTCTTTTCTGTTTGACCACTCCTGCCAGCCAGGAAAGTATTTTCTCTGCTGCCACCTGCCGCCTTTGAGAGCAAAGAATGGGATGAGGGCCAGACAAACAGAGTTGTGAAGTCTTCGACCTTCCGGAACATAAGACTTCAAAAGTTGCCTTTGAGAGAGAGAGATGAAATCGTATCAATCTCCTCCTCCTGTCTTGCCATCCTAGTTGTTCTACCTTGAAGCAAGCATCGGTCTCTGGCTTTCCCCGATGTTCAAGATGTTGTTTTACAGTATCTGTAGCGAGAGGTCTCCCCCTTCGAGAGACAATTGATATAGGAACCCTACTTTTGGAGACATCCCCATACCCAAATGGAACATCTCCCGGCGAGGAGGGAACAAGAGAGAACTGCTTGCCTGGCTTGGAAGCCTTCTGATTCTGATAATCGCGAACCTCCAAGACCTTTGGATGGGCGGTCCTTTAGACTCTGTTGGCTCCCGCATAGAATGAATCTCTTACCGAGTTCCTCAGGACCAACAAAGAGGAGTTTGTCGAACAAGAGCCACTTCACTGAATGAGGAGTCTTCTGAAGGTTGATCTCAATGTTCCACCACTACCACACTGAGTAGTGGAAAACGACAAGAAACCGCCGGAGGGCCCAGCGGAACACAAACCTCCAGATTGGGGAGGGACGGACGACCTCTCCTCTCACTCGAAGAGAAGAAAGTCGCCTCCGAACCAGGCCTGACACGCGGAGATTCTCGACACACTTCGAGAAATTCGTCGAAGTTCAAATCGAGAGGGGCTCCACAATGGTGACTACCTCGCCATGCGCGATTTTTTGTTGACACGGCTGACAAACGACGTCAATGAAGAGTCTCTCCGGAGTCTCCTACAGCGACTCGGGTCGAGGCGTTAGTATCAGTGCGCGATCAAAGCTCTCTTTCTCGCCTAAGATTCTAGTGGATCCTAGATCGAAGAAAGGGAATCTTTTTGCATCTTTCTTTGCTACGCAAACTTCTTTCCGTTGGTCAAGAACTCAAAAACTCGAGAGTTCTTCACTGACTACTCGTACAGGAAGGAGTCTTTTTCTGTCTGGAGGTTGATTTGTTCAAAACAGAATGCCTCAACTGGATAAATTGACTTATTTGACACAATTCTTCTGGTTATGCCTTCTCTTTTTTACTTTTTCTATTTTGATATGCAATGATGGAGATGGAATACTTGGGATCAGCAGAATTCTCAAACTACGGAACCAACTGCTTTCGCACCGGGGGAACAAGATCCGGAGCAACGACCCTAACAGTTTGGAAGATATCTCGAGAAAAGGTTTGAGCACCGGTGTCTCATATATGTACTCCAGTTTATTCGAAGTATCCCAATGGTGTCAGACTGTCGACTTATTGGGAAAAAGGCTACGAAGAACTTTGATCTCTTGTTTCGGAGAAATCAGTGGCTCACGAGTAATTGAAAGGAACATTCTCTATTTGATCTCGAAGTCCTCATATAACACTTCTTCCAGTCGGATCACTTGTAGGAATGAAAGAATGCTCATCCATGTTCCACACGGCCAAGGAAGCCTCTTTTTTCGAGGGGAGTAAGAAAAGAAAGAAACCTGAAATGAAGAAAAACTCTCAAAATTTTGGAATGGGTTTTTGCGGCAAAGACTGCGCAAGAGGAAGAGAGAGCTTCGACTTTCTCGGATCTGCGCATGAAATTCCCGCCGGGGAATTGAAGTCTGAATCCCCCGAAGCCGATGTAGAGGCCCTAACCAGCCTTCTCAAACTGGTCAGAGATACCAATCAAATTTCTCAAAATGGGGATGATGACATGAACAGAATCTTCTGAGATCTCTGAAGAAGAAGATTGAGAATGCTCTCCCTGGACTATCTGACGCAGTCCTTCTTTCTAAGCCTCACATAATTGGAATTTTTCTGACATTCCACCCACGTTTCCGAAATGGATCTTCTCAAATATTTCACATTTTCTATGATCATCTCTATTTTAGGTATTCGGGGAATCCTTCTTAATAGACGAAATCTTCCTATTATGTCAATGTCAATTGAATCAATGTTCTTAGCTGTCAATTCGAACTTTTTGGTCTTTTCCGTTTCTTTGGATGATATGATGGGTCAATCATTTGCTTTATTAGTTCCAACAGTGGCAGCTGCGGAATCTGCTATTGGATCAGCCATTTTCGTTCTGACTTTTCGAGTCCGAGGGACTCTTGCTGTCGAATCTATCAATTGCATTCAAGGTTAAAGATAACTAAGGGAGAGTGACCAAAGACTCAGTTCTCTAGCGCCGTTCGTTCTCTTCTTTTCTTTCTTTTTCACTTATCCCGTTCCGTTGCTGAAAGATAGATACGGATAACCTTTCCCAATGAGATTGAGTTCAACGAAGATGCTGGATAGAAAGATGCTATTTGCTGCTATTCCATCTATTTGTGCATCAAGTCCGAAGAAGATCTCAATCTATAATGAAGAAATGATAGTAGCTCGTTGTTTTATAGGCTTTCTCATATTCAGTCGGAAGAGTTTAGGTCAGACTTTCAAAGTCACTCTCGACGGGAGAATCCAGTCTATTCAGGAAGAATCGCAGCAATTCCCCAATCCTAACGAAGTAGTTCCTTCGGAATCCAATGAACAACAACGATTACTTAGGATCAGCTTGCAAATTTGCGGCACCGTAGTCGAATCATTACCAACGGCACGCAGTGCGCCTAAGTGCGAAAAGACAGTGCAAGCTTTGTTATGCCGAAACCTCAATGTCAAGTCAGCAACACTTCTCAATGCCACTTCTTCCCGTCGCATCCGTCTTCAGGACGATATAGTCACAGGTTTTCACTTCTCAGTGAGTGAAAGATTTGTCCCCGGGTGTACGTTGAAAGCTTCTATCGTAGAACTTCTTCGAGAGGGCTTGGTAGTCTTAAGAAAGGTTCGGGTGGGTGTTTAGAATAAGGCGCGAAGCGAGAATCGTCTTCATGTGTTCATGCTATAAGAAGAGCGGATCCAATACACATCAGACTTTGTTCTAAGGAACAAAGATTTTCTCAGAAATTGTGGGATGTCATGCCCCACGAGTGAGTTGCCCAAGCGGTCCAACGGAGGGCAGTCTACCACAAGATCGAGTTGGAGCCTGGAGCCAGCTGGGTTGGTTTGGCTGATGGCCCCTAGCCAGTCGGTATCCCTGTACTTCTTCTATATTGACTGAGCCGGTCCCGGATAACCTTCAAGAGATTGTGTTCCAGCGCCCGGATACATTGACCAGTTCCAGGGCCGTTACCGATCCGGTCCTTGAGCCTTTCCCAGAGAGTATCCCGATCCAGCATGGCTACCGATGTGGATGATTTACCTGGCTCGACGTATGACAAGGCCTTCGGATTCCGTTCCGACGATTGAAAAGACGGTAGAAACTCAATCCGGGAAGCCCTATCCAATATAGCTTTGATCCTTATCCAAGGCCCTGGCTTATGTGACCTAGGAGGGATAGGAGGATCGGTCGTATGCGTGGCGTGGCCTCTCGCTTCTCCCGCGTGCATTCTCAAAGCAAGAGCATCCAAGCGAGTCTACGTTCCCGTGTCTGCTAAGAGAGGAGTTGGTGATTGTATGGATCCTTTGCACTAAGACGGTGAGTGATGATTGGTATGGCCGGATGAGAAAAAATTCCCTGACTTCTTTTCTGAGCTGCATTGCTAAGGTTTCGTGAATTTCTTGAGACAGTGATCGGGCTCTGGTTCAGTTCCGTTCATACTACTCCGAGGGGGTCAAGGGTCGGCCTTTGAAAATTCTTCTTCTGTTTAGACTGGGTTATCCCACTTCTTTGATCAAGGCTCTTCTCTTTCTATTTCCCCAACTTAGAATTAGCGGGCGCCCATGTTGTGCTTTTCTTTTTTTATGTGTCTCATTCGGACAATTTTGAAAGGGACTCACTCAGCTCTGTGTCTTTCCTCTCATATCCATCCCCAACCTTCCGTTCTTCTGCCTTTGCAGGAGCGGTCTCAATTCCTTCACGGGTGTACTCTGGGTATGGATTGGAATCCAGGGCCAGCTTTCTGAATGAGAGATGATCAGTTTCCACACAGATTGGACAGAAAACCGTGCGAGAAGAGTAGTGTTCCAAGACGCAAGCTTTGCTTCTTCTGAATCGCATCTATTGTAGTATTGAAACCCTTCCAATCTATGCTCTATGCGTGAGACACAATCTACGTCTTTCATTTTTTTCTTGAGACCCCACTTTCTCTCACTAAGCATTGGTTGGATCTAAGGTGCGCTAAGGGCTTTTTGTTAGGAAGTCAAAAGAACCGCCTTCGATTCGATCAACCTTTTCACCCACTCCTCTTTTCTCATTGCTCAATTCTGAATCTATCAATTGGTGACCCATTTCGTCAATAAGAAATCAAGAACAAAGGGACAGGTGGAGATGCTAAGAGATCGTGAGCGACAGTTTTCTTCTTTTCATTCAAAAAAAAGGCGAGAGAGCTTCCTACCTCCAGTCTTGCCTTCGGAAACCGAGCCGGAAATCTTCGACCCCCTAAAGACTCAATAATAGGGTGTCTGATTTAGACTCCAAGCGCGATTGGCACTTGAGGATACCAGAAGTGCTGTGGGCATACCGAACCACCTACCGGACTCCAACACAGGCCACGCCCTATTCACTAGTGTTCGGAGCAGAAGCGGTCCTCCCACTGGAAGTGGAAATTCCATCGTTCAGGACGGCCGGGTTCACAGACGAGGAAAACACGCCAAAGGCTGGATCGACGCGGTGGATGAAACGAGACTCGCAGCCCAGCAAGCTTGACGATTTTTCTTGAGATGAAGGTGGACTCAAGCCGCTTCCTTTCTCGACCTTCGGATGAGGATGAAGTTGAGCTTGAAAAGAAGGGCTCGAGAAGTGAGACCAGACCCTAAATCATCCAGCTTTGTGGAACCGGGATAGGACAGCCGCAACAAAGAGGGGCGTTGATCGAGAAGTCTACGTTCAAGCGTACAAAAATCAAACAAACGACTATCTTTCAGTCATGATCCTCTGAGAAAAGGGGCTTCCCCAAGCCAAAGGAGATGATCTAGCTCTTCCTGGATCGGCAAGCACCGCACCAGCAGTCTCAGGTCCAGCTCTGCCCAAATCAATCTCTCTTGAGATACGAGATTTCCTGAAAGTCAAGAAGGCGCGCAGCGGGGCAAGGAATGAAGGAGCTCGACTGAACACCCACAAAATCTCTCTTTCAAGAGTGAACATTTCAATCTTGAAATTTCAGAATGGAAATTGATGTTCACTAACCTTACAATTATGCTCTACTGAAAAGCTGTGTTCATCAAGTTCGAGAAGTACTGACACCAAGCGGGTACCGGCTTCGCTAGACCATTTTGGTCCTCAGGGCTAGGCTCTATTGGGCGCTGGCTGATCGTCAACAAACTTGATTTATATACGTATATAACAGAGACTGAAAGAAGGAACTGTTAGAGTGAGCCTGAAAGGAGACGGTGACCTGCCTTTTCTTATGAGGACGGTACACTTGTAGATGACCCAGTCACATTTTCACAAGCCATTGGTGGGAAGGATTCCTCGAGGTGGTATGATGCTAAGGAGGATCTGAACTTCATGTCAGAAGTTTTTGTTTCTGAGAGTTGCCTGAAGGAGCCAAGCCCGTAGGGTGTAAATTGATAAGACCAAGAGAGACTACCAAGGTAGAGTAAGGTAGGGCCGGAAGCTCGCTGATAAAAAGAGGACTTTCAAGCACTAGTACTCAGAATACCAACTCACAGCGGATCTATTGTGACTCTAAGATGAGTTTTGAGAGAGAGTTCTCACATATCGGCTGTGAATGTGAAATAGATCTTCCCCTTCCTTTATTCCGAGTCAGGTTAGGAGTAATATTGGATTGGGGTCCATTGGAAGTTGCCTGAAGCGAGTGAGAGTACTGAAGCCTGCGAGCCATATGGATCAAGGGCGGCTAGAAAGCTAGTGCGTGAGAGCTAGAAGTATGGGAAGCTCTATCTTTGAAACCAGCTGTCTAAGCTATCGGGCTCTTTTCAGCCTGCACTTCAGTCTAATCCATCCTACTCTGTGAGAAAGTTTTGTCTTTTTAGCCAGTGGAAGGCCAGGCAAGTTCCCCTCTAGCGAAAAATCGTTCAGGTAGTATCCAGTTGCGGTCCTTCTTTCCGCCTTTCCTTACATAGTCAAAATGCTGGCGCACCTAGTCAGTTATAGGTATGGCCTTAGAGTAGCGGTCCAGGTGAGCAAATAGATTCCCTGCCAGATCTAGAATAAGCTCCGTAAGCCATTAAGAGTTTCCTGCCATACAGTTGCCTTCGGGTCACTTTGTCTAACTACTTTCTTTGTTCCTAACATATTAGGTGAAGAATGCTAAGCCCATAGTTCCTCCAGTGTGGCCCCCAATCCAGCCCTCTAAACTCCTGCTGCAATGTCAATTGGATAGCTATAAACTGCCACTGGATCTCTATATGGAAGGCAACTCCATCGATGGTCAAACATGTCCTAATCAAAAGACAAGAGTTTGGATTGAAAAGAAAAAGGAGGACTCGGCACCGGAATCCCTATTTTGATCTGGAAAAGGGGGTATATGGCTTTTGTTTCTTGAAATTTCATAAAAAAAAGAAGAGGCACGTAGTGAACAAGATTCACATATGATCCCCCTAACCTCAAACTCCACTCTAACGTCAGACGAGGAAGCGGCGTCAGAGAAAGTACCGCAAAACTACCTACCATACCTAGCCACTGTTGATGGAAAGACTTCTAGCTGACTGAGCTTCCCATTCATATGACCCTAAACCGGGCACAGTAGGCAAATGATCAGCCTCTTTCTCTCTTCTGCGGAAACAAAAAAATGGAAGGCCCGTGTCACTGACTTTGATCTACTGTGATCTGAGAAAGCTCTTATCCTAACCTAACTTCTCACCATCTTATCTTCCTCGTAAGATTTTCATTTGAGGAAGTGAAATCTCAACAAAGCGTAAGAGAATTTCATATGCTTCAACTCCAACATGACATGTAGCCGATTGCCAACCTCCAAGAAACACATCCAAGTTGTCCTATATCGATTGGGCTGGCCGGGAGAGTAGCTAAATGCCAACCGACCGAGCCTTTATGAAAAAGAAAAAACGAGTGAAGTTCATCTCTTATCTTCTTTCTATTGAAAGTAATAACATTGGCAGTTCAAGTCCGGGAATTGGCTCTCACTCTCAGCCAGAAAAAAGATCGGTTACACTCATCCGCTGAATGACCCGGTGATCCCCATATGTTCGAACATTCAAGTAGGAAAAGAGAAAAGAGGTCAGTAGGGGGAGCCCTCCATTCCAATCAAAAGAAAGTCATTCAAGATCTAGATCTAGAGCTAAAAAGGAGCATTCCCAGCTCACTCTTTTCCTTTTCAGACTAAGAAACTCAGAAAAGATCTCTTTTTCTCTCTTTTTTTTCATTCGAAAAAATCCTCTTTTCTTTCTAGTAGTTCGCTCGTCCTTTCCTTACTCTTCTCTCCGATCGCCAGACGGGTTTGATTTGTTTGGTTTTCTAAGGTAAGGGTAAGTGACTGGGAAAAAAGACGATGACGTCTGACATCAAGTCAAAGTCTTAGTCTCAAAAAAGCATCTGACTGAGTGACAGCGATCTCAATGGGTAGAAGATATGCTTGGGAAACTCCGATAGGCCTAACCGGCCTGCTCTGAGAAAAGAAAAAGAAGAAAGAATCTAGGCTCCCACTGATAGCAGTGAGTTCTAGGTCAAGCTTGCGAGTTGAGCTCTGCCTCCTACTCCTATGACTCCTCCTTATCAGATTGATTGATTATTCTCTCGCGGATCTGCTGATCTGATCATAGCATGCGTCAGGAGACATCGGAAAAGGCGCTAGATTCTTCTCTCTTTTTATGAAAAGGATTCTTTATCGACTGATCTTTTGGAGTTCTTTCTCAAGTCTCATTCCTCTAGATATTTCTCTCAATGTAGTCCCTCCAGCCCCCGATTGGAATCTCCCCTATTTAGAGGCTCTAGTGAAGAAAATTTCAGAAAAGAGAAAAGAAGGATCATCACTCCCACTTATTCTCGACTCCTGCCGCTCGCGAAGCGGAAAAAAATGCAATGGTGCAAAGGCGCTAGATAAAGGCGCTAGAAAAAAATGTCTCTTTTTTCGAGTCCGGTTCGGGCTGAAGAGACTCTGATTTTGAAAGAAAGAATTCTGTCCTTGACCCAGAAGGAAAGTTTTCTGACACAGAGGGACTGCACATTCTTCGGCCTGCTGGTGGAGCTGGTGGAAGTGAGCATCTCCCCGTCACTCTGAAAAGATATCTCGAGGAGCTTCATTCCATGGGCGCTCAATCATCCTTCTTGAAAAAAATGATGCGCTGCTTTTTGGAATCAGATGGTGACCGGTGTCAAACAAAAGGAAGGTGGGGCAGAGGAATCGACGAAGAATCCAGGAAATAGCGAAGGAAAAGCGAAGCGTGACGAGAATTCTAGACTCGAGATGTTAGAAGGTGCTAAATCAATGGGTGCCGGAGCAGCTACAATTGCTTCAGCGGGAGCTGCTGTCGGTATTGGAAACGTTTTCAGTTCTTTGATTCATTCCGTGGCGCGAAATCCATCATTGGCTAAACAATCATTTGGTTATGCAATTTTGGGCTTTGCTCTCACCGAAGCTATTGCATCGTTTGCCCCAATGATGGCGTCTCTGATCTCATTCGTCTTCTGATCGCAAAAAGGCGCTAGTCAGTCATATCTACGATCATCCATTTTCTAGTGTTTTGATCAAAGTCAATATCTCTTTGTCTTTATCTGGGGACCTTTGGCTTTTCGTCCTTTTTCTTTGAGTTGTGCCGTGGGTCAGTCATCCATTCGTACGATCTGAGTTATGGAAGGAAACAGGGGAGTTGGCTGATCAAGATGGACAGTAACGATCGCGTAATCTCAATTTCTCGGCCTCGTCATCGAAAGCGGCTTCCAATTGCTCGGAAATTCTCAGCTATATGGGGGACTTGGATGGTGAGCAAAAACAATTAATCAAGAAGTTGGTCAACTTTCGCATGATCGATGGTAAAAGAACGAGAGCTCGTGCTATTGTTTATCAAACTTTTCATCGCCCAGCTCGAACTGAACGCGATGTAATCAAACTGATGGTTGACGCCGTAGATAATATCAAGCCCATATGCGAAGTGGTCAAAGTAGGAGTCGCAGGTACTCTTTATGATGTCCCTGGGATTGTAGCCAGGGATCGTCAACAAACCTTAGCTATTCGTTGGATCCTTGGAGCAGCTTTCAAAAGACGTATAAGCTACAGGATAAGCTTAGAGAAATGTTCATTTGCTGAGATACTGGATGCTTACCGAAAGAGGGGAATTGCACGTCAGAGAAGGGAGAATCTTCATGGACTGGCTTCCACCAATCGAAGTTTCGCGCATTTCAGATGGTGGTAAAGTGATACCACATAAAGAGCTCTTCAGTCATCTTCTGAAGTCAGAAATGTTTGACTAGCGCCTTGATTTTTCTTTTCAATCAAAACTCTCGCTTTTCTTCATCTTCATCTAGAAAGAAAGTCGGCCTTCCTCAGACTCCCCCCTTCATTCATTGAGTTGGAGGAATCCACAGGAGGCCCGCCCGTTATGCATTGCATAAAATAACCTTTATTTCTCTTTTGACTCAGGTCGAATGAATACGAAACTCGATCAAATCAAGAGGCCATGAATGAAGAAGTAGTGGGCCTTTCACCTTCTTTCTAGTGACTCGTGGAGCTGAGAAATCCACTTCAAAGGGAGGGAAGCTAGCTGTCATCATCATCCGGTAGGAAAAAGAGTCGGACTATGACGTACCAGTCCCTAGTGGTGGTTCAATTTTTTGAATCTGCCAAGTCAAGGTCAACGTACGTAGCGTAGCAAACCGATCATCTGCCTCTTTCTCGTTCTCGCTCGGAAGCACTTTTCTCCGTACTACTGTACTGGACCTTATCGAGTTTGTCTTGACTTGTCGAATCTCCACCACTCCTTTCTTGTCCGGCTCTCGAAGAGTTGAGCTGGCGCTGGCCAGCAACTTTCGTGCCTGAGAATGGAAGAGGGCCGCAGGCATTCTTCGTACCTGGTCCAGCCTCACAACCGGTTGGTCAGACGGAATTGGACAAAGAAAAGAGAGTGCTCGACCGGAACAACGTCAAACCATAGAACACAGCTCCTTTCGGTCGAACCCGCCTCCAAGCTAGCGCCTTACCTTTTTCGTATATAGTCTCAGTGAGAGCTACTGTAGTCTCCCCCGTTGACCTTCTTTTCTAGATAGAATCTTCAATGAGTGGAAAGGACTCCCAGACTTTCTCCGCAGTACGAGCCTCATACAGAGCCGCGCCCTTGTGATATGATAAGAAGAAAAGGCAAGAGTTTGATTCTGAAAGTCAAGAAGAAAAGGGGCCAGGCCGCCCTCTTTTCCGCACCAACCCTGATTGTCAAATCGGGTGTATAGCTCAGTTGGTAGAGCATTGGGCTTTTAACCTAATGGTCGCAGGTTCAAGTCCTGCTATACCCCAAAAAAACCACTCATCGTAAGGATGCATAGTAGCGTTCAAAGAGCACTCTTTGGCCTTGAGACTCGCCCCTTTCTCAGAAACAACTTCGCTCGTTGTGTGAGGTCAGGAGTAGTTTCAAACTGGCTCGGTCATCGATAGGCCGGCCTTCTCCTTCTTCATTGGATAGGGCGCGGGGGAGAGTCAAGTCAAGCACTAGTGAGTTGGGGTGGGACGCACCAAAGCAGGATTTAGGGCAGTAGTTCGGCTTGCACATACATAACAGGGTGACCACGAAATAAGCAGGCAAATCGCTCTAGGTGAATAGAACCTACCTCGGAAAGAAAACTAGATAGGCTGCTTTCGAAAACTCTTACTGCAGATCGACATCGGAGGCGGCCCAAACCTAGGCTGTGACGCTTCCTGTCGAGTACAATTCAGACTTGAAGTTCGTTGACAGAAAGACAATTGCTCAAGAATGGGACTCAGTCTTGAGCAATTAGATTCTTGAATCTAGCATCAACATGAAAAGAACATTACAAAGCTATATAGGCATTGATCCCATCCATCAACCGAGAAAGACACCTACGTTACACTAACTAGGAGCGCGCTTCTTTCTGAAAAAAAAAGACATTCTGAAATGAGCCCACATAGAAAAGTGGGCTGGTCTGCTCATTCTTTGTGTTCGTACATTTCTTCATTCTTGCAAGACAAAGAACACCTCCACTAGACTAGTGATGGAGGGGATTCGCGCCGGATGGAACAAGGCGCTTTGAACCATAGACTACTTTTGCTGGAATGAAACGCAGCCTCGGAACAGAATTCTGCTGCTTGCTGGGCCCTGATGGTGGAACTGGCATTTTTGGGGGGATGAAAGCGGCCCCCTTTTGCGGCAGAGTGGGCAGCATCGCTTTCCCTCGTGTAGCTATGATGCCATGAATAAAAAACACAAGAAGAAAAGCGCTAGCCCGATCATTTTTAGGACTTTTTGGGATGGGCCGGCCCGTGCATGTAGGCTTGGTCATTCGGGCCTTGGGCACCTGTGGGCCGATGCGTAGAATTTGGGTGCGTCATTTGACGACTCAGTGCATGGATGTCACGAGTCCATTGGCATAGGCTTAGGCCTATTTCGTAAGTGAGCAGTTTTTGGCAGGCCTGGAGATGGAAAGTGGAAATATGCCCATTTTTTCATAGTTCAGGTAAGAAAGCCGCTAATAGGCAACAGGACATACGCTACTGGATAAAGTCTGCTAGCCACTAGTCCAGGAAGAAAGGAAATGAAAGAAATCCAGATATTTTCGTGAGCCTAGAGAAAGAGATTGACCGGGGGTCAGATGCATACCGCATACCCGATCCCGCTGCTCTGGACCCTTTCTCCTTTTCCGCTTGCTCTCTTTGCCCGAGAACCAGCTATCCATGCAACCCATTCCCGACTATAGACTCTCGAAGGCATGTCCCCCCTCAATCCATCTATTAGACCTATTCTCTTAGGGTATTAGCTAACGCTACCTAAGGCGCTATAAGGCAATAGATAAGGTAACGAGAAAACAAACCCTACTTGGGAATCTTCTCTAGCGCCTCTCCTTATCAGTCGAGTGGCCTAACGGCTCCTTAATCGAAGAGCTCAGCTAGCGCCTTTAGATCCTGTTTCGAAACCTGATAGTAGAGTGGGCATTCGCCTCCTCTTTCTTCTCTTTTGTCCCATTTCAGCCGCCGATTCATGTAAGATTTTGGCATGAAGGGGGAGAAGCCGATGTCCCTCCACTCCAGGAGCAGACTCTTACTTCACACTTTCTGAAACTGCTAAAGGACAGGAAGCATCCAAAGCAATCCAACGGAAAGCTAGAACGAGAGTGCTTAGCGGGATTTGTCAGAGGATCATCAATGAGCGTAGCTTGACTGACCTCGCACCGAACTAGAATAGAATTCCCTTATGAAAGAGTAGCCCAATACCTACAATACAAGAAATGCGCTCTGGCAAACCTTCCGGGAATCACTCGATCTCTTGGATGGGAAGAGCCCACCCCTTTCTTTCCCCCTAACGAAAAAAGACCCGCATTACTTGCACGCTTCGCGCCTCTGGTCTTCTTTCATCTGATAGAATGTCTGAAAAAAAAGTCTCGTTGGTCAACATTTTCTGAACTCGATGTAGAGAGATACCCAAACCATATCGAGAGGTACGGCTCCATACCATACATAGTAAACAGCTATCGGCGGCTAGACTTCGAGCCCTATGGTAATGAGTCACGGGGAGCTAGTTCTCTCACTTTTGCCCAACTACAGGTTGGACCATATGTCGGAGATCAAAATTTCTTTGTCCGACCAACCTAATGGTTGCCTTAGATGAATGCATAGAGTCTCAGGGCGGCTTGACGCTCTCCCACGAATTGAAAACCTGAACGCAGCGAAGGAAAGGGGGCGAAGGCCTCCTATCTTGAAATCAAAGAAGAAAGCTCCGGTCCTTCGCCACTACCACTACTAAGATTGATGTATCTTCGACGTATCGCCGCCGTCCACCACCGCCCATTGTTGGCCGTCGCTGAGCATTGCTTTTGAAGATTGCGTCTACCGCCCCATAATCGAAGGCGATCTTTCCATTTCTTCCATCAGTTTCAACATGAGAGATCGCTTTTGCCAGCTCAGAGATAGTCAATTTCTGTGACCCTTCTTCCCCATCGTGTTTTGGGTTTGGGGGTACAGTTGAGACTTTCTCGCTGTTTCTGAGTTGGGAGTGGGGGTCTAGTGGGAGTTTTCTTTTCTTGTTGTGAATCTGTTGCGAAACTGCTAGAAATCTGGTGTCACTACGTGCCTTGTTTTTTTGAGCTTACTGTGTTGGAAATCCGGAAGAAGTGAGTAGTCTGAGCTTGTGCACTCCACCTATTTGATGTTTTTTTTGCTGCTGAGAAGTTTTCATGAGATTGGCACAAACAAATGAGAGTTATTCTGGAATCAAAGTTGAACCGTTCTCAGCTTGCTACACTAAGGAGATCACCTGCTTGACTGACAAATAGGATGAATACAACTGAGAAACTGAGTATGGAAGCTAGCTGGAAGGATAGTGCAAGAAAGCAGCAGCCAGCAGATTTCATGAATTCTTTCCATGAGAATTCATGAAATCTGGAGGAGTGGAAAAGGCGCTAGAAGAGATTGGATTCTGTGCCAGATATTGGTTCTCTTCTTCCTGAAGATGAATTCAAAGAAGGAGTTCAAATGTGGGAAAATGCATTGATTTGTGGGT
>NW_018164444.1:30807354-30808693 GCF_001263595.1 Phalaenopsis equestris | reverse complement strand
GTTTTCAGGGCCTGCGTGCAATTTCATATTTGCAATATTCATCTTCTCTATTTATGAAGGAGGGGAACGGAAGACGAAGACCCGAAACCAGAAGCGCAATCTCGCTTTGCTATAAATGCACTGCTAGTTGTCTCATTCTGCTGTCTTCTTGCTCATAACTAATATCTCTCTGTGTTGGTAAGTTTGGAGATTGAATATTAATTAAAGCTTTTAGAAAGAGTCAGAGATATCGATTCTTATAATTATTTCGGACAATAAGATATTAAGATGTATAATTGTAAGAGAAGATGATGAAATAATAAGAGATATTTTGTATTTTTAGGTAGAAAGCTGCAATTATTGTTTTTTTGTTCGGGTTAGGGTTATTTGATCAAACATTTAATGGAAATGTTTAGTTTTGACTGACAAGTTTACTTACGTACTAATGTGGAACATCTAAAATAAAAAATCTCGTATGTTTCGCTAAGTTGATAATGCAATGTCATTATTTATGTTACGTGCTGGTAATGTTATGTAGGTAGAGTGGTGTATTAATGTCCTAGTAATATATGAAAATCTGGTTAACTCATAGACAAAAGAAGAGATAATTGATGAAACAACAATAATTTTTACGTGAAAAAGTAAAAAAAAAAATGTAAGAATCATTGGGTCTAGCTCTGTTAAAGTGATTCCACTATGCTGTTGTTGGTTTCAAGTTTTTACCTATACTTGAATAGTCATAAGTAATATTACATAAGTGGGGGTTGTCGACGTGACTTCTGCTATGTGAGTGTCAGAATACATTAGGGAAGTGGTGATCTGGATGCTGTGAAGGAGTACTTACAGTACATGTTGTGTGCCAGAAAAATGATGCCAACATCGTCGGTAGCGGTGCAACATCTATCAAGAAAGACTTAAAACCATTTGTTGTGAGTTATTTCATGATTAGGAGTCTCCATATAGAATAATTTTCACTTCGGAGTTGAATACTTAATATATGTTTGTGAGTTAGATATTTGAAATTAAAATGGTGGAGGAATTAAAAATTCTCTCATCTTGATGTGAGTGGACACCCTTATCGTGTTGATGGAGTAGTTCCTAGATTCTTTTATAGTAGAGTATAAAAGAGGACCTGAAGAGACAACGACAGACAAACACTATAAGTCCAAATGCCCTTTGAGAGATAATGGCTAATATACATGTATTTGTAACGAAAGGCAATGATTGGTTCTAAGAATACATTGAAAATAATTAGCCAATGCGTGTCTTTTAAGAGACAACAGGCAATGACAAGAGAAGATAGAGATCCTGGCTTTAATATTTCCACGAAATTAGAGTCTGGGTCTAACTAGAGAACGTC
>NW_018164444.1:30799886-30807254 GCF_001263595.1 Phalaenopsis equestris | reverse complement strand
GAGATTCATAAAAGACCTCCCCGCTCATGTGCATGCGTGTGTCTGTGTACACCCAGTCGCAATTCTTGCTTGTAGAGAGATTCATAAAAGACCTCCCCGCTCATGTGCATGTGCGTGTCTGTGTACACCCAACCGCAATTCTTGCTTGTAGTTTTTCTTTTAGTTTTTTTTTTTTTTTTTTTTTGACTTTTTTGGCCTTCTTGGCCATTTGAGCTAAGATAGAGCATTACTTAAATGCTAGGGGTTCAATAAGGTTTCTCCATGTCATCCCACCTTCCCAAGAGCCAATGGGATGGATCCTATGTGGATTAAGCCCATTGTTCTATGCCATTTGGAGGGAAAAATAGACAAATAACCATATGCGCGCAGAGCAAAGTTGGGGATCCAAATTCATTTATAGAGGTTTTTCAGCTAGACTTGAGAGGGAGCTAAAGAGGCTGTGGGAAAGTTCTTTGGCAAGGTTTTTCTCTTTTCCTTCTTCCACTTCCTTTTTCCTCGACCCATCACCTCTTCTTCTTCTTACACTTTCTCCCCTTCACTACATCTTGAGGTGAGTGCAAGTGAGTTTAGTGAGAAATTTTTTGAAGAAAAAAGATAGTCATCTTCATCCTTGCAAAGGGAGAACTCAGAGCAAGCAAAGAGCACAGTTCTACAATCATCACGTAGATGAAAATCCTCTAAAGCTTGGTTTTTCTCATTTCTTAGTAAAGCTTTTGGGTTTTGGGTTAGTGAATAAGCTATGTTAATGTTAGATGGCTTTAGGATAGGTTTTCCTTTTCTTTTGTTTCCCTACATTTCCCTTGAGATTTATCCTATGAAACCCTAGCCATTTTCATAAATATTCGAGATTGTAATAATCCCATAGTTGCGTTGGTGGATCCATCTTTTTATGGGAAGGATTGAGCCTTCAAAGCCTATAAAATGAAGAAACTTCATAGCTACCTCATTCCCTGAGCCATGACGTATATGTCCATGAAGGACTCTTCATTTTATGAAGGATTTCCTTCATGGAAAATCTTCACATTAAGCCAAGCAATCGGAGGCGAGCCTAGTTATTACCGTGCATGTTGGTACACCTTTCCATATCAAACTCTAGATCTCAAGAGAGATCATCAAGAGAGATGATTCTCCATTTAGTGAAATCAATCTCATTTTGCATGTGCATTGTTTCATTTTCACATGACTGTGATGCAAAACATAATGTATGGAATTTTGGAATGATAACATGGAAAAAATACATTTTACCATATGTTTATATTTGAGATATAAAAATGTGCACTTTTTTGTGGACTAACTTTCTAAATACACGGTGAAATAATATATTTTCATGTGTGCAAAGATATGCATTTTATTGTAACTTTGGATTAATATCCTAATGTGCAAAAATGGATTTGTGTTTTGATTGTGATTGAATATCAAGTGTATGCATAGGACATTGGTATTCTCATATATGCATTGCATGTGAAACATTTTTTAAGTCTTAATGCTTATACCTTTGCACCTATATTTTATGAAAATATGTTTTGGCCGAATGCTTGTATTTTCATATTTACGATGTGTGTAAATTATTTTTTTGCTTGATGCTACATTTTCATATTCATTGGTGTGTGTAAAATACTTTTGGTTTGATGCCCAATACAATATGCATAGAAAAATGTACTTAGGCTTGACACTTGCAGTTTATTCATAATATATGGAAAAGTATTTTTTAGCTTAATGACCAAATCATTATCTAGGTAATAATATTTTTAGCTTAATTCCTAACCTTCTTTTCATGGAAAAATACTTTTGATCTTGATGTACAACTTTAAATGCATGGAAAATATTTGTGTTTGATGATCTATATTGATAAATTTAACATTGGTAAAATTATGTTTTGCCATTTATTTGTCATGCTAGCTTTGTTAGCAATTGGCAAATATAGTGATCCTAGTTGATCCCTTATGTGAGGATCATGGTTGATCCATCATGTAAGGATCATAGATGATCCATGTGCATGTTGTATCGTGCACGTACATGGTATGTTGCGCATTGTTTGCCTATCATTTAGATGTGCATTTCTGATTGTTGTGCGGGCAAGGTGTAATCTCCCATTGGGTCTCTTGTTCCCGACACAGTCATGTCATTTGCATGGTTCATTGCATATTGTGTTTGTTTGTCACTTGTTTGAGTGTTTGTTTACTATTCAGGCAGGGTGTAACTACCTCCCCAAGGTGTCTTGTACCCTAAGCAGCCTGACCTAAAATCACTTGTGCATGTGAGTGTGATATATCTTGCATTAATATTTTGCACTTTTAGCACATATATATTTATCATAAGCATATTTCAGCTATTTGCTCATCATTATGATAGTCTTGGTTATCATTGTTTCTGTTTATTTTTTCTCTCTTTTATATTTGAAAGAGTCGCCAGCCTGTCAATTATCGTATACTTTCTTTCTCCGAATAAATCTCACTTCTGGGGCATATGAATGACCCGAAGAAGATAGGAACCGGATAAGACAGACATACAATAAAAAAAGATAGGAAAGTGAAAAAATAAAACATGGAGAGTCTGTGTGCGATAAACCTCGCAATGACAGGTCAAGTTTGTGCGCCCAAACAGGATTAAGCACAGGCTTCTTAAACCAATATCTGCTAAAGAATACCTACGTAGGCTACCCTTAGCCAGAGAGTCAGGTGTAAGTGTCAGTTTTGGGGTCAAGAGCACTCCTAAGAGGACATATCCCTCTTGGTTAATTACATCTCTTGGGGGATACCCAATTGGGGGATACCCAATAATACTCTTGATAAAAGGGGTTTCACTTATATTATCATAAACTTGAAGAAACTAGTCATCAAATGAATGGTTATTCCGTATGGAAAAGTCTCGATGCTTTAATTCTCATGATAAGTTATCAAGCAGAGAGTGAGTCTCTCACATCCGAAATGGGTAGATACTCATCAACATATGGAGCCTACAAAATAATAATAATCATATTGATGGGGACATCCAAACACATCAAAGCATGTTCGTGCCATAATATCAGAGTACAAGTCTTCGTATCCCAAACAGGCGGCAGCTCATCGACATCAGGCTGTGAAGATGATACCAACAAAGTCAAGGAGTGACGGGGCTCAATAGGGTAGTCAAATGAGGGGAAGAGTAATCTCTAGAAAGTAGAGGTAGTCGGGTCAGGGTACCACGGATATCTCATCCCAAGTTATTAAGACCCTGCTCAATAGGGTAGTCAAATGAGGGGAAGAGTAATCTTTAGAAAGTAGAGGTAGTCGGGTCAGGGTACCACGAATATCTCATCCCAAGTTATTAAGATCCTGAGTCTACCTGGTCGTGAAGATAGTCAATCCAACACGTCCATAGATCCCTAATCAGCAATCTGTAAATTGTAAAGTCCGATGGGTCCTTGTTAGCCCTAAGTTCAAAGAAACAAAACTCTATGCTATGACAATTCATTGGAGATCCAAGAGGTGGGACTTATTTGTTTGTGTTTTCTTATGATTTACTTAGGTTTTCCTCGTGCCAGATTTTCTTACAATTTGCTTAAATTCCATGCATTTGCTCAAATTTTTGCATGTTTTATGTTATATATATTGTACTAACTTTGCAGCAGCGACAAGAATCCCAAGTACACACATTTATTTTCTCTTCTTTAATACACACTTTACTGTGTTATACTATTCTTATACTTATGCATTTACTTAAAAGACTTGCAAGGCCAATAGGGTAGACAATAGTATGACATATGCTAGGAGGCACGCTACGACAGACTATGACTCAACAATTGAATGTTCACACATAAAACCCTAGACCTAAAGCCGCTGCGTTACAGAGCTCAGAGCAAACTTTTTTGGGAAGCACAACGAGGATGCAAGTAAACGACAAAGGATAATTTCAGAAGACAAAGCAAGACTCAACAATGAAACAGATCTTCTCGAACGAAACTTTCTTTAGTTTAAAAAATAATACATAGAACTTTGAGATTGTTCGTTTAACACCACATAAATCCTCACTTTATCTTTAGGTTTTGCACAATCATATTGTGCAATAAAAACCCTAACTCTTTTAGGATTTTGAGGTTGTTCGTTCTATACGACTTAAACCATCCTATCTTCATAGGTTATTTGTATGATCATATCATGCAAGTATAAGTCCTAATTTTAATAAAAATAGTAGGAATAAACATCAAATAATATTGTTCCAAAAATATAAAGCCAAATAATAGGATAGTTTGGGAAGATATTTGAGGATCTCCATAGAGTCTATGACATCCCCTACTTCTCGCTTCTTTGGATTGTTCTCACTTGATCTTTCCTATTTGATTGTTCTACAACAATCATGAAAACTCAACTTTGAATTTCTTGAAGTCAAAACCACTAATCATAATCGAGAATAAGTTGAAATTAACTACAGGGATTTGCCTCTATAGGGAATTAGGAACCTAGGTAAAATAAACTATCTAATCCTCATATTAGGTATGAGAATTGTTGGTCACATATAAAAGGTTCGCAGACAAAACATATATGATAATTCATTTAGTATATATAATCGAGCCCACCATCAAGTAGTATGTCTATCCTTCGGGATGGTGCGCTACTTGTGGTTTATACTCGATTGTTTAAACTATTGAATATATGAGATCTATTTGGTATCATATTCCAAAATCAAAATACTATTTTTCAAAATTACAAAATTATATCCATATTAAATTAAAATAAAGAATAATTTTCAAAAAAATGGCCGACAGTGTTGATCCAATTTCTTTTTAGTTTAAATTTTGATGTTTTAGTCTTCTTTCTATCTTAGTTTAAAGTTTTGGTCCAAAGCGAGAACCATTCTTTAATATAAAATTAGCCTCATGCCTAATGAGCTTCTTCTAGACCAAAGAGGGTGTAGGGATGTTCAAAATAGGTTATCATAGGGATTCGTAAGAATCTAGGCTCTATGGGTTGCCTAAGGTCTCCTCCACCCGTTGGAATTCATTTTAGGTTTCTACCAATTTCAACCCACATCATCTCAACTAATAGTTGAGGACTTGGGCTTAGCCTTATGAAACCCTAAGTGAATGTAGAGTGGGCTTGAAGTTCTAAATTTGTTTTGGTCTTATTTCTATGCATCTAAGAAGGCCACTAGTAAACCTTAAGGGTTGATCTTAGGCTTCTATAGAGGAAGAAGGGGCCTCACAAAAGTGAGGTCAACAGTCATAGGCCTCGTTTGCAGATTAGCCACTGTCTACTTGATATGTGAGAGACTGTCATCTACCCTTATGGCTTAATATAGGATTTGAAGCTCCGAGATGCTCCTAGTTGAGATAAATGTATCCTTTTGATACACCTTTTCAATAGTTATCACAAAATCATAAGAAGAGTTCCTATTACTGACAATTTTCTTGGATATCTCACAAGCTGTAGTTAAACAAAGGGACACGTTTCTTTGGTTATTGCTCTTAACCCCAGGGCAAAATTTAATTTTGGTTCTTTGGTTATTGGTTACTTACCTAAGTTCTTCTCTTCATGTATTTGTGTTTCAAGATACTTTGATCCAATATCATTTTCGATATATATTTTTGACTTATCACACAAAGTTTATCTTATGTAAGTTTTCCACAATTTTTTTTAATTTGTATGTCTAGATATTATTGTATGTTCTAATTTTTTGATCCCTCCTCTGCTCCGAATCATTTTGACAATCCAAGATAGAGGGTTACATGAAAAGAGAATTATATGATGATAACTACACAAACTGGTTACTCCAAGTTTAAAAGGAACAAAAAATAGTGTTATACAATATATATGGAAAGTCTTACAATGTTAATTAGCCATTTATAATGCATAAAATTTACAATCTCAGGATGTTGAAAGAAGCTTCAACCATCAATCATGTTAACAAATTTAACTAAATCATGGTACAAAAGAATTGTGTGAGCTTCAAGTTCAAAGATTGGATCTATGATTAAGCTTGCTTGCATCATTATTCATGAGAAAAAATGGTGATGTAACTATTGTTAGTAGTTCAAATTAAATATTTGTCATAAATCTCGATTACTTGAGTAAATTATCGTGTTCTTGTAAGATTAGCTACTTAATGAAACAATGCTAGAAGATGAAGCATGCAAGCAACTCATGGCAAAAGAATTGGATAATGAGGTTATTGTGATGAAATTTAGGTTGCAATAACACTTTCTATGAATAATGTGATATAAATATGGATGTTAGATTTAGATGTCATTTTATTTTTATTTAAATAAATGTTTGATGATAAACTATGGCATCTGGAATTATGAAAAAAAAATCTTATTAATGAAGAACTTTTAAGTACTATATACATTAATGATTTAATAACAAAGGCAATAAAAGAAAACACTTGGAAGGAATATAAAGTCCCATATCTCTAGCTTGAGAAGAAACTTAGAGTTTCTTAAGAAACTAATAATAGAAGGGTATGAGCTACTTTCAACATCAATATTTTAGAAGTGGCAAGAATTGCCATGATGAATTGTTTATAAAATAAGATAAATAGTTCAACATCACTACCACAATAGGAATATTAAGATCCTCCACCAATATGGATACAAATTTAAATCTATAGCAATAAGAATTGAGTTGTATGGATATAAAATATTGAAAAGTTTCTAATACTAGTGTTCAATTTAAAGTTTTAATTTTGATGAATTCACAGTTTGATGTTTAGATTTTAGGAGAAAAAAAGATGAGTCGGTTTCCTAAAGCATGAGAGAGATCTAAAGGTAAAAATGGTTGATCTAATGCAAATAACCACGTGTATGTCTCTTGTCGCTTTCTTAATAGGGTTATGACATTAAACGACCTTCATAGATGAAAACAACTAAAGGGCATGAGTTTATTCTTTTTTACAAAATAATAAATGTTCTTGACTATGTAAAGTGAAAAAAATAATGGAAAATTGAACTAGTGGCAGGCTCAAGCAGACATGATTAAATAGTGATTGAGATTATGACACCACATAATTAAAAACCTTTGTTAAACTCATGGAACTCCATATTAACATAGAATGACTCAGATGATAACAATAATTCCCAATTAAAATATAAGGAACATGAGACTATATACAGTTCTATTTTAAAGTGGATACAATAAATATTATAATGTATATGATCAATCAAATATTATTAGTTACACATAATTTTATCCTTTTTCAAAAGCTGAATATTAAAAAAAAAACTCAAGAATTGATGATTCTAGTTCATTAATTTCAATTTCTTATAAAATTTTTATGATTTAATTTGCATATAATTACAAAAGCACTCCTTGAAGTGTATAATTCGTATTTTTGACGTGAAAATAAATTTATGGGTGTTCTTTTTATTCCTATTTTTAGTTTTTTTTTTCTATT
>NW_018164444.1:30757238-30799847 GCF_001263595.1 Phalaenopsis equestris | reverse complement strand
AAAATGGATATTGTCTATAAATTTATTAGTAAAATAAATTCCTCTTAGGTAGACATATTTTAACTCACATATCTAATTTTTTGATTGTATGTCACGATTTATACCGGATTTTTGCATATCATTAGGTGTAATAAAACTACTTGATGAGCTGACTAGTTCGAGAACCAAGTAGAATTATATCAATTTATTTATCTTAATACATAAATGAGCAAAAAAAATTATCTTTATACTTCTATGGACATTGAGGTGATAAAAATTCCGGGTAATATAAAGATTAAGACATTAATTGTGGTTTTCTATCTCTAGCCAAGTTTTTAATCTTCCAGCTTCATAAAAAACTTCCTGTTTTAAAGAGTGTTAAAGAAGAGTTTCTTTTTATGAGGTGAACTTCTGATAAATATAGCTGATAAGACCCAACTTTAAAAGTTATAGATGAGGATGAAGTTCAAGTTTACTCTATAAGTGGAAGTTCTGAGGCAAAATCAGTTGATATGGAGCTCTAGATAACTTGATGATGTGGTTGGAGAGGATACTCTTTGTCTTTTAACTGCTAAAGGGGACACCGAGCTCCCTCTGAGTCACCATCAAGCAAGATAAGATAAAAATTAAAGTTAAAACATTATGACTAAATAAGTTTAAGTGTAAGTTTATTTGACTTTTTAGCTCATGTAGTGCTGATTAATAATTTTGCTCGAGAAAATTTTCATAAATTCAATCATTTGAATATCAATTTCATGTTGAAGAGGATTGATAGGAGATTTCAAGGAAGAATTAGTTATAAATGGGGCAAAAAACATGTTGGGACACTTGATTTGTCACAACTTTATTACTAGATGGCCTTATTTTAATTGTATGAAGTCTGATTGGTAGAGTTCCATCATGTTATGATTAGTTTAGATATGTAAATCTCCCTATAAACTATTATGTCATCGCTGTTATGGTAGTAGATCTCTAGTAATTATAGAAGCTGGATAAGCTGCAGCTGCCCCAAACAGACCCTAAATGAACTTTAATAATATAATTTTTAAATTCCATTTTGTTATATCAACTAAATGAACTTTAATATCCTTATTATTATTAGTATTATAATTATAATTTTATTTTGCTACATCAACTATTATTATGGTTTTTAGAATACACTTCCATTATTTTTATAAACAAACCTCATTTTTTTATCAGAAAAATTGAGCTCAAAGTATAATATGTGTGATTAAAATCCGCGACATCATGGTGGAAAACTAAACCCTCAACCATTATATCGAGAGTAAGTGCACAAATAAATCTCATTTCGAACTTAAGTTTTGAACCTCATTTGAACATGATTTAAAATCTATTTGAAATAATGTTTAAATCATGTTCCAACGAGCTTCGAACCTTATTACCATAATAAAGGTGAAACTTTGTCGCCCCATATTAGAAGTAGATCCATCATCGAGAAGTTTCAAATAAATTTAAATATTTTTAAGATATTATTTTTTTTTTTAATTTTTATATAATTTTAGTTGTTTAGGACTTTAAATAAATTTTACACGCCAAAAAATAAGAAAATATTCACAATATTTTCTCAAAACAAAGTCAGAAAAAAATAATAAAAAAGTTAAATTATATGCGCAGCCTCTCTCTCTCTCTCTCTCTCTCTCTCAAGCGAATTCTCCTCTCTGCTTATAGATCGCCAGAGCGAAGAATCGCTGTCATGTTTCATGATCTCCTCCAATTCCATAGCTTCTTATAGCTTCTACATAGATTTCATAATGCTTCGTTCTTAAATGATCATTTCTAGGGTTTTCTAGTCACTTTGCCAATCAATCGCTTTATCCCGTCGACTGTGTTTACTTCTGCAATTTCAGTTTACGTTTCCTTTGCTGTGCGGTGCGAGTCTATGGCCTATTACCCAAAGGTACCTGGTTCGACATCGGGATCGGGATCGAGCTCAAGCCCTCGGCTTCATTTCTTGAACTCTTCCTTCGGCGATACCACCTATACGAAGGTCTTCGTCGGCGGCTTGGCGTGGGAGACGCAGAGCGAGACGCTGCAGCTCTATTTCGAGCAATTCGGGGAGATTCTTGAGGCCGTCGTTATCTCTGATAAGTACACCGGGAGGTCGAAGGGATATGGTTTTGTGAGTCGAAGATTGTCTTTTTTGGTTGAAATTAGTGGAAAAAATGGTTTTTTTATTTTAATTATATATTTATGTTTTTATTTTTTTTTATGGATGTTTATGGAGGAATTAGGTGACATTTCGGTTCCCTGATGCCGCAACTAGGGCTTGTGCAAACCCTAATCCTGTTATAGATGGAAGGCGAGCTAACTGTAATTTGGCTTCATTTGGTCGGCTTCAACCAGCTCCACCTCATGGTATGTTTTTCTTATTTGTTAGCTGTTATTTTCTTAATACCATATTTTCAATCTGTTATTTTTTTGGTTTGTTCGATTGTAGTTTTTCTTTCCAGATTTCTTGGATTTTGCTTTGCATATCTAATCTGATTGCTTTATTTATTCTGAAATGTTTTTCATTCCTGTGTATGGCATCGAAGAAATCAACATGAAAAATAGTTGACTTTTGATGATGATATATAGTTTTTTGAAGCCAATTTTATGAAATGTTTTTCTCAGTACACCTTCCTTTTTAATGCATCTTCTACCCTTTGGTGAGCATGTCCTGGTCATTTTTTTAAAATATTTTTCACTCATCTCTCTAATTCAAATATTTCTCATATCTGTGCTTGTATTATCATATCTTTGTCCCACCAACATTTGTTATATCAAGATTTTTCTTTGAGTCATGGGTGATATGAAAACACAACTTCTTACTATGTTCCCTGTGGCGTGAAATTATCTCTGTGTTTCGAACCTAAACTATAACCAACTATCCAAGATTGTATATCATGTACTTTATCTTCTATCATGATTAGTTAATGTGATACTTTATACACATAAGTTGCTATTTTGGGATTGAAAGAATGGCAAGTTCATATTGGAAGATTAAGAATTTTATACACATAAGTTGCTATTTTGGGATTGAAAGACAATGTTTGTTTTTAGTTTGTAGATCTTATGGCTGATAATGGCAAGTTCTTATTGGGAGATTAAGAATCATAACACTCAATTCTTATGTATTTACATGTCTAACACCTAAAGTTTAATTTTTACATGCATAAGGTGTATTTCACTTTTTAAAAGTTAAAATTGCGGTGTATCTGATGTAATATGAAAGATTAGGGTGGTTTAGATGTAAAAAAGCAAAAGGCGTTAGATATGTAAATACATAGAATTTGGGTGATATGTATGTAAATGCCCCTTTAATATTTGCATTTTAATTTTGAAAGTTTTTATTTTTGTTAGGACATTTGGTGGGACATAGTAAAATTCAATCCTCAAATCTGCTTAGCCGAAATCTAGTGAAATTCACTTTCTCCCTTTCACTGATATCAAGTTTGGACCTGGTAATGATTGTAAAAATGTCAAGACTCTTTGGGGAGAGTAGAGAGTGACAACGAGGCTAAAAAATATTTATGTTTGTTTTTTGGTATTTCGGGGAGGGTTGAGCCCTTTTGGTATAATTTTTTGATTTGTAGCCGATGTTGCATACCTGAGAATTTGAACATGGTCAGCTCCATAACTTAAAATAAAAACTACCGGTTTCACTTATCTTTAACCTGCGAACAATTCCAGTTCTTAATTTGATGTGCTTGATGTGATCTTATGTCATACTACACCCCTTGATTTGTTTTTTGGAAGATTTACATACGTACCATTGAATTCCTATGTATTTGCATATCTAACACCTAAACTTCAATTTTTACGCACATACAACCTTACTTATGCATGAAAAGGTGTATTTCACCCTTTAGAAGTTAAAATAATGGTACTTTTGATGTGATATGAAAGATTTCGGTGGTATAAATCTATAAATCAAAGTTTAGGTGTTAGATATATGAATACATTGGAATTTGGTGGTATGTATGTAAATGCCACCTTGTTTTTTATTTGAATGGAATGTGAGAGTTATGGGTGGCACTTGTTTGGTTGCTCATTTTTTTTTATCTTGAGTGTTATCTGTGATTCGTTCGTTCAATTTCTTACACATTTCTTTTTTATGTGTTTTATTTGATTTGCTGTGTGATCATTGTCGGCACAGGTTAATGGATTGAATTCAGAGTACCCAAATGAGGTAATGTGCTAGTCTAGAGGAAGTATTTGTAGGAAAATCCTTAGCGTGGGATTTTAAAGAAATGATATGTGGAAGAATCATGTCCTTGTATTTCTACCTGAACAATTAAACTGTTTGCATAATCATGTCCACTAAGTAGTTTTCAAAGTGGACCTTATATTAACTTTCAGTTACTGTTTTTTTAAGGGAAATTTATATACATACCAGACACTTCTTATGTATTTACATATCTAACGCCCAAAGTTTGATATTTACATTTATAACACGATGGTGTGATAAACACATGCATGAAAATGTGTATTTTACTTTAAAGGATTGTGATGGCGGTATATTTGATGTTGTTGAAGTCTTAAGTGGTATGAATGTTTAGGTGTTAGATATGTAAATAAATAAGAATTGTGTGGTGTGTATGTAAATGCTCCTTTTTTAAAATGTCATTCATCCTGACTATTGGTCATGGTACCTTTCCATTTTGCTCTGAGAAATGGATTTTTCTGGCCTCTTTAATGGGTGAAGAGATATTCTTTGACTTCCTATGTTTAGCTATAGAAAACATGAGATGATATTAGCATTGAATTTGACCAATCCATAAATGGCTTTGGAGATCTGTTTTCTTCTTCTATGCAGGGCCATGCCATTTTCTCAACCCAATATTACTTTTTTGAGTCAAGTGTCAAAATAGTCCATTGACTATTTACATGTGATCATTTTAGTTATAGAGTCTATAAAAGTGTCATATCAGTCCTCGGTGCTTTTGTAATACCGATTGAAATAGTCCCCAAAAAATACTATTTTAGGCCTATTAAAAAAAATTGGGGACTAAATTGGCACTTGTATAGAATTTGGGACTAAAGCTCCCATGCAAAGAGTCAGGGTATCATTTTGACATTTTTCTTATTACTGTTTTCTTTTTCAGGTTTTTTTTCAACTGCCTGAACATCCATGAAAGTGTATCTTATTATCTCGATAGTTTTTGTAGTTGTATCTTATAACATCAACCATGTTTCCATGCATTTCTTCTCACTTCAATCCAAGTGATCTTTCATAAAGAAAATCATGATTTTTACTGAGCTCCCCAATTTTATCTCAAGTTCTATGTCTTACCTTCAACCTCATATTGTATAAATAATCATATTTATATATATAAGTCTATGGTGTTTTTATACAAATACAGAACAGAGGATCGTGATTGTCCTGATTCTTCAATCAAGAACTGAAGCTCTGTAATTTCTTTTCTTTGAGGATTGGCATTGAATGATTCAGATATTAGGCACCACCTACACTTGATTATCACGACAAAATTTCTTAACTTTTCTAGTTCTATATTTATGTTTATTTGAATGGAAGCATACTTTTTAATCAACTACATTTTCTAAAGTTTTGGTGGTTCATGCGCAGGGACCATGTTGTAATTTGATTGTTGTTTCATTTGAATTTTTTAGTAGCACACCCAAGGTCCTTTGGCCCTTACATAGGAGGTGTTTCTATTCCAAGAAGTTATGTTGGAGGATCCACCTACCACCAACCACTTCCTTACAACTACCAGCAAGCTATTGCATATTCTCCATATGGGTAAGTCAAGCTTTAGTGTTTACCCCCATTTTAGCAATCAATTTCACATTTCATGTTAGTGATATTTGTCATCTCAATTTTGCTTACAACAACAACAACAACAACAACAATAACAACAATAATACCAAAACCCACTAAATGGGATCGGCTAAATGAATCATTTTCCTCCATTGCGTCCTATTTAGTGTCATCTCAACTCTGCTTGATAGAATTTATTGTAGAAGCTTTTTGTTTTCTTAAATGAATTTATAGCTGTCCAAGAATGCGCAAGTGTTTGTGTAGAGAAGCAGGAAAAAAAGTGCCAAAATAGTCTTGACTATTTACATGGAGCCATTTTACTCATAGAGTTTACAAAAGTGTCAAATTAGTCAACAGACTTTTCTAACGAGTTGAAATAGTCCTCAAAGATGACTATTTTATCCCTCATTATAAAAACTCTTGGGATTAAATTGATACTTTTTTAGACTTTGGGACAAAATCGGACCCATACAAAGAGTCGGGGAACTATTTTTACACTCTTCTCCGAGAAAAAATAATTTGCAGAATAATACATACTTTGTCCAATTAACTGTTGGTTTATCACATGCATATTCCTTAAGCAGAATGCAGAAATGGGCATGTAAAGGTTATATAAATAATTCTTTAGTGGAAAAATAGTAATGGGAATTAGGTTTTGTATACTGATGGTTAGTCCTTTATTGTCCTCAATGAAATCAAACACTCACTGGCTAGTGGCTAGTTCTGTGTTTTTGGAGGAATACTTCGAAAAAACCTTGTAATTAAAATCTATGCTCTTGCTTTTTACATTAATTTTTTTTTTCTCAAGGATATCTTGTGTTTTCATTCAGGTACCCAGCATATGGGCCAGAATATGTTTATCCACAGGTTTCCATTCGAAGACCATTATCGTTTACTTATCATCTATGTCAAATTTACCTTGGAAGTTTGTTTTGTTTTTATTCTCACTAATTGTATAAAATATTGGTTCACAGAACGTTTATAGTCCATATGGAGCCCAGCAATATGTACAAGTTTTTGGCGTTCCTGGAGCACCAAATACAGCTATTTACCCTTATGGGCAGTTTGGTCAGCCAATTCCCACTGGCCAAGGTTTTGCAGCTGTGCAGGGCTATGCAATTCCTAGCCATCATCTTTTGCAGCCCGGAGGACCTAACATAAATGGAGTTGCTGCTCCAGCCCGGCCTGTAATTCAAGCACCATTTGCAGGCAAGCTTTTTTTTTTACTGTTATTTCTTCACATTCTCAGGCGGGTAGAGGCTTTATATAACCTGACCTCACTGTTAAGAATGAGGAAGGCATGTAAAATAGAAGATTTTGTGAATGAAATAAGTCTTTTGAAGATAACACTAAAAGTTGATAAAAAAAGTATGCCTCAACTTCAGAATTTCAAGTTGTGCTCTTTCTCAGCTTGTATTTTGCGACGAATTTTGTACTCGGTGTTTATTTTGTTAATTTGAAGTTCTTTGTACTGGGTTGCAGGGGTTGCAGCACCTGTTTCAGTTCAGCCACAGTTTATTCTTCCTGCTCAGTCACCACAACTCAGTGAAGGAAATGGATCAAATCAAAAACCCTAGCTAGAGGATCAGTTGGTGAACAATACCCAAAGGTATATATACCAGAAGTTATTTTTTATTGTTTGTTGGTTCCATTCCATCTAATTTGTCCTTTTTTCTCTTTATTTTTTGAGGGGGCATTTACATACATAACACAATTCTTTTGCATTTATATGTCTCCCACCTAAATTGTCATATTTACACAGCATTCAAATCTTTAATATCATATGAAAACAGCACTATTTCCACTTTTTAAAGTGAAATACACATTTTTCATGCATAGGTTTAAAGCATGAAGTGATATGCGTATGAATATGAAAGTTTAGGTGTTAGATATGCAAATACGTCAGAATTGTGCTTTTGCTACATATGTAAATCTCTCTCTATATATATATATATATATATATATAGATAGATATTGTGATCATCACATCACCATCATCACCATCATCGTTGTTTCTCTCTCTCTCTATATATATATATATAGATAGATATTGTCATCATCACATCACCATAATCACCATCATCGCTGTCATTATTATTTAGATGTACATCATTGGAGCAGGACAAAGAATCGCAGCTTCACTTGCTGAGTCACATACCTTTCTTGCTTTGCAATCTAGCATATTTGATTTCTAGAGGTAAGTTTGATTCACACATTCTACTAGTGTTTTTGCTGTTTAATTTAATTTTTTTTGCCAGTTATTCCCTTTTTTTTGGGCAAAATGTTTTTCGTTTAAACTTTCCTGTCTCATAAATTAAACATATTGACCAATTGTTTTGATGTCCTGAAGATCGTAGAAGAAACATCAACTTAGGAGCTGGAGAGAAGGGGAAGAAGTTAATTTTAACCATTAGAGCAATGGCATATTTACAAAGCAAACTACCCTATTTATGGAGTTAGGATAACAAACTGAGTTCTAAAATCAATCTATCATATTCAAATTCAAATCAAAACTTATCTCCATAATTATTTATGAAAATATTTTTACATAAATCAATGTGGATGTAAATCTAAATCTAATCTATCATGTTATAATTCCTTTGGGGTTAAGGATCATTTTCGGGTGAGAGATAGTGGAGAATATCCAAAATCGTAAAAAATTGTAGCAAGACTTGTCATAAATCTAGAGAATATCAATAAATGCTTATAAGAGACATTTGTGGATGTCTAGAGATCTTCATACATCTTATTAAAGAAATTGATTTTTAAGCCTTTTTATTTTATTTTATTAATGTGCTTGATAGTGCCTTTCATTTCTATATGATGGTTTTGACTAGATCTCTGTTTTTTTTCCTGAAATTACACAAAGCACCTTAGAACTGCGTGTAGAAAAGCAGCAAAAAGCTCATAACAAAGCCTGACTTGAAACTCCTCTGGTTTTTATTGCTGCAACTTATCACCAAAATTATCTTTTGAAATCTTTTTTTTTTTAAATTAATTTTCTCAGAACTTTTCTTCAAAATTATATTTCCCTGTTACTCCATTACTTCGGATTCAGTGATTAAAAACAAAAAAGTATCATTTACCCTCTGCAGGTTTTACTTCTCATGTTCACCATAGTTCCTTCATAATGTTCAGTTTCTGCTCCAATGGATGGGGTTCAGAATGCTCTGTAGCAGAATGTTTCTTCTGCTCCACTGCTGTTTATGTCCTTGTAAAAATTCCTGCCCTGCTGTAAGTAATACAGAGCAGTGGAGCTTGGACTGATGATGCATGCATATATGGGAGAATATAATGCATTTGTTTATAGCTTAAAAAGTGATTCTTTACACCTCCATTTGATCTCATCTGGCTGTATATATATATAATCTATTTGATATTTATTCTATTTATTTTTATTTTTCTTCATTACCAAAGTCTCAATGTAAAATGGTACCAATTGAATTGGTGCTGTGTGTGGACTCCAATTGTGTCACTTTGTATTTGTTCATTGTTATATATGAAATATCTTTCTCCCAAAATGACATGGCATTGGTTTATATGCCAAAATAGTTTGTTCTGTGCATTTGGCTTACTTTCATGTTTGTTATGTAAATATGTACCACACAATTCTAATGGATCTACATATCTAACCCCTAATGTTTGATATTAATAGTTAACATGTTGGGGGTATAAATGTATGCATAAAAATGTGAATTTTGCTTGTAAAGAGTTAATAAAGTTGTATTTTTTGATGTGATGTTAAAGACTAGTGATTTGAATGTAAATATTAAATGTTAGTTATGCAAATGCATAATAATTCACATACTCCGGCCTGTTGGTTGACATCCACAGAATGAGACCCCTCAGGTTGGGGGTTCGAATCCCCTTTGGCACAATTGTCCTTAAGGGGGTGGTACTCGAATTGTTAGACATATTAGGGGTGGCTGGAGGCTTGTATAATAGCCTCTAATCATTCCTTTTATATATATTAGGTGTTATATATATATACACATACACATAATGAGGTTGATCAATGTTCATAGGAGCGGAAACTCATTTCAAGGGATTTGTTCTACAATCATATAATTCATACACCAATTTATACATTGCCTTGCTCAATTTTATGTTGAATTCATAATAAAAAGGGGCATTTACAGCATAATTTATTTGTATTTGTCTAACATCTAAACTTTACTTTTACATTGCAAAAAAATTTGAAAAATAAAATACACCTTTTCATGGATAGGTAAGGTGGCGTATTATGTAAAAAAAATTGAAGTAGATATGCAAATACATGAGAATTGAGTGGTATGTATGTAAATCTTCCTAATATAAAAGAGTCCAAGGAGTCATTCAGATCATTCAGTGTATTTTAAAACCCCCCCCCCCCCCAAATATATTGACACATTTTTCCTAGGAATTTAGGTATTATATGAAAATTATGTATATTAGATATTTTATAGGTCAAAAAGACAATTGGGAGTGTAGATTGTCAAAGATCATTTTTCTCCTGCTTTCATAATCAATAAACGGCCGAGGGAGATGTTAAGAGGCAAGCAAATAAATTTGGCATTTCTTTTTTTATTTTTTTATTTTTTTTTAAATAGATTTGAGTTTAAAATGGTTAGGAAATATATTTTAAGTATTTAAATGGTAGGAATTAGTAGATTAGAGCTCGCTCATTATTAATTAATTAATTAATATTTTTTTTATATTTTTATAAATATTTGATTAGTAAATGAATAAAATTTTTCAAATAATAAATTATAGTATTTGCTGATAATATCTTCATATAAATTAAATTAGATAAAGAATATATTTTAAATTCAACCATTTTTAACAAAATACGTTAAAAATTTTAAAAATATTATGAACTATATATATATATAGCTTAAACAGGTGTCGCATACCCCAACCTATTGGTTAGCAACCTCGATATAAGACCCGTCAGGTAGGGGGTTCGAATCATCTCTAACAACGTGAGCTTTAAGAAGATGGTACTCAAATTGTTACGCAAATTAGGAGTGGGGTCAGACGCTCGTATAATAGCCTCAGGTTTTTTTTTTTTTTTTAATAAATAGCTTTAAAATGTTATATTACAAAATTAATAAAAGTAAAGTATAATCACAATAGTTATATACAACAAATTATAAATAGAAAAAAACAGAGTCATCCAATAGTCTCACTCAACATTGGCTACACCAACATTGTTGTGAAGGATGTGAAGGTTGTGGGCATTTGGCCTCTCAAGACATTTTGTTAGTCTCACTCAACATTGGCTACACCAACATTGCACTTCTTAAAAGGAATTTTATTTTACATGTGAGACCATTTTGGCCACTACAAATAATTGGGAAGCCTTAATTGCATAAATAAATCCTGATGGGAGATATATAATTTAATAATTTTATTTTTCATAAAAGAATATCAACATTAAACATAAAATCCTAATATTATTATCAAAACAATAACCAGTGGACCCCATTTTAGGAGAAATATTTGCGTACGGAATCAGGATTAAATACATTTTAGATTATTCGGATGGTACAACTAAGTTACACTTAGGTTACAAGAAGAATTATAAGAAAGTATAACTTAACTGTAACCTAGTTATACCCTCCGAATAACCTAAAATATACTCAACTCTGCGTACACTCTCCATATGCAAATATTTCTCCCATTTTATACGCCAAGGATTCATAACAAGCTTTGATAATAATATGAAGGGGCATTTACTTGCATACCACACAATTCTTATATAATTACATATCTAATACCTAAACTTTCATATTTACAAACATAACGCTCAAAATTTTTGACAATAGATATAAAATACAACTATCCCTAGCTTTTTAAAAGTGAAATACACACTTAACGCTCAAAATTTTTGACAATAGATATAAAATACCACAATCCCTAGCTTTTTAAAAGTGAAATACACACCTTTGCATGCATAGGTTCTAACACCGAAGTATTATAAATGTAAATATCAAATCTTGGGAGTTAGATGTGTAAATAAAGAAGACTCGTGCGGCATGTATATAAATTTCCCTAATATCAATTTTTTATAATAAATGCTTATAACAATGCCATAATTTCAGCAAAACTCTACACAACCATAATGAAAATACCCATATATTCATCAAAATAGTACAGCCTTTTTAAAGCTATTAAAATCATTTTCTTTCTTTAACAAAAAAATAATACCTGGCATCTCAACGTGTGGTTCACACCTCACAACCTATGTTTTATAACCTATCAATGACAGAGATTCTCTCAAAAAAAGAGACATGCATAAAATATTTATTAAAAAAAAAAAAATTTGAATGATTATAAATAAAGAGTTAAGAGGAATGCATTTCCAAATAAAAATATAATATTCACAGGGTAGAAATTACCTGAGCTATTGATGATTGAAATATATCAGACAATGCTAGCAGCACCTCCCGCGAGCCATGTTCGCAGCGAAGAAGACCAACCAGTAACGGGAAAATGGGTTTCAGGTTTCGCCAGAATGCGTCGCCGTCGAGCTCACTCAATGCCTTGATGGCCAACACAACAAGAGGAGTTCTGGCAGCCAGTTCCTCTCTTTTTGATGAAACCAAAGGTATAATTCTCTGCAACTTGATGAGCTCTTTATCTGTGGATTGTTTTTCTGATTCATATCCAGCACAAGTTAAGTAAATATTTAACATTTTCTGGCATTCTGAAGCAATAAGAGATACAAGGCATATTTCTTCTGGGACTGGAACGTTATCTCTGAGCATTTTCTTAAGTAGTTTGAGATAATTCTGATGGCATTCGTTCTCAAAATGGACAGCAGGTGGCTCGGGAATCTCCAGTAGGGAGCATAATCTCTCCAGCTTCTGGAGCAAGGTGGTGTGGGAGTTCAGTTCGCTTGAATGGGATGCGATGGATGAAAGTATGCTGAGGAAAATGGCGAAGTGAGCAGATGAGAATGCTTTTCGATGCGCCTCGTATAATTTTTGGATGGCCTGTAGAGGGGAATGTGGTTGCAAATAAGTTGATGATCGAAATAGATTTGCAATTGATTGAGTGAAAGTTGGACAGAAATGTTTCGATGTATTTAAGAACACAAAATGGAGCACCATTACTGATTTACCAGAGTGATGCAATGGGAGATATTTACTGTCCCAAATTATGAGCCTTTTTGTTCATTATTTGGCTTGTCAATTCATATATTTTATCAGTGGTCTTTAGTGGCATGCCATGCCATCATCACTGTCATGATTAAGAAAATTGACCTGTTACTTTAATATTTGTTGGGGGTACGGTGATTAATTGGCTCTTAGCGGAGGTAGACTGGCTATAAATATATATCTATTAATGCAAATCTGTTGCCTTGTGTAATTGATAAGGATTGAATAAGTAAATGAAAATATAGGTTTCCCCAAGCATATTCTTTTTTAGATGATCAGTCCCTATTTCTCCTAGCCTTGAGGCTCTTCTTGTCCATTTTTTACACTTAAATTCAATCTCCTGTTCTTCTAACAATCTCATTTTATATAATTGTAATAGCATTGAACTCTCATCATCGAGATAGTATCTATTTTAGCCTAATGCCCTCATGATATTCTCTTATTGATATAAATATCCAAGAGGTCACCCATCCTAAGAGTGGTCCCATACAAGCCTGCTTAACTAAAGAGTTTCAGAATTTCCCCCATTATAGAACTAACATACTCATTAGTTTTTTTAACCCAAAAACATCTACTAGGCACATATGATTGCAGAGGTAGCCCTTACAGATCCAAGAGGCGGCTCCCACCATGTAACACTTTGTTTTTTCTAGGGTTCAAGAGATGACACTCATGGCATAACACTTTATATTGTATTAGGTTGGTTTATGCTCTGATACCATTTGTAATGGCCCGAGCTATTATCCATCAATATATTATATGTTTAAGCCTAACAGCCTCACAATTTTATCTCATTGGTTTAACTTCTCAGGAGGTTACACATCCTAAAAGTGTTCCCATTCAAACACGTTTGCCATCAGAGTTTTTGATAAAATTTTACTATTACATACAAAAGTGTCTCGATGTTTAAGAGTTTAGTTTCATTTTACTTAAAGATTCACAATCATCCCCACTTAAGTAATCGACGTCCTTATCAGTTTTCTCAACCTAAAATCATCTACCAGGGTGATAGGATTCAACTGGTGGCTCCTCCACCATGTCGTACTTCGACTATTCTAAGGTTCAAGAGGTGACTCTCATGCATAACACTTTATTTTGAATGATACTTAGTTCCCATCTTCGGGATACCATTTGTAATGACCTAAACTCTCAGCCATCGAGATACTATCTGTTTTGACCAAATGGCCTCACAATTGCTCACCCATATTGAAATTGCTCCCATCATGTTTAACGTTGACTTTTCTAATAATATTCCAACAATAACACCAAAAAGAGCCTTAATGTTTGAAGAATTCAGCTTCATTCTAGTTAAGAGATTTTAGAATAATAAAAGCATAAAATCAGTTCCTTTGTAACCATGAATACAGACCAATCTTGCAAAGATATCTTTCCATAGTTGATGATAGTGTTCTTGATGATCAATGACGTAAGTCTTCTATCCATATTGTTAATGAAAAAATTATTTTTTTTTTCACGATCCGACTCGGAGGCTTGGAATTTTCAAAATGAGAATGGACGATCTAATGGAGAATTTAAATTTTTTATATTCAATTTTCTATTTCTAACGGTTTACAATCCATATAGTAATTGAAAGAGTCACTAAAAAAATAATTTAATTAACTAAAAATTTACCTTTTCAGTTGTTGATCTTGCATTTTGTGACACTCATGGCATAACACTTTATATTGTATTAGGTTGGTTTATGCTCTGATACCATTTGTAATGGCCCGAGCTATTATCCATCAATATATTATATGTTTAAGCCTAACAGCCTCACAATTTTATCTCATTGGTTTAACTTCTCAGGAGGTTACACATCCTAAAAGTGTTCCCATTCAAACACGTTTGCCATCAGAGTTTTTGATAAAATTTTACTATTACATACAAAAGTGTCTCGATGTTTAAGAGTTTAGTTTCATTTTACTTAAAGATTCACAATCATCCCCACTTAAGTAATCGACGTCCTTATCAGTTTTCTCAACCTAAAATCATCTACCAGGGTGATAGGATTCAACTGGTGGCTCCTCCACCATGTCGTACTTCGACTATTCTAAGGTTCAAGAGGTGACTCTCATGCATAACACTTTATTTTGAATGATACTTAGTTCCCATCTTCGGGATACCATTTGTAATGACCTAAACTCTCAGCCATCGAGATACTATCTGTTTTGACCAAATGGCCTCACAATTGCTCACCCATATTGAAATTGCTCCCATCATGTTTAACGTTGACTTTTCTAATAATATTCCAACAATAACACCAAAAAGAGCCTTAATGTTTGAAGAATTCAGCTTCATTCTAGTTAAGAGATTTTAGAATAATAAAAGCATAAAATCAGTTCCTTTGTAACCATGAATACAGACCAATCTTGCAAAGATATCTTTCCATAGTTGATGATAGTGTTCTTGATGATCAATGACGTAAGTCTTCTATCCATATTGTTAATGAAAAAATTATTTTTTTTTTCACGATCCGACTCGGAGGCTTGGAATTTTCAAAATGAGAATGGACGATCTAATGGAGAATTTAAATTTTTTATATTCAATTTTCTATTTCTAACGGTTTACAATCCATATAGTAATTGAAAGAGTCACTAAAAAAATAATTTAATTAACTAAAAATTTACCTTTTCAGTTGTTGATCTTGCATTTTGAAAACATTTTCTCCCAACATTCATCTTTTATTTAAAAGTTTAAACATAAAGAAATATTAAAATAACATAACGAGTCATCTAAGATAACTCAAAGGAGCAATTACACTTCGAAACTATAGTAACATAAGTATAAAAATTCAATATTTATATACTAATTTTTCATAATTCAATATAGAAAATTATATAAAATCTATATGTATTCATGGCATTTGCTCAATGAAAATAATCTAGAATTAGATATTCATTAACTAAGCTTTATATTTCAATGTTTAATCTTTAACTTCATTATACTTCATACTCTTAATTTTTACATTCGTCTAAACATAACCTAACACACCTCCGATCGATACATATCTCATCGACAAATCGGCGAAAAAACTAGGTTTATTATTATCTGAGGTCGAAAGATACCTACTCAACCCTGACCGATAATCTTCCATCGAGACAGCGGTTCCTGATTTAAATTACATAATTATTTGAGGTGATTAAATTTCTACTCACCCTTGACCGATATTCTCTCATCGGCATAACAATTTATGATTTAAATTTCACAATTATATAAAATAGTTACAAAATATTTACGCGCACGGATACATTGACATCTCAATCAACACATACAAAAATTCATACATACAAACATTCATATACACAATATTCATATATACAAACATTTATATATACAATATTTTCATTTCATTCTTTTAAACATATATTATTTTCTAATGAGATAATTTGTATTTATCTACCAATGAATAAGTGCACATTTACTAAAATCTAAAGGTCATGCAATAATGTAATATATGTACCTTTACAAGAATCTAAAAATCGTGTAATACTTTATTTTCTATTTAGAAAAACTAATATGCAACAATTTATGCAGCATTATTAACACACATACTTCATATAGATCACTATAAATAATTAGTTGTAATCTAAGTCTCAATGGTATAAAGCATAAATATGAAAAGGTGAAATCAGAAATACATATAAAAATGAGAAAGAAGATTGAATTTAGAAACATAATTACTTACATCAAATTCAGAAGATTCCATAGTCTTTATGTTCCATCACCACTTCTTTAATATAAATACCGATATTCAAATGTTTTTGTTATTTTTTTTCTAAATCATAATTTAATTTCATTATTTAATATAGTTCTTGCTCTTCATTTATTTTAATTACTTAAACAATTTATTATTTACACATGCTTAACATAGTCCTAATTTGTTTTTACCATAATTTAAAGATTTATAATTTTTAGTGCATTAATGAGTCCTTAATACTGTTCTAGAACTCCTAGAAGGTATTTCGAAAAAAATATTTAGCTGTGAGGTGTTATGGAATAGCGAGGGAAGGTTAATGTGTGGTCAACTGTGTTTGGAAGGGATTGCAGAGACAAATATACTATTGGATAGCAGGTTTGACGTCGCCATTGACTGTGCTGGCTAAAATCCGCAAGTTGGACAAAGAAATGGCGTGATATGGGCGGTGAGGAGGTTCCACCCTTATTCCTAAGCAAGATACATATGCATCACTTGCAAAAGGAAAAAATACAACCCTATCCTAAAAATCAGAGATTACAATTTCCATAACACTTAAAAAAATCACAAGTCTCCCAAAACAACAAAAAAACACACATAAATAGGTCTCTAATAGAAATCAACCTTAAATAACAATAAGAAAATGGGAAATAAAAAAAATGGCAAGACTGTTGCAAAAATAGTGAATTGGATGTGAACTTGCCAGTTCAGCCCTCCTGCAATCGCAGGAGGCCCCATTTCCTCAGTATCGTAAAAATCAAGCAATCAAGATTGCAGGATCCATGATCCTGTGATTCTTTCGTTGTTCCGACGTCAGTGCTATCATTTCATTTTCATTATTTAATATTAATTATTCTTTGCTTAATTATTAATCTTACAGAAAATTAAAATTCAACCCATAATTTATTTTTTAAAAAATTAATATATCAACACTCCTAAAATGTACTAATTATCATAATTACATTAATGTTAAATCTATTTAATCCATAGTCAAATTGTCAAATTACTTCAAATCATCAATTAATATTTTATTTATCTCTCCTCAAGCCATAATATGAATATTCGTTAATCCCTGATTTACATTTTAATAATAATTAAATGTTATATAATTCATCAATATGTAAATAAAGGAAAATAACCCTAACCATATAAACTTTTGGTTCGACCCCTTCTCCTATACCTACACGTAGACCCCCCTTTCCTCCTCTTCTGATTAAACCCGCACATGACACATCCAAGACTCCTGCACTCTCCTTAGATTGGTTTTCTCAATTCTCATGTATCCAGAGCCTCTCCTCCTTCCTTCGTACACAACGCCACTAAACTAGATCTTGTCCTCATCACGCTCAGATCAATCCCGTATCTAATCACGCTCGACCTGACAAAGCCCCTTGAGCATGCTACTGCATCATCAACCTCAAGCGAACACCACGCTCAGATCAATCCCGTATCTAATCACGCTCGAATCAACCCTGCATTCCTTCTTGCACCTGACAAAGCCCCTTGAGCATGCTACTGCGTCATCAACCTCAAGTGAACAAGCCAACACCACGGACAACGTCGATTCCCTGCATGAAACTCAAGTATTTCACTTCTTCTTCTTCTTCCTCTTCTTCTTCTTCTTCTTCTTCTTCTTTTCTCACTCACCCTCGCTTCTATCTCAAGCTCCCGTCTCGCTCGTCTTCGCTATTTCGTCAGATTCAAAAGAGCTGCTCCATACTTGAGAAAAAAACCCTTGAGATGGTTGGTTCGAACTGATTCCATTAGTTAGGAATTAAAATTAATTAATTAAATATTTATTTATTTTATACAAATATTACATTTTGCCTCACCTTTTCTTTGCTGAAAAAACTCAAAAAGTTTCCTCCAAGTGCTGCTCTCAACGCTTCGTTTGAAAAATGAACTTGTCTAAACGAAGAGAAAAAAGCGGTAAGGTCCAGTGACTAGCTTTTCCTCCAAGTGCTGCTCTTAATGCTTCGTCTGAAAAGGTTAATAACACTAGCATTGCCACCTTCAACAATAATCCCCTTAAGCTCGTACATCCATACCACAATAGAGTGTTTAAGTGAGAGAGTAGCACAACCTGATTCCAAAAGGTTAACTAACCCCATGATCCTCAACTTATTCTTCTCCATCTCCATTTGGAGTCAAAACGAGCGCACAATGAAGGTAGAAAGGCCGCTTCAGAACTCAAAGGGGGATCAAGGGAGCTTAGGGATCAAAATTTCACAAAATAAAGAAGCTGGATTTGAAGGAAGAAAGTCGCTAATTGAGAGTAGCTCGCCCATTTTCCAACTGGTTGAACTGGCCTGACTTTAAAAAGCTCAGATGGGTTTGTTATGATTCTATGCTAGAGAAATCCTTGAGAGTCAAATTGATAAAATAAGACGCCACCTCCCAACCAATCCAAACTAATTTTAACATCACTTGTGGATAGATACTGTCCCATTACAACTTAAATACTTGAAACTTATTGAACTAGAAATTAATGGATCTGCAACAAAGAAAAAAGACCATATGATTTGGTTGATTGATTTTTGACAAGAACCAAGAGGAGAACCAACATCTTTACGTTCATGTGCTTCCCATCTCTCCTAGTGGTTTAATAAATCACTACAACTCGGATTGGATGTCTCTACAAAAGAACTTCTGCTACCATTTGGCCTACAAAAAGGATAGCCCTACTTTCCAAGCTTGCTCGAAAAGCTTTGAATCCAAACAACAAAAAATCCAACACACTAGTGATCCAAGTAATACTGATCTTCATTGTGCTTGGATAAATCGCAGCTTTGCAGAAACGCACTGATAAGCCATGGCTTGTATAATGACCCAAAGAATCTGGAGCCCGGGTTTTATTTTCTTGCACAATACAAAATATTTTCATGGTGTCTGAGATTCATTTCAAACTGCAGAACAGAATAAACCAGAAATAGATGGAAATCCTTAGTCCCAAGTCTAGTTTCTAGTTAAAAAACCAAAACGAATCCTGGTTTTAATGACTGCTTATTACTGGAAATTGCATTCAACTATAATGACAGTTCTAACAAGAAATTAATGCCCTTTAATATCGAAGGGTAAGGGAAGTTTAGATCTAACTCCTAATTAATAAACCAATATTAGATAAAAGTATAATGCTATCTACATAGCAAATTCTGCATAAGAAACTGATAACAAACTCAACATGCAAAAATTATTGTCATTAAAGAAATAGTTGGAGGAACAAAAAAGAATATTATTAGTTATAACAAGTAATACAGTAACTTTAGATCGGCATAGTTCAGCAAAGGAATTGTTCAAAGAAATTCCGAAGGAACAAGTTTTATATCTAAAGTGAAACTAAGACTATAAACATTTGACAAACAAATAATGTGAGAAGTATGCTCAGAATACCTCAATGATTGAAAATAGCACAGCTATATGGTCCTTCAATTTCACTATAGCGTACGATGTCTTTTCCATATTAGCATCCTCTTCATCATCAAGGACAGATCCCTGATCCGAACAGTCTCCAGTGTCAGAGTACGATTGAAATCTACTTGGTATTTCAATTTTATTCATGGCTTCGACAACTTGCTTAGCTACAGGAAAAGAAGATGCAGCTGAATTATGCAGAGCCAACAATATCTGTCTCCATTCTGTTTCTGAGAGATTTCTTCCAAGATGCTCAGTCAACAGCAGCAAACAAGCCACACCAGTGCTCGAAGACTGTCGATAAGGACTTCTTATATAACTGGATAGAATTTCAACTACTTGCATGAATTGAGAGCGCACAACATCAAAAAATGCTACAAATAAGTCAACCAAGCATCCTGCTGCCACTGCTCTTATTTCAGCATTAGAAGGTTCTTCCCCAAGTTGCTCATAATAATCTTCAGATGTGACTTGATAATCATCATGAATTTGAGGCTCTTTCAAAATTGGATATATGGCAGATTTGAAAATGTTGATTAAAAAGGTGCTTGAGAAAAGATGTCCATGGTCCTTTAAAATGTGAAACAGAACCTCCAAAGCACCTTTTCTAATAATTCTCCTCGGATCTGAAGTCAATTTGGACAACCCTGAAAATGGAGTTGCAGTAAGATTTAATTCCAAAATTGGGATGATTAACAAAACTCGATAAAGGCTGCAGGAAAACTTGAAACTTTAACAATGCTTTTACCAGCAAGCAAAGGAACCCAAAAGTAAATATGATTATCTTTGCATTTTGAATTATTTGAATCAGAGAGATCCCCATTGGCATGATTGCATTCATCGTTTTCGTCATAACAAACGAGTCCACCTTCAGCAAGTTTAACGGCACAGAAGCGAAGAAAAGCAATAGCATTAAGGCTGGCGTCACTATTGAATCTACTATTTGTGAAACCGATGAGACACTTAACACAGTCTGTAAAAGTTGTAGTCTCAGTCTCAGTTATGTAACGAAAATAATCTCGAACTATTTTCTCCATTGTTTCAAAAGCTAAGAGGACAATATTTTTTCGTTCATCGGCAGCAGCAATAGTAAATATCTAAGAAAATTTGAAAAGAACCACTAAATATTCAGAATTTCATTTTCTTAGCATAGAATAAAAAATGATAAGAATAAGTCAAAAGACATTTAAATTAAAAGAAGTGGCTTACGAAGATCTTACCGTAAAAACACTTTTCCATCCAGACTTCACATTACTAACTCTAGTCAAGACCATCTGAGAAATACATCTAACAATCAACTCCCTGGTTTCTGAAGAAGTACTTTTCTGCATGATGACTACAAAAGGTCTCAAAAATTCATTCTGAAAATTATAGTTTGCTAACTCCTCTCTTTCAAGGAACTTCATTGCCAACTGCCGTAAAGAATCCATTACAAAAAATACAACTGAAAGATTTTCTGACAAACCGACTGATACGAAAAAATCAGAAAGAACACTCCAAATGCGAGACCAAACTAATCTGATGCGATTCATATTATAATGCCTGCAAGTATGTAGAGAAATTCCGTTACAATTTATTTTCATTTACCTAGTACAGTGTGCAACAAAATTTCATTAGAAGAGAAAACTTACGCTATTTCTACTAATTTGGTGAGGCTGAAAACCCTAGGATCAGTAGGGGACTGCAATTCTGACATGGAAACCTTACAAAGGGCTCTCACAAAAGCTACTATAGCATCACCATTCAATCTTTGACTATGGGCAAAAATATGGTTCAGCTCAAAGCTTCCAATCTGGTCTAGTAAAAGTATGTTTGAAATAAAGTTGTTTATCTGCTCCGATGAAACCAGCCCTGCACTATTAGCTCCCACTGTCGCGCTATCATATGAACCTCCGCGAACAACAGCCATTACAGCTGGGTTTTGAAGAGCATTTCCCTTTTTCTTCAAATTGGCGGCTAGATGAGACTTCTGTGACTTATCATCCAAATCTGGGAGCGAAGCAGAGAAAAATGAAGCATCCGGTGGTGCACCATCCCCTAGCAGGAGTAGATGTTCAAACCGTGAAAGACAAGTTAATATATGCTCCCATGCTTCTTGCAAATAATCCCCATCCTCAATCGCAATTGACATTATAGCCTAATTAAAATGTGAAATGATGAAATAAGTTTCCTTTCCCTGGAAGTGCCTAGCATTACAAAGAAATTAAACATTATACGGCTATTTACATACTTACGACCCAATTCCTATGTATACATATCTAATACCTAAATTTTATTTTTTTACATTTACACCACCTGATTTTCTCTAAAAAATACCACCATTTTAACTTTTAAAAAGTGAAAAATACCTTTTTGAGCATGTGTAAAATGACGTATATGTAAAAATTGATGTATAGATATTAGATATGTAAATAAATAAGAATAGAGTGGTACTTAAGTAAATCTTTCAACATTAAATAGCTAAATCGGGATCCATTAGAAATGATATCTAAAATCCACTACACATCATTGGTTGTAGAGAGCAGCCTTTTGGCATCAGTTCCTATATCATACAATCTATGAATTAAATTTATTCAAGTTTATGTCCGTTGAACCAGCAACCTTTGAAAATCATTAACTTACCAAAATGTCCTTGCCATACCAGCAGTTACTTTCCTCCACATTATATCAGTACAAAAAGTTGCAGGAAACAATCAAACACTTCTACTTTGTGCAAAATTTAAATTTACATCTTTCAAGATTTTACAAGAGAAACATAGTTTAATTCTTACCATGTTGAAGCTGTTCATTTACATCCTATTAAACAACAAATATCAAACCACCATAGAAATGCAATAACAAGAAAGATGACCACTTCGCGAAGAGCAAAGCACAGTCAACAGCATAAAGAAAATAATTAAGCACTACACACGAACAAAAATAAACACAGAAGAGATAGAAGAAACGCAGTCATGAAGCATAATGAACAAGTAATTTTAGCAACAGCAACAACAAGCCTTATCCCACTAAGTGGGGTCGGTAAAAAGAAAAAAATGAGCAGGTCATTTTAGCATAAAGAAAAATGAGCAAAGCAAAAGAACAGAAAATGGCACAATTATTAATCGAACCAACAATGAGAGCAAGTCATAATGGATTTCAGGTGGAAAAACCCTGCCAAATAGTCATGGAATTGAAGTGATGGTAAGCTTCTGATGGTCACCATCCTTCCCACTTTAATCTAACTTGGTTTACTTCGGTAAAACTCACAGGATGCAAGTTTTACAAGGGTCAGGACCTGGCCAAAAAGAAAAGGGTTTAGCTTCTATTTAGTAGTATTTATCATTCGTTGCATTCCATATCAATCATTACCGCATTCTAGAATAATGGATGTTGAAATTCTACTACAATCATAACATAGAACGCAAGGGCACACAAATTAAGGCTTTGTATCATCGAATTTGTTACCCTAAGCAAAAAACTCAAGAAATATGGACCAAGAATTTGTACTGTTGAATCAATTTCCCTTAATTTTAATTTGAGTGCTTTCCTGTAGGATCGCCGGCACTTAATTTTTTTCCCTCCTTTTTTTGTATTATTACTATTTTGTAATGCTTCTAGGAGATGCACATATACCTACCATCTCGTACAAAGAAAACAATAAGAGTCTTGAGAGTTTTTTTCCATATTATTATTTTCTACAATGGATATATGCATTCTAGAATAATTGCCATAAAACTCAACTAGTCGAAAATAAATTTCATTTGTATTTGTATGCCAACATCAATGGGTTTTCAATTGTATGTGCTCTTTTCATTCTTCTACCTCCATCTTTGCAAACACCATTCATACCTCCAGCCATTATGATCTTATGTTCCAACTCCAAATTCTTTCCTGTGTGAGCAACATTTCCTGCTATAAAAATGGTTTTAAGTTTCAGCGGCTCATATGGGTTTTGGTTACAGTTAATCCAAAAGTCATTACTCCTTTCGGTTTTCAGAGCTGTGGTTGAAACTCGGGTTTTAGTCAAGTCGCTGACCAAACTCAAAAGTTGCAATGCTCATGATTTTTGAATGAGAACTCCTAGTCTTGATTGTGACGCATTGACACGATAAGCGAAATCCGTGCATGTTTTTCTCAGCGTGACAGGAAAATTGTAAGTGATGCTAGCAACTCAGTGGGGGCAAACCTGGTGCCCACATTTCTTAGCACAGTGAAAAAATTAATATATTGCAAAATTTTCATCACTCCATGTGCAACTTTCTTGCTATGGTGGATTTTGAAGATTACGGTTGTGGTTTCTCACAACACCGACCATGCTCACCTGTCTTAGCATGATGGACCGGCACATACCCTCATCATAGCCTCCGTACATGAGGTTGATGATGAAAGACCACTAAGTATCAGATTGGCAAGACGGGAACTAACTTATTAGTATTAGCTTAAACTGAAATGTAAAATGACAAGATTGATAGAAACTATTTAAATGAGTACTCATGCGCACTTTTCTTTGCGCAACAATGATATTCTATGCTCACAAACTTTTCAAGCACATACCTCAAAAAAGTCTTTCTTAGCATTGTGAGTTTTGAAGACTATGATCGTAATGTCTCACGACACTGATCATGCAAATATTTCTTGGTGTAGTTGGCAGACCCAGCTCTCCCAATATAGCCCTTCAAAAGGGACATTGCCGGTAGATTGGTAAAATTTTTAATTAAAAAACTAAAAATAAAGCAGAGTTGGAATGGGCATCTGAACTTTTTAATAAAACCAAAAGAAGATATAATTTTAAAATCATAATAAAGATGTCAAAGCACATTGGAAAAGCTTTGCAGGCCACACTAAAAGAATTAAAACTGAACATAATTAAAAAACTGATGACTTGCAATGAATTTTGGTAACTCGCTTTCAAGCCAAAATAGGAATAAATACGATGAATTAGCAAATACTTGAATCCTTATTATTGAGCACAAACCAAATCTCATCAAATATTCAAGAGTTCAACAATTATGGGCTCAATACAAAAGATTATAACATGCCAATGTAAAGTATATAAAAAAAAAAAGTTAAGAAAGATTTACTAGCATGCCACTCAGATCTTGATGCATAGTCAAATTGTAGATTATGATAAAATCGCATGTAAATAAATAGGCCAATATGAGATAACAACAACAAGAATTAACCCTTTCTTTATACCCGATTTGAATTGTGCGAGAGAAGAACAATAAGATGGCTTCAACTTAGACAGATTGAAATTCTGATTCTCTTGAAATAGAGCACCAGTGCCGATTTTCACCAGGGAGCCGCAAAGCTTAACAAAAGTAGGAAAAAAAAAAAAAATTTCGTGTCTTCGTACCTTGTAATCTCGCGTTGCAATCCCGTCGTGGCCTCCTAGCAAGCTTCACTCGGATTGCACTGAGGATTTGGTTGGCAGAGTGGATGCGAAGCAGGCGAGCGCAAGTTTCTATCGCGCAAGGAAGAAGCGAGGGTTTCCTGTGCGAGCAGAATTTGTCGAGAGCAAGGAAGATTCCGTCGCAAGCGAGCAGGAAGCCGACGAGGGTGAGCGAGAGTGAGGCGAGGTTTTCGGTATAGAGGAGGCGAGCGAGGAAGGAGTCGAATTTGGATCGCAGAGGATGAGGTGGAGCGGGAGCCTCTGTCGAGCGGGGAAGCGAGCAGGCGAGTGGGAAGGGTTTCTTCGTCGCAGGGAGGAAGCAAGCAGAGAGCGGGAGGCAAGGGTTTTTTTTGACGAGCGTGAGAGGACAACAGGAAGGAGGAGAATCCACGAGCGGGAGAAACGAATCCAAAGCATTCGGTACAGAAGAGAAGAAGAGGAGGGGCTTCCTTGCGTGAGGCCGAGAGCTTCGGCGCTGAGAAAGGAAGGAGTTTGATTGAGCAGGAGTCTCCGAAAGGAGCAGGCGTCGAGCAGGGTCGAGCGGCTCTTCTGTGGCGCGCGAGGGGGAAAACGGGATTCGAGCGGGGATTTCCTTCGATGCCGAGGGAGGGAGACGAGCGGGAGAGAGGAGCTCGGGGAAGGCGAATCAAGCCGACCGCAGAGAAAGAAGGCCCGCCTTCCTTTTAGAATTCGAGCGGGGTCAATAGCCGTTGCTCTGGCGGGGAAATTAATGAATTCCAAATCGAGGGAGGATTAAATGAGAATAATTAACTCCTGAATTAATTTTAATTAAGGCAGCATTTAAGAAGTTTATTTAAATTTTGAAATTTGAATTTCAAATTCAGGTGAGCTGGTACCTAGCCCGAGTCCACCCTGAATCGAAGCCGAGTCAAACCTGGGTTGAGCCTCGGCCCACGCATCGTTAAAAATGTGCATCGATTTTCGTGTAGTTCGCGCGAGTGTGGAACTACAGCAATATGGGTGTCTTTTCTAGCTAAAATCGACATTCCGGACGAAACTAAAATTACAATATTAAGCTCCCATTCGGCTCTCTTCTTAATAAGAAATTAAGTTAGCAAAACTGAACAATTTGATTCTCCTCTTGATAAGGACGAAGTTGACAAGATTGAACTCTGCTTTAGCCAATATGATCCTCCTTCTAACAAAGATTGAACTAGACAAGACATGAGTCCCCACTTCAACCAGTCAAATCTTTCTTCAAGGATAGTGCTAACAAGATTAAGTCTCTACTGAGCTAATTCGATCCTCCTTACAATGATGTGAATTAATAAAAATGATATCTTAATGATATTTAAACAATAACTTTCAATTAATAGTTACAATAATGAATAATACAAATGTTGATAATTAATAATGGTTGTGTTGATTATGAATCTCAACTTGAGAGGACTATTCACAAAATCTATTTAAGTATCATGGCTACACTGGTACAACACCAATATAGCCATGTACTTTCTTCAACTTCTTCCGACTGATTAATTCGATTCTGATCGTAGGAGCTTTGCACTGGAAGAAAGTGTCGCTTTACATCAACAGCAATTCACAGATCATGGTTAAAATTAAGAGCAAGCACAAGGGGCTCTGTCAAAGAAGTGAGTTGTTGAAGCATGATGTGCTTAATCGATTAAGATACTTAATTTTTCCCATTTTCTGGTGAATTTACATACACAGCCTCCAATTCTTATGCATTGACGTATCACACATCAAAACTCTTGTTTTTACAAGAAACTATTCCATACAGAGTACGTACGCAACTCTGCGTGCAGACTCCAGTAATACCCGCTATGTGTGTTATATCGAGCCCACCTAAAAAAAATTAAAGTAAAACCACATATATTATTGAAGTGGAACCGCGAAGATTATTTGAAAGGGTTATTGAGGCATTAACTCCAATAACGCCACAACAAACACTCAACAACCCCCCAATAACCCCCCGATAACCTCCATGATTCGACCCAATAACCACCCAATAATCTCCGCATGTTTTACCCCTGCTAACCCCCCAATAAGTCCCTCATAATAACCTCCACGTGGTGACATATTATTGAAGTCCGCACGCAAAGCTACGTACGTACTCCGTATGGAATGATTTCTCCTTTTTTACAAGCCCAACACCCAATTCATACTTTTCAATAACATTAAAATGGTGAAATTCACATTTTCATACATTGTTAAGGTGTTAGGTTTGTAAAAATTCAAGTTTTGATGTGAGATATGTAAATGCATAAGAATAGCGTATGAAATTTTCTATTTTTGTAAAGATTCAAATTTTAAGAATTTGAAAGTTTGCTGGTTCAGGTGTTATTCATGGTGTATTTGATGAAGAACTGGAATGGAGTGGGTTGGAGGGGAAAGATGGAGGAATTGGAGTTAGTTTCGATCTGAGAAGAGCCGAAGGGAACAATGTGTTTGTTTGTGCGAATGGATTTGGTAAGCAGAAATGGGTGGAGGCGGTACAGAATCTTCTTCGACAAGCTAATGGGATAGGTGATGGGAACTGTAGAATAGGGCGTTTTATGTAACCGCTTAAGATCATCGGTAGAGATTTTTTATGTTTACATAGTTTTATGTTTTAAATGTGAAGGAATGTGAGGACTCTAATTTAACAAGTGGATGAGTTCTGTGTTAATTTTGAGCGATGCATATCTGACGCAAAACTTGGATGAATATTGGATGTACATTCGATGCTTGATTTTGATGATGTTAGAGGGAGTTTCAATATGACAAGAGATATGGTGGTTTCGACTATGAGGTATAATAAAAACTATACATATATTTATAATTTTCTAATTCTCGTATCATATTTACTCAAAATTGTGCTAAGCTCGCATCCCATGTGGCATTGAGGTGAGTTTCGGCGTGTCCAAGCCTGAAAAAAATTCAGACATATAATTTGTAGTGTTGGAGAAGCGTCATAGCATGTTGAACAAGTGTCGGTGTCTGATACGTGTCTGACACGGGCACAACATATTTTTAGAAGTGTCAGTGCCTATTAGTAAAAAACAGTCTGTGATTGCCCGGAGCAGTGTTGAAGCTGAATTCTGGTTCATGTCATTAGGGATCTGTGGAGCCCTCTAGTTACGCATCATGCTCCGCAAACTTTGTATGTCAAACTCTGTCCTGTTGTAGTTATTCTGTGATAATAAGACCGTTATCAGCATTGCTCACAATCCAATCCAGCATGATTGTACCAAACATGTGGAGATCCACAGACACTTCATTAAAGAAAAAATAGAGTCCGGGAAAATTTGTATTTCATTTGCGTCCTCCAGCAGTTAACTAGCGGATATCCTCACCAAAAATTTTTCTGTCTTTTGTTTGATTATTTTAAATCTAAGTTGAACATGATTGACATTTATGTTTTAACTTGAGATGGAGTATTAGATTTATAATGGTAATCCCTGAGCGTTATTACTTATTTTTAGCTTTTATTCCCTCATTATGTATTTCATATCTATTTTATTATGTTTTATTTCTTTCCTATTTATTTTATTCTGTTTTATTTTTTTCCTTTGTTGTGTCTATCCTAATTGGATTTAAATACCCCTCCTATCAATAATATCATGGTACTCTATGTTCTGAAGTTCACAATAAGTATTATAGAAACAATGGAGCTCACACGAACATGATCCTCTCCATATAGGTGGCAGAGTAGGCACAATCATTGGCCTGATAGTTGTCCACAATAAGCAAAACAATAATAATACCTCCCTGCACTCAGTTATTTTGACTTTTTCCAGGGATTTTGATTGTTACTATCAATTGTGGTCGATCAGATGATGCAAATCGGGGCTATTGGTCTCACTTTATTGAATCGAATGATTTCACCAAAGACCTATAATTCTTTAATAAGTCCAGATGACCAGGTGATAAATGCTCGATTCTCATGTTCGCTTCAATAATCGGAGAATATTGATGATCTTTAGCATTATAAAATCAATAATATCAATAAAAATTACACATATCAATGATAATCCATGTCCAACCTAGAGGCATATATAGTCTTGTTTGCAAGCAAGCACACCAAGTTCCACAGTCCAGAAAAATAAACAACCTTAGGCTTTTATTTTGCAAATTAAAACAACATGACTAGCTCTATTAGCTAACCTTATAATCAACCGAGAACAAGCGAAGCTCTACCAAGCCCATGTAAGTTGGCATATATTTTAACTTTTAAAAAGTGGAATACATCTTTTCATGCATATGTGAGGTGACATATATGTAAAAATTGAAGTATAGATTAAATTGAAGTAATAGATTTTAGATATGTAAATACATAAGAATTGAGTGGTATGGATGTAAATTTTCCAAAATGAAACCAAATTAAAAAAATTAAACATCAAACCTTGACAGCATCAACATTCTTTTGCTTCATATCAGCAGCACAATGGAGGTATGTAAATTTGGCAACTGATGTAACAAACGCATCTCTCTGTGTATGCATGAACAAGAAGGATGTAACATGAACAGAATATCGAAAGCCTAGCAAGCTCTGGGATGTGGCAGCCTTGTCATCACTCTGATCAAGAATCACACTAAAAGCGGCCAACATTGGCGCCCAGCAAACTTCCATCATATATCTTAAGATAGTTGTATCAGTGATAGAATAAAACATTGACCTGCGGTGCAAAAAAAATAAAAATTCAGTGACAACACTTTTTAAGTCATTTTCAATCTGAGAATTCCATTATTCAAACTGATCTTACTCTAATTTTCCACTTTTTTCTTTAAATTGTTCTTGGATATGTTTGATTAGCATGTCATTTGCACCTAATGCCTTTTCTTCCTTTTGCTTCCAGTTGACCAAACTGAGTATGCTATCTAAACCCAAAAGCTTGTTGATGCTGCTTGCCTGCTTGTTCGGCGGAGCTGAGTTATCAGCATTCATCTTTATTTCATTTTTCACAATTTGGTCATATAAGGGACCTAAATAGTCTTCTGGCAAATCTTTTCCATCATCTATCCCTCGATTGTTGCGGATAAAATCAGATTTTGACATCTACCATAAAAGTGCCAATTGTGTTAGAATAGTTTGCCATTTGATACAACGTACAGTTGGTCATTTCAAAAAAAAAAGGGACATTTACATACATACCACTCAATTCTTATGTATTTACATATTTAACACCTAAACTTTACTTTTCACATTTATACCACCCAAATCTTTCATATTAATAAAAAAATATCACACTTTTAACTTTTAAAAAGTGAAATGCACATTTTCATGTATAGATAAGTTAGTATGTATGTAAAAATTGAAAAAAGGTGTTAGATATTTAAATACATAAGAATTGAATGGTATGCATGTAAATCTTCTGTTGAAAAAGGAAAGCTAAGCGCACCTTGTCCTTGACCATGCTATTATGAGCATCAGTATTGAGCATTATCACCGAATACGCAAGCACATAAGCTGTATCTGCACTGGTAAAAGCAGTTGGATTGCATTTACAATAGCGCTGCGCAAACTTTTCCATGATTCGATCAATCTTCTGTGCTTCTCCAGGCAATCTAAATCCTCGTAAAAGAAACCTAATAGCTTCCCCAAAATCCATACCATCAAAGTTTAGAGAATCCACATAAGCATGCATAACTTTTAGAGGAAATTCATCCCTTTCGCCCAGAAAATCTCCAATCATTGTCGCATTTAGACCAGTTGCACTCCTTAGAAATGAAGCTACTTCCTCCGGAGAACCTCCTATCTTCTTCGTGTTAATCAGAAAGTCAATACCCTTCAAAGGTTTCCTATTAAACAGTGAAATACCTTTCTGCATTAATCAGTTCATTCATAAAATCAGTCGCATCGGTTAGCTTTCAGTTGATGTAAAAATAATAATGCGATAAAAAATACAAAACCCCAAAGAACTGCAGAAAGAAGGTGATTAATATGATACAATAAATTACCTGAAATTCAATTTTGTAGGCCCGCCTTTGCTCAAGTGAGGCGGCATCTGAAAATACAAAGTTTGTGTCGGTTTGTAGATCAAAATCCATATTAGTTCCTTCTTCGGCATTAAGAGCACTGGAGTTGTCGCTTGAATGATCCATATCAGAACTTTGTGGCGAAAAATCCTTAATTCTTAATTGTTGGTCCATCCAAGTTCCCATACATTTTACAATAGTAGCCAGGCACTTCACAGATTCAGTCTGAAAAGTAGAATCCTGAGCAGGAGACAAAGTTGTTGAGGATCCTGCAGGCACTCCTAGAGCAGTTTTCAGGAGGCCATTGACGATCCTGCAACCATCTGATGGAATTATAAGTGTTTTAATACATTTTATTAAATGTTACAAATAATAATAATAATAATAGTCCATAGAGTATAGTAAGAAAAGTGCATTCACCAATTATTTGATTACTGCATCAAAAGTGATTCATGATTGATACTAGAAACATTTACATACATACCATCCAATTCAAATGTATTTACATATCTAACACCTTACCTTTAGGTTTTACATTTATACCACCAAAATATTTCACATCATATCAAAAAAGCCATCATTTTAACTTTTAAAAAAGTGAAATGCACCTTTTCATGCATAGGCAAGTTGGCATGTATGTAAAAATTTAAGTTTTGGTGTTGGATATGTGAATACATAGGAATTGAGCAGTATGTATGTAAATCTTTCTTAATTTCTATTGAAGTCTGGTTGTATATGGATGAGGCATATCATACCTTTCGAGTATATTAGGTGCATCGACATCGCAATCATAGTTCACAAAGATATCTATGATAAGCTGCGGATCCTGGCATATCTTTTCCACGAAATTTAGGACTGTCATTTTTTGCAGGAAACTTGGCTGAACCACATTCTCAAGAACTCTTAAGACAAGCATGGGAAAGAAAATCCCAATCTCGCCTTTCAGACCAGATCTGAACTTCAACAATAAAATCATGAAAATTGAGCACAGAAGCTGGAAGACACTCATCACTGACAATGCACTATTTTTCAACAATGATAAGCAGAGGTACTGCTTGATAGCTCCAAGAAACCTGAAGAAAAAAAATAATGCTTTTAAGAAATGGCCAACAACAAAACTGCAGCACTTTATAAATTCGGCATGCTTGGATTCATTTTTGTTTTACATACTTAGCACCGAATTCTTATGTTTTTACATGTCTCACGGCTAAACTTTCATTTTTACATACATAGCACTTTGGTGCTAAACCTATGCATGAAAAAGTGTATTTCGCTATTAAACAGTGGTAATCGTGTTATTTTTAATGTGATATTAAATATTTGGGTGCTATGTGTAAATATGCAAGTTTTGGTGTGAAAAATGTAATTACATAAGAATGGTGTGCTACTTATGTAAATGCCCCTTCAGTTTTAGTTTTCAAAAATAATGATTAAATTAGAGACATGTTTGGCAACTTGTTTTCATTTCTTATTTCCTAAAACAAAAACAAAAATGTTTGTTTCCTAAGGGATTGTTTGGGATCACTTTTATTTTTTGTTTTTTGTTTTTCTTTTCGTTTTGCGTTTGCTTTTTACTTTAAAAACATGTTTGCTTAGTACATTTTTTGTATGTTTTTATTTATTTTTTAAAATAAATTAGCTTGTTTTTACAAACACTCGAAATATCTAAAAGTCATTTGGAGTATTTTTCAAAACAACTAAGCATGTTATATCATCACAAACATGTTTTTTTAATCAAAATATAAACAAAAATATATAAAAATAAGAAACAAAAATCAAAAATCAAAAGTGATCCCAAATGACCCCTAAAATTGTTAAACCAATTATAAGCATATTATCATATATATTAAATTGTGTAATGACTAATGAGGGTTGCTAAATGGATGATTAAGGTCATTATATATATAGATATGGTCAAACCGGTGGGTTGACGTTCAATTGATTATATATATATATATATATATATATATGTATTGTGAGTGTGTATGTGTGTGCACGTGTGCGCGTGCCTAGGGTGGCAAGTTGGTAGACAACTGCATTGTTAGTCGTAAGTCCCCTCTAACCCGTATTGTGAGTGTGTATGTGTGTGCGCGTGCGCGCGTGCCTAGGGTGGCAAGTTGATAGACAACTGCATTGTTAGTCGTAAGTCCCCTCTGACCCGGGTTCGATCCCTACGGGAACGGCTAGCACATCTGGGGAGATATATATATATATATATTGTGTGTGTGTGTTTCTAGTTCCATTTTAGAGATACAACCAGAGCACTAAACTAAATCATATCACATGACAACATCCAAAACCACCCCTTACCTCTCATTCACAAGCCAGAATGTCCCTGCATTTTCCATCACCATCTTCAACAGCTCCAAAGACAGCACCTTCCCTCTCAACAAAAGAGGATCCTCTGGATTTTCCCCAGGCGCAGCAAACTTCATGGAAAATTTACACAAATTCTTGAACAAAAGAAATCCATCCTCCCTAATCTTACTCATCCCACCAGCATCAGCCTCCCCAACTTCACCTTGCCACAATTTTTCCTCCGAGACCTCCACTTCATCCCCTCCCACCGCTTCGTTTATAAAATTTCGCGCTGCCTGCACGAGATTCGAATCATTCAAGTTCTTATCCGCAAGATCCAGCACATCTGCCATCAATGCCGTCTTGATTGCGACATCCACGGCGTCGGCTTCCACCCTAGTGAATACAATCATCAGGATCTGAACCAGAGCAGTCTTTGCACATAGCTGGTTGACAGCACTCTGGCTTCCCAAATACACATTATAGCAGCTCTTCACGATCTGGACAAGACACTCCCCGTGAAGCACAACCGCCGTAGATCGCACGGCCGCGACAAGAACACGCAGCATGGCAAGCTCGAGGGATTCCTCACCCATCGCACCGCAAGCGCAGACCGAGCCTATGAGTCGAGCGGCGACAGGAGCGGACTCGCCGGAGACAGCTGCATCGTTGATCTCGGCGCGGAGGAGGGAGAGAGAGAAGAGGCGGTGGGCTGCATCAAGGGCGGGCTCTGCAACTTTCGAAGAGGCGTCGTCTAGGGCCAGAATGAGGGGGCGGAGAGCGGTGTCGGCATCGGCGGCTGAGAGGCCTGCAAGGGATGAGGTGGTATCGGGAGGCGAGTCGCTGAGAGACTCAAGGAGGTCGAGGACGGATTTGCAGGAGGAGACTAGAGCGGAGTGTTTGCGCCATGCTGCGTTCTTGATGATGCGATCGAGGTAAGGGCCGAGGAGGCGGCCGGCGCGGGAGGCACCTCCAAGCGGTTGAGAGGAAGACATGGATCGAGGATATTAGGGTTAGGGTTTCAGTTTGGAGGGGAATGGGAGGATGAGGAGGAGGAGGACGAAGGGGGAGAGATCCACGACTTCTTCGTCCTCTCCAACGACGGTGGAGGAAACATTTCTTTTTTTTATTTTATCGCGAAATGGGAGCGAGAAAACAAAGGAATGTTAGTTGGGTCACGACTCATGACCCAAATAAAAGAACTTTATCGTGCAGTCAATCTCAAACAACAAAACTTAATTCAATCCAAATACAGATAAAAGAGTATAGGCCAAAATATGAGCAACATTAACTTCCTCTAGAGCCTAAATATATATTTCTTTTACTCTTTATCCTCCATATTTGGGGCTCTCTCTTATGGGGTTGTTGTGAAACAAGTGTGTAATGCACGTTAGAATGCTCGTGGATTTTATCATCAACTTGATGAATAAATTTTAAAATATAGGACTTTCTATAAGAGCGAATTGTTCAAAAAGAACTCTTTTTCCTCGTGTTTTTTTCTTGGATGTTTTGATTAAAATATATGTGTGGATTTTTTATATTGTTATTGGCTTGATATAATTTAGAGAACACTAGTTTTCTTGAAACCTCTTGCTCGTATCTCTCATCAAGGAGACATTCTATAATATTGTTTTAATGGATCCCATGTTAAGCCCAACGAACATTTATTTGGGGGCAGTTTCAACTGTTTGAAGAAGCAAATGAGTTTGAATCCCTTGGCATTCAAAAAATTGAATTATTTTTTGTTGCCGAAGACGACGACACTGGAGATGGAGGTCAGCGAAGGCAGCTGTGGTGGCTGGAGTCGGTGGTCAGAGTTGTCATCTCCTCGAGCTCTCACACCATTGGCCAACTTTGGCAGCCGTTGGCAGCCGTTGTTGGCCACCTCCTGTCACTGCAGTCTCCAACCAACTATGTTCTCCATCACCATCGACGGCCTCCACTCACGCATCGGCCAGAGGACGCCAAAAGCACTGCCAAAGTTGGTCAAGTATTGTTAGAGCCCGAGGAAATGACAACTGATACGCCACAAACAAATTTTCATTATTCGACACGGATCTTGAAGCATGATACGGATCTCGAGATAATATTTTGAGCAATGGATGTTCAAACTTTGATAAAAACAAAACTCATTCAGAGCTTCGATTTCGGCAAACTTATTGTCAAATTGACCGGTTCGATGGGACGGACCTAATGATATCAAAGTCAGTCCAATCTGAGTCAAATCAAGATCATATCAAGTCATTAAACGGTTCTTGAAAGATTTTCGGACATATTTGAAAGGTCAAACAGATGTCGAAGCTGGCAAGTTTAAAGTTGAATCGAGTGTCTCAACAAGACGAATCCAACGAGCCCAAGATTGTAAAATTCTGACATTGTCAAGGCACTCAAATGTCCATTAAATGTCGTATGATCGAATGAAACTCTCCTTACCGTCAGATCAAAATGGTTTATATTTCTTCTTTAATGACACCTAAAACACTAAAAATAGACCCCTACCCCTCTCATGAGGGAGGGGTTGAACCCTAGAGATAGAGCCTAAGGACTTGAAGAGGGGTTGCAGTTCAACATCACCGCTTAACACCGTCGACCATTGCTGACCGCTGTCGACCATCGTTTACCACCGTCGATCGACCACAGCCGATCGCTGCCGACCTCCACCGACAGCTGTCAACCATTGCAGATCGTCGTCAACCACTGTTGACCGCCAACCTCCGTCAACCACTGCTGACCTTCGTTGGCCACTGTCGACCGTCGTCGACCACCACCAACCAAACTCCGTCAGTCAATGTTATAACTTGGAAAATCTAGTAATCATTTCTCATCTGTGTGATAAGAGCTCATCACTACGGTCCATGCGCGAACAACGACTTACGTGGTCATCAGTTCATGCATCTCCTGACTCCGGCCTCGTGGCCTATGGACGTCACTAATACTCACCCCAACGGCCAACGTGGTTCACAGCTCATGCATTTCTTGACTCCCGCCCCCACGGCCTACGGACGTCATTCATACTCGCCCAAATAACCTACGTGGTTCACAGCTTGTGCAGCTCCTGAATCTGGCCTCCGCGGCCTACGGGCCCCCGCGGCCTACGAAGGTCATTCATACTCGGCCCTACGACCTACTGTTATTGCGAGATTTAGATATACCAGTTGATGTGGTATATATATAAATCAAACAGGAGAATGATCGACGAAGTGAAAAATAGAACAATAAAAATCACACCAAAAAAGAACAACATAGCGGAACCCACAGATTTACGTGGTTCGGTAAATTGCCTATGTCCATGAAGTTGCGGAGGATTTTACTACTTGAGGAATTTACACTAGTCGATCACCTCGACTTACAAGAGGAATCTCTCACTCTTCGTTGCTCCTTCGTTGACTCTTCGTTGCTCTCTCTCTTCTTCTCTCTTTGTTCTTCTCTCTCTATATTGAGATACACCAAAAAAAACTATGCACCGAGATACACTGAGGAAGACAAACTTACAAGAGAAATAAACTCAATTTCTCTTCTGCCACAAGACACCAAGAAGAAGCCTAGGGAGAACAATATTCTTCTTCTTCCTTCTACACCGCAAGGAACTGCTCCTTGCACTTTTCTTCCTCTGCCGCGAGGAAACCTTCCTCTATCCCGAGGAAACCAAAGAAGAACTCAAAGTGTGACTACTAAAACCCAAGGAGAGTCATCCGAACCTTTTTTTACGAACAAGAGGGAGCGAATAGATGTTTCACTTCACAAAAGAGGAAGGCGAAAGAGAAAGGCATGGACGCATGGATGGTTATTTGTGAAAAGGTGTGACTCTCCAAAGCAAAGTAACCGCCCAAGCATAGTGGACCGGTCTCCACCGTTTTTAACACCTACGTGGTTCACTGCTCATGCAGCTCCCAACTGCGGCCCCCGCAACCTACGAACGTCATTCATACTTGCTCTAACGACCTACGTGGTCATTAGCTCATGCAGCTCCCGACTCCGGCCCCTACATCCTATGAACGTCATTCATACTCGCCCTTATGGCCGACGTGGTCATCAGCTCATGTAGCTCCTGACTCCGACCCCTAGCTAGCGGACGTCATTCATACTCTCTCTTATGACCTACATGATTCACAGCTTGAGTAGCTCTCGACTTCAACCCCCTCGGCTTACAGACATTATTCATACTCGTCATTATGGTATATGTGATCCACAACTCTCATAACTGCTTACTACAATTTCTCTGGCTAATCAAAGCTTCTGGAGCAACCATCTACAATTCCTCCCTCCACAACAATCAACAATGACCCTTGCAACCTGCTGTCATTAAGAACTGCAATCAAATTATAGTTATACAACTTTGTAATTCAATTTTTCCTAATTTAGGAGAAGAATAGACATGTTTACTCATCATTCATAGTGAATTATTTCAACTGTGCTATGCCCCGTGATTTTTCCCCCTTTAAAGGGTTTTCCATATAAAAAGGCGAGGCGTCTCCTTTTGCTTACTTTTGTTCTTTTATCTGTGTGGTTTAAATTCTCGTGTTATGCTAAGACGATAATCAATTACTCTACTGTCACGAATTTTCTACAACGCATTAGCAACTAAAACTACCCAGTTGTGAACTAGACTAAAGAACTTTCTTACACAAATATACATAACAAATCATAATTCTTCATAAGCTTAACTTACCCTACAAAATAAGTTATCTAACCAAATAAAATAAAAGAATGAAAAAAATTTGAACGTCTATAATAAAAAAAAGGTTCAATATGGTGACTCATGCTAAGCAAAAGGAGCCTAATTAGTTCATGCTATGAAAATATAATTACTTCAATTTGTTGCTTGAAAATCTAATTATTATCATGCTAATGTCCTCCAATAATTTGTTTTGCCATGAAGCTCTTGCTCATTCATCTCTCCACCTCTCCAAATTTTGCTTTCTCAAATCCCCATACCAAGATCACACAAAATCTAACTCTAGTTTCAATCCTTCATCTACCCAAACCATTTAAAAATTTGCCAAAAAAAACTCTAAAATTATTTTATACATACATTCTACCATTAAAATCAGCTTTATTATTATTATTATTTTATTTTGCATTAAACCCATTCATCAAGACCAATCATTCATCCAAAGCAGGCTGCCAAATTCGGTTCATACAAGCCCTAATCTTTAAAATAACTTTAAAAAAATGATTAAATGTTAAACTTTTTATAACACAATGATATCACAACTAAAAATTTTCAAGTGATTTCAGGTCATGTGATTACACAAATGTTCACATTTAAAGGAAGAAAGTTTGACACAAATTTTCATGTTTTAAGATTGCATGTTGCATGACCCACTCATAACTCGTGTTTTTCCTTGATAGCTTCACCCAAGTTCTAATCCCTCGTTTCCAAACCTTCCTTTAGCAACATTTGAAGCTCTGGAGAACTAGCCGGTATCATATTTGTATTAACAGCTTTTATTTTCTCTCAATTCTTATGCCTTTTCATATATTACACCTATACTTCAATTATCATTATTTTTGCAGATACATCTCACTTTTTTCAAGTTAAAATGGTGGAATGTTTAATGTGATATGAAAAATGTTGGTAGTATAGTTGTAAACTATGTAATTTTCATGTGTGAGACAATGTTATTCACTTGAAGATTTCAAGTTATTGAAGGATCAAGTCAATCATACATAGTTTCATTAAATTAAAGTTGCTGGGGTCTCATGGTGATGCTGTGTTTTTATTGTGTATGAAATGAACAAGTCACTATAATAAAAACAAGGATAACTTATAAAAAGGAGCAAATTAATTAATTAAAAAAGGGTAACAATCATAATTAGAAAAAATTATATATAAACTTAAGCACTCTCAATAGAGGCCTTTTAATAAAAAATAAAAATAAATTTTATTCTCATAATTAAATTTTAAAATTTAGTAAATTAAAAAAAAGAATAATAATATGAAAATAATATTCGTGAGAAAATAATTATTATTTGTGGACATCCAGATGTAATGTGAATGTGGAGGTCATGTCACTCCTAATTCCCATTTGTGACATCCCCTCACCATCCCCATCCACCATTCCACCGTTGTCTGTAGGTGTGTGGTGTTCGTACATAATAATTTCTCGCTCTCTGAGTTTAGTTCCGCCTATCTTAAAACCAACTTGAATGGAGCATGACACCAAATCAGCAACTATGTTCAAACTAGGAAAACAAAAGATTTAAACACAATGAAATAAAATAAGTACACCAAAGATGCCAAAATTAAAGCCTTACCGTTATGGATGTTTAAAGTTTGGGGCATTTACATACATAACGCCCAATTCTTATGTATTTACATATCTAATGCCTAAACTTTACTGTTTACATTTATACCACCTAAATCTTTCATATCACTTAAAAAATACCACCACTTTTACTATTAAAAAGGGTAATACACCATTTCATGCATAGGTAGGATGGAATGTATGTAAAAATTGAAGTTTAGGTGTTAGATGTGTAAATGCATAAAAATTGAGTGGTATGCATGTAAATCTTCCGTAAAAGTTTTTTGTATTCCTTCCAAGTGACTGCAATCTCTCAAATGGGCTAGTTTATATTGAGGTGGTTCTGATGGTTCTTAACGGGGTGATTTTTGATTCATTGTTGGTCTTGTGAACGTTATTGAGAAATTCAGTTGTGGGATCTTCCATCCACAATTCTACAATACTCGGGGGATTATTTAGCAACAAAAGTAAAAATAGATGATAAATTTTGCCTTTAGGCATCATCATATATGAGATATAAAATCATTTTTAATTTAGTCCCTTGAGCTATTATCTATACGAGAGAGCTTGCCTTTAAACTTGAATAATGAAGTTAGGGAAGCTAATTCAATAATTTCATTTTCTTTGCTTTAGTTGATTTTTGGATTTAGAAGTTCCAAATTTTACAAGCCGGCATATTTAAGCCCAAACAAACCTTTCCTGAATAGACGCCCGAGTTGTTGTTGATTGGAAACTTTTGTTAACTTGAGATTTTCTGTGCTGTATGTGTTTTTTGTATGTTTCAGCAATATCTGTTAAGCTTTTTGAAACTTTAACCTAACATTTATCTAAATTTCCTGTTTGTCGCTGCATAATAAACACCAATATGTCTTGTATGACTTCAGGTATAATGTTATAGGCCTTTCAGCAAATATTGGAGATTGCTTTTTCCGTGGCTTTGACTGTTCTATTCTCACCATGGCACTCATGGAGAATGTACAATCAATGGACTTTAGACACATTCGTCAACTGATTCACTTAGTACTTGTCCCTATAGTGAAGTTATGCCCTGCAGATTTGAGAGTTCAATGGCTGGAAAACTTGCTTCATCCATTGTTCCTCCACTGTCAGCAGGCTCTTTCTTACTCATGGTCTAGTTTCATGCACGAAGGTAGAGCAAAGGTTCCCGACACATTTATTAGCCTTCCTGACATTGAGCTGAAGTTAGAGGTAATGGAAGAGAAGTTACTTCGTGATTTGACTCGGGAAATATGTAATCTTTTATTGGTTTTAGCTTCACCGGCTCTAAATTCTGGGCTGCCTTCTTTGGAACAACTTGGAAATGTAAACCGTACCGAATCATCTTCGCTCAATTCATTGGATGCATTCTCTACAAATTCTATAATGGGGTATTGTGTTGATAACCAAACCTTGCTTTCTTTTGCTTATAATGTTTTTTTTTTTTTGGAGAAATTTACATACATAGCACACAATTTTTATGTATTTACTTATCTAATATCCAAAATTTCATATTTACGCTTATAGCACTTTGGTTTTATAAACCTCTGCATGAAAATGCGTATTTCACTTTTAAGAAGATAGTGTTGGTGCTTTTTCTGATGTGATGTAAAAATTTGAGTGCTATGCATATAAATATGAATTTTTAGTTGTTAGATACGTGAATGCATAAGAATTGTGTGTTATGTATGTAAATACTCCTTAATTTTGTTTGGAGTGATTCAAGTCACCCTATCGAACTAAGCCTTTAGTGTATTGCTTCACTTATAGATTTCTCTTGACGCATAAAAGCCTTGCTCTTCCAGCCTTGAGAATATGTATTGAAGCGTTCACTTGGACTGATGGAGAAGCTGTTGCTAAGGTTGCGTCCTTCTGTGAAGCTGTTATCCTTCTTGCTATATCAACAGATAATGTGGAACTCAGGGAGTTTGTTGTGAAGGATTTATTCTATGCCATTCTTCAAGCTCTTTTCCTTGAATCAAATGCAGTAATCAGTTCAGATCTTGTTGGTCTTTGTCGTGAAATATATGTTTATTTGTCGCACAGAGATTCTTCTCCAAGGCAGGTCAGTTGAGAATAATCAATTTTTTTGTTTGAACTTCTGAACATGTAAAATTTGCAAGTTTGCTTATTGAGTAGACGTTTTCTTGGTGCTAAAAGCTTATTTTTCTTATCAGATTCTGCTATCCCTTCCTTTTCTTACAGAGGGGGATTTAGTTGCTTTTGAAGATGCTCTGAGTAAAACTAGTAGCCCAAAAGAGCAAAAGCTGCTTATGAGAAGTTTGCTTCAGTTGGCTACTGGAAACAAGTTGAGAGCTCTTGCTTGTCAAAAGAGCACAAGCATCATAACCAATGTTACAGGTATGTGTTTTGTCCATCCTTTAAGAATTAAGTCTAAAATGTAATTTATCCATAACTTTCCTAACATGAAATTGTGAAATGCAGCTGATTTAATAGTTCTCTCTCTCTCTTTGTTTTTTTTTTTTTTTTTAAGTGTATTAATTTATATATATATTTTAAAGCCCAAAAAGGCTAATATATTAAATAGAAAGAAAGATACAGATATAATGTGTGTGAAGGTCAAAGCATGACACCCTGCCCACACAAAAATCACAAATGGTTCCAAAACTAAAAAAAAACAAAAAAAAATACATTATATACTTAAATAAAAAACTTAACAGTGCCGAAATACATAGTATCAGGTAGCTAGAGAGCGACCCAATTTGATCTTGCCTCTGCATCTACAT
>NW_018164444.1:30750491-30757196 GCF_001263595.1 Phalaenopsis equestris | reverse complement strand
TTGCCGGTAGCAACCAATGTATCATCCAACAGGTTCCCGAGCTGGATCGGCTTCCATTCTTCTTCTTCCTCCTGGAATAGACTTGTCATTCATCTTCCAAAGAATCAGTCTGATGGGGTGGTAGAGCTGAAGCAGAAGAAATACCAACCGTAGTACTCACAATAGGTGCTAGTATATGTGAAGTATGAGTTTCCTCTACTTCGGATATTTCCTGAAGAAGCGGAGTTACAAAGCTCTCAATCTTCTGATTATCAGTTTGAACACTATCATTTGTAGGTAATAGTCCATCAGTATTGTTTTCTATTGGGTTTGAAGGTTCCAGCATCACATCACTCACAGGAACAGCAACAGCAACAGCAGTGTCATGAGGAGGTCGTCAGGGGCAAAAGACACCTCTTGTCTGGTAGTATACTCGCCAGGTGGAACTAAAATATTCAGAGCAGTGGGGTTAGACCCATCCTTATTCACTTGAACCTTAGATTTCAAATTTGGATGAAACTTGTGGCATTTATCAAGGATATGGCCAAACATCTTATAGTGGGTACAATATGGGGGTCTGTGTTCCATGATTATTTGTTGTCAATAACCATTATGGATTGTGCTCAGCCTTTGTGCTCAGCCTGACTTCAATAACATCAGGTAAAGTAATATCCCTTTCCACAAGTATTATGGTCATCGAGGGTCTGGTTAGGTTGAAAGTAGACAAATCTAACTTCAAAGGATCCCCAATGATGCTCAAAAATTATTTTCATATATACCATATTTTCATAATTAATCAATCGAGAAAAAAAGTTGACCGACAGACTAAACCATATCGGTACAGTGAGAGTTTCATGATTTGGGTCAAAATCAGAAGACCATTTGAGTAACTTCATTGATTTGCCTGCAATATATATATACATATATGTGTGTGTGTGTGTTGTTTTAGAAGTTAGTTTTCCATATGATTGTTTAGTGCAACTGCTGGCGTCCGCTTTCTCCATTTGAAGGTTGTATCTGAGGGTTTGGACAGTATTCCTGTTGTATTCCTCTCCCGAGATGGTGTTTATTTTCCCCATTCCCTTTCCTCATCCTCCCCACAAGGCTCCCTGCTGCAGCCATCCGAAACAGTTGTTGACGCTATCTTTCCTACAATTTCTGCATTGCAGCCCACGCTCCCTGCAATTCCCTCACTCTCGCTTGCTGCCAACACTGTTCCAGCCACCATATATCCTCTTCCCTTCCCACCGGCTGTTGTACCAGTGATCCCGAACCACGTCCCTATCACCTAACCGCTGTCCCAACCCTCATGCAGCACCTCCCTTCCACATATTCGCTGTTACAGTCGCCAATAACCCAAATTCCACATTGTTGCCGCCCGGACAGCAAGGACTTGTTGTCCCGTTGTCATATCCTCCGGCTTGCTCCGCACTCCCACCTTCCTGCCACCTTCCAAACCCTTGTTGATCACCACTACCACTCTGAGATCCCACCCTAGTTTTATTATTTGAGTCATGTGTGTGTTGCTATTTCAAATTTTCAGGTGTCGTGTGATTGTATTTTCCCTTTTAATTGTGTTGATTGTCGCCACTTATTTGCTTTCAATAAAAATATTTATTATTCCTATCGTGATTTGGGTTAATAGGATTATCCTAGGGGATACACTAATACCCAACCCTATCTCTAACTAAAATTTTTCTTTCTCACCCTACATCACCATTACAAACATCCTTCCACCCACCCACATCCAAGAGATAATCGTCGGAAGCTTGATTGAGGAAAAATAATGTGATCTTGTTAATGAGAAATTCACAAAGAAGAGTTCAAGGGATTTCTAGAAAGGATATACAGTGAGAAAACCGCCAACTACAACTGAGGTTTATTGCTTGCAAGAGAGGAAATCCGGATAGGTCACCCCCCTATAGCCACAATGGTGACTTGCTAGATTAAAGGAATGTAGAGAATCTCTTCCAGCATGTGTATTCCAGGAATGAAGGAACTCTACCACAATGATATTACCTGAAATATCTGAGAATCTAGATTTTAAAGTAACGGTGGATTTGTCATATTTCGACGACCACGTGGATCAGAGTGAGTTCATCGAGTGGCTCAAAGCCCTGGAATATTTCTTTGAGTGTCGGTATGTCCCACCGAACGAAATGGTGAAACTACTCTCCAGCAAGCTTAAGAATAGTGCATTATTTTGGTGGCATAATCTGCAGTACCTACACTGGCAGGAAGGAAATTATAAAATTACTACCTGGACCAACATAGTGATATTTTCTAATCGCTCACTACAAATTGGATCTTCAGAACCCGGCTTCAAAGGTGGACAGACCGCATCACTGGAAGCCCGCCACGTTATACAGGGAAACTCAACCCCAAGATCTTACGGTCAGGTTACATCCAAGGATACATCTAAGTTGACCACGATTGAGGAGACATTAGTTCTAAAGGGAAAACAAAGGGCAACGCCAAAATCCGTCCTTGTCAGGAAGTGTATCAATTGTCACTAATTTAAGCAAATAGAATCATGTTGAATAAGCAGGAGAATAATCTCTTTGACAGGTCAAGTAGCACCTGAAGAAATAAATAGTGCTCCAAGAGAAAACCATTTCAGAGACGATTCTCAACTTCAAGCCGACGAGGAAGAGACGCCAGCAATACCAGTTGAACCCATGAGAGAGACTCCAGCTAAGTTGACAGTAAATATTATAGAAGGTAGTGAGTCCAAAGTAATGAGCGTTCATGCAGAGTATGAGATTGTGGCGCCTCGAGCTGTCGTTTTGCAGACATTAAGAGGAGCGTTAAGAAGACTGGTATTAGATATCTAAAAGGGTCATAAGTTTTAAAAGTCAATATCAGACACAGAACAATCCCATATAAAAAAATTCAAACTTTTCAGATATATAGGTTACTTCCTGAGTTGCCATTAATGAGGTAGATCCATCATGTCAGGAATGAGGCCTTTTCGTGCCATGTCTGGAAGATTATATCATGGAGTTATTCAGATATTAAATTCAGTTCAGCAGTATGCCTATCATCAGATGTCCAAACTGGGGGTATGAACCACCGTTTTGAAAATTATCTTTGGGGCTTTATGAGAAAGAGAAATTTTCAATGGGATTTGGATCCTTTCAGTGTGGTCCAGCCTGCCATAGATTTCTTCCAATAGTTGATTCCTACTTACATGCTTGTTGATCAGATATACTCGAATGAGTACGAAGAGTGGAAGAAACTAATTACATATTTAATGGCTTGAGACTTACTTCGTGAGAATACTGATCCACGTACAGTTCAATTTATGATTATGTTAAATCAGGACGAACGTATTCTATCAAGATGTGTTTTGGAATGCCAACACGAACAAATTGATTTATCGAAAGAATACAACGTTTACGCTACCTTCAACATGACTGACTTGTATGTCAAACAATGAGAAGATAGACGCTTCGCCGAATGAGAGCAAACTCCCCCAACCCCAGTAGATTGGCGCGGGAGCTTGCCGCAACAAAGTATCGTAGTACTGTAACTGCTGCAGTACCACGAGAATAGTTTTTGGTGTGAGTTTGTTTAGGACAGTCGTCGGCGTCCATTTCACTTCGAGGGTTGTATCCGAGGAATTGGGTGGTGCTCTGATTGTACCTCTGTCCTAAGGTGTTAATCTACTTTATTCCCATTTTGCATCCTCCCACACTGATTCCCACCGTTTTTTCCTGTTGCAGCCGCCCGGAACAGTTGCCTCGCTACTCTTTCTGCAGTTTTTGCATTTTAGCCCCATATTTCTTACTATTCCAACGCTCCCTCTTGTTGTCATCACTGTTCTGGCTATCATAAATCCTCTCCCCTTCCCACCAACTGATGTCTCGATGATCTCGGGCCACATCCCTGCCACCTCCCCACTATCCCGACCCTCCTACTCCGCCCCCCAGACACATTTGTTGTTTCAGCCCGCGGGAACCCAAATTCCACCTTGTTTCCACCCTGGACAGCAAGAACCTATTGTTTCGTTGTCATATCCGCCCACTTGCTCCGCGCTCCCACCTTACCGCCACTTTTAAGCTCTCCGATCACCACCACTATCCCGAGATCCCACCCTAGTTTGATTATTTGTGTCGTGTATGTTGCTTTTTCAAATTTTCAGGTGTCATGTTATTATATTTTTCCTTTTAAAGGTGTTGATTGTAACCGCTTATCTATTTTTGGTAATAATATTTGTTTTTCCTATTATGATTTGGGTCAATTCCGGTATCAGTTGCTTTAAAAATTACACGATCTCTTCTGCATTCATTTGTTTTTCCTATAATGATTTGGAATTGATTTCATATAAAACTTGCACGGTATAATTTAAGCAATATGTTCAATATGATTAACTTCAACCTCCTTAAGAACCGCTGATGAACAGTATTTGGTTGATTGTCTAATTCATAAGAAAATGCTTAATAAAGATCATTAATCCAGCGAATGCTTATCCAAGCTTCATTAGTCGAATGAAAGATTTAAATTTTCTTTCTTATCCTGAGGACAAATAATTAAAGAAACTTGCATTAGAAAGTCAGTATTAGCACCAACATAATAGGATTGCTTAGCTTTAATTGCTGAGTTCTGAGACAAAGTTCTTAATTCAATAAAACTAAATATATTGTGCATTTGCATCGAGCCAATTCCATCAACTTCAAAATTCTTAGGTGAATTTAAATAGTAATCGTTTCTAGACAAGATTGCAAAACTGTACGTCGAGCTTTCTTAGTATTATGCAATGTTTCAAGTTATAAGTCTCTCATGATCATTGCATTAAATTTAAGTTCGAGGTTTTACCCTTGTGATGAGCCTCAAATTGAGACCTAGGATTTCGAGGCTGATGTACTTAGTTGTTATGTTATAAGCCATCTTATTTTAGCTATACCCCAATGTTATCTTGTACACATAAGTCAATAAATTTAAATAAAATTGGACAAATTAAACATAAATAAAACCTCAAAAAAGTATTAAAGTCCAATCTGGAATAGACTGGGCACTTTTTAATCTCCTAGCTAGCCAATACTCCAACTCTTCCTCATTTGGATCCCTTACTGAAATTTATTCCAAACTTTAACTAATACTTCTTAATTCCAAGGTCATATCCTTGAATATAACACTAAAATCAAGATATTTTTCATGTCTAACAAAAAAAAAATTTCTTATGAGATGACCACTCTCAAATGATATAATTAAACATAGAGGCTTGCTCTTATGGAGAATCCACACCTCGTAACAAAATAAAATTCAATTCAATTCATTTAAACTCGATAGGAAAAAAAATATCCAAAAAGAAGAACCCAATTTTCAAAATTCACATATTTTATCTTTGTCTATAATAGAATTTAACACTGTCATTGTTGGTCCCAAGTCCGGAGGTGAAAAGTGGAGGGTTTCGTTAGGTAGGGGTTTTCGTGAGGTAGCCCCCAGCCAGCATAAAACTTGTCGAAAAAAATCATGGCATGAAAACTTTTGATCATTGTGTAAGTGTTAGGGCGTCCCCTAGAAGCGATACGTTGTATAGCCCGAATACAGTGAAAAGTGTGCAAGGGCTGCTACATCGGCGTCTGAGTATAGTGTCAAATAAGCAAGGGTTCCCACATTACGGACGAATACGGGTAAAGAAGTTAGTCCATGAAACTAATGAAACTAATATTAGGATAGGATCTTGAAATATAGGTACTCTCAATAGTAAATTAATGAAATTAGTTGATATTATGATTCATAGGAAATTAATATCTTATGATTCAAAAAACTAAATGCGTTGGAGAAAAGACTAAGGAGATTGATAATTTAAGTTTTAAACTTTGGTATTCTGGTAAGAGTCGCACTAGAAATGGTGTAGGTGCAATTATTGATAAGAGTTTGAAAGATAATGTTGTAAAAATTAATAGAGTTGGTAAAAGAATTATAACTCTTAAGATTATCATTGATATTAAGATTTTTAATATTTTAAGTGTTTATGCTACTCAAGTAGGTTTAGATACAGGGTCTAAAGAGAAATTTTGGAATGACTTAGAAGGCTTAATACAAATGATACCTCTTGAAGAAAGAATTTTTATTAGAGGAGATTTAAATGGACATGTCGGTAGAGTGGTAGAAGACTTCAGATATACTCATGGTGGCTACGGTTTTAGAGTAACTAATGAAGAAGGTAGAGCTATTTTAGATTTTGCTTTAGCGTATGATTTTGTTATTACTAATACTTTATTCAAGAAAATAGATGAACATTTTATTACTTATAAGAATGGATCTAATAAAACACAAATTGATTATTTTCTTATGAAAAGAAGAGATCGTAGATATTGTAAAGATTGTAAATTCATTCCAAGTGAGAATTTAAGTACCCAACATCGTTTATTAGTTCTAAATTTTAAGATGATGAATTATAAAATAAAGAATATTAGGACTCATCATCATAGAATTAGATGGGAGAACCTAAAAGACAAATAAAATTATTTTTATGAGTAAGATTCAAGATTTCAAAATTTGGGATGATCATGAAGAAGCAAATGTTATGTTGGATCAAGTAACAAACACTTAAAACAAGTAGCAAAAAATGTGCTTGGAGAATAAAAAAAAATTTATAAATAAAAATAGTTAGTGGTGGAATAATAATGTGCAAGAAAAGATAAAAATATAAAAAGTTATGTTATAAAAATTGGTTAAAATGTAAAAACTAAGAGAATGGGAGAAAATACAAAACGG
>NW_018164444.1:30749626-30750178 GCF_001263595.1 Phalaenopsis equestris | reverse complement strand
AAAAAAGAAGTTGAGGAGGCTTTAAAGAAAACCAAGGGTTGAAATTCTGTAGGACCTGATGATATCCCAATTGAAGTGTGGAAATATTTAGGAGATTTGGGAGTTTCTTGGCTTACTAAACTCTTTAATATTATTTTAAAAACTAAAAAGATGTCTGAAGAGTGGAGGAAGAGTATTTTGGTCCCCATTTTTAAGAAGAAAGGGCATGCACAAGAGTGTACAAATTATAGAGAAATTAACTTGATGTGTCGTACTTTAAAATTATAGAAGAGGGTAATTGAACATAGATTAAGACACATTACAAAGATGTCTGATAATCAATTTGGATTTATGTCGGACAAGTCTACTATGGAAGATATACATTTATTGAGAGATTTGATGGAGAAGTTTAGAGATATTAAGGAGAATCTACATTTGATTTTTATTGATTTAGAAAAAGCTTACGATAAGGTTCCAAGAGATATCCTTTGGAGAGTTCTTGAGAAGAAAGGTGTTGATATGACTTATATTCAAGTCATTAAAGATATGTATACTAGAGTTGTTACTTGTGTT
>NW_018164444.1:30711562-30749511 GCF_001263595.1 Phalaenopsis equestris | reverse complement strand
CTTACTGGACATCTACAGGAGGATGTACCTGTGTGTATGTTTTTTGCTGATGATATCCTTCTCGTGGATAAAACAAGAGAAAAAGCGAAAGAAATGAGGTAAAGCGCTCTTTCATTTAAACGAGGTCTATATTGGAGTCTAAAGGTCTTCAAAAGGCCTTCATTTAAGTAGAACTAAAACATAATACATGGAATTTAATTTTAGTAGTAATAGCTCTAGTGACAGAAGTGTGACTTTGGGTGATCAAATTATTAAAAGGTGTGAACGATTTAGATATGTTGGGTCTGTAGTTCAAAGCGATGGTGATAGTAAAGAGTAAAGAATTGTTGCAAGAGGAGACATAAAACATAATTTTTATGTTAACACATTTTATTAGTTTTTTTTTTTTTTTATAGAAAAGTACCGCTTAGACTAAAAGGAAAATTTTATAAGACGGTGGTAAGATCCACAATGCTATATGGTGCAGAATATTAGCCTTTCAAAGAGAAACATAAGACCAAGCTAAGTGTTGTTGAGATGAGAATACATAGGTGGATGAGTGGCTTGACACTAGAGTCAAAATGCGAAAAATATATTCGTGATAGGGTTGGTGTAGCTCCTGTGACAGACAAAATTAGAGAAAGTCGTCTTAGATGGTTTGGTCACATTAAATTTCAACCATCTCATGATCCGATTAGGAGAGTAGATATTTAAGATTCGACTTGTGTTAAGAAAGACAGAGGTAGACCTAGGAAGACTTGGGCTTATTATGTAAAAAATGATCTTAATTTACTAGAACTAAATGAAAATATGACAATAAATAGGATGCAATGGAGAAAAAGGACTCATGTGGCCGACCCCACGTAGTGGGATTAAGGCTTTGTTGTTGTTGTTGTTGTCGTCGTCGATAATAGAATTTAATTTTTATATTTCCAGATACTACATTATTCCTTACAAAACACTCAATCATAAAAATTCTTTTAATCAAGTTTGAATTTATCACTTAAGACTGTAGTAGAAAATTTATTTCTATTTTTTAAAATAATATAATAAATTCGGGATTTAGAGATTGTTTAAGAATATCCCTATAAGTAGTCATATATCAAATTGAAATTAAAGAATAGTTCATCGGTATCGGGAGCATACGAACAACAAAAAACTATTAAGAGAATAGAAGAACAATTATCATGTCTCATAAGATCCACATTGGATGCTTGTTATATAGTTGTATCCAAAAAAAGTGAAATACAGGGTAATGGTGAAACGGCCCACCCATGAATTTGGTGAGGCTGGATCATTGTTCATAAAGCCTTAGCAGCGCATTCCCCACCAGGTACACTTTTAGGGTAGTTGATTATGCTTAGTGTCCTACATCACATACTAGATTTCTAAACTAAAAAAGGGAAAACAAAGAAATTATTGAGCCGTTTTATATTTGAAAATGGGCGTTTTCTTACAGAATTTTGTTGCGTCAAAGTTGTCATAATAAGCCTTTGTTCTTGATTCCAAAAGCTTGGTTTTCATGGAAGGTCTACGGAAAACGAGGATGAATTCATTAAATGGCATGATACTATAATTTCTAAGAAAGATTTATTGTGTTTACCTTGCATGAATTCATTAAATGGCATGATACTATAGATACTAGCTAAGCATGTATGAAATCCGTAAAATGTAGCTGACCAATTAGCCCAAATACATAGGCTTCAAACTTTAGGAAGTTAATGTAATTAAAAACAAAGAGAAGTAATCAAAATAAATTTTCTGCAATATATTTTTCATTGTTAAAGATGAAAAAAAGAACTTAGTACGCCAAAATCACAATGAATTAGCCTAGTAATTTCCCAATTAAACAGCATACCCAATTTCTTCAGATCAGAGCCCAACATCAACAACCAAAAACCATTTAATACGATAATTGCTAACCAAGGCTAGCAATTAAGCAGTTAAAATATTAACACAGTTCATAGTTCTGTAACTACAGAAAAAGAAAAAAGAAGAAAGAAAGAAAAGAAATCAATTCAAGTGTGTGCAGAAAGCTTTCTGGTTATATACCTGTTAACTCAATTAACATTATGAAACGGTAGAGGTTGAGAGCAGAAAGGACCTGCAAGAATTGAGATAAATTAAATATAAAATCACTCAGATATTCATTCACAAAAGAGTAACCTCCCTTTCGCACTCGTATGAGACTGGGAGAGAGAGAGAGAGACAGATTCTACAATCTCTCCAGAGAACTAAAAAGGTATAGCCCATGAAAGGAAGAAAAGAAAGTTACTAACAATCTATAAACACATTAGTCGGCCTTTCAAGTACAAAAGTAAAAAATCAGGTAGAAATGTGGAGATGGAGACATGTACCGGTTCGCTATGTTCTGGCAAGGAAGGAGGCCCGCCTTTATGAGGTCTTAGTACCATTTCCACAATTTCAAGGGCATTAGAACCCCAAAATTTTGAAATTTCCTTTCTATTTTGAGCATTTTCCGAATTTTCTGGATGATTATCTACCAAAACTTCCCCTTTCACCATATCAATAAGAATGGCTACCTGTGCACAATAAATGAATCAATAAGAAAAAAGAGCAGACAATTTATAAAGCAAATGCTTCCATCACAAAAATTCTACCATGGAAGGAGAATCACTATTAGTAATAATAGCCTTCAGAGTGTCGAATCTTTGAGAGCATGGGATCTCTGAGACTACCTGACCATTGTTTTTATACAGTCAGGATGACAAAAATGGTGTACTTGTACAGTCAGCTGAAAGAGCTATTCACATTCATAAAAACAAAAGCACAAAAAATTAAAATTTCCCATATTTCCAAAACCAAAATAGTGAGGTGCGACATAATGATATTAACAATATATCTTGATTACATGATTATAATCTTCGACATGCCTTAGCATTAGCCTCAAATACAATGTTTGCATTTAAACCTAATAACCTTGAATTAATCAACAAATGGGAAAGCCAGAGAAAACAGAACAGCTTACTAGGGGCATTTACTTACAAAGCACACTTATGTATTTGCATACTTCAAATAAACTTTCATATTTACATACACAACACTCAAATATTTAACATCACATTAAAAATAACACTATTACCAATTTTTAAAAGTGGAATACACCTTTCATGCATGGGTTTAAAACAACAAAGCGCTATGTATTTAAGTATGAAAGTTTAGGTGTGAGATGTGTAAATACATAAGAATTGTGTGCTACGTATGTAAATTTCCCAAATTTTTAATGCTATGCTTTTTGAAAACTCACCTTTCTGAATGCATTAAAAGCCTTCTTTCTTAATGAGGGATCTGGAGCACCCATCATGATGCTTTTAATAGCCTAAAACATTTCTTCAAGTTAAAGCAAATAACTATAAGAATTATCACTTAATCAGGTAACAAAAGAAAGAAAATGCTACCATTAGAGATGTAAATAGATTAGGCAGAAAGGAAGAAAAGTCATCATCAACATCATTTTGCTCTTCAGAAATAATTCCATCTATCATACTTAGTAAAACATCCAAACAATGGGATTTTATTATCCAGGGATACTCAACAGATATAAGTATATGTGTGAACATCCCTATAGCCTTCAAACGCATAAAACGGTCTTGTCGAACTTCAGTAACAACAATATCTAATTGCTCACCAGCAGCTTTTTCAACTTCATCAGAAATGTGGCCCCAAATGACTAACAACATATGAAAAAAATGGAAACAAATCAATAAGAAACAAAAAAGCGACAGAAAAAAAAAGAAGAGAAATGTGTTAAAACAGTCTCTTGACTCTTTGCAAAGGGGTCATTTTAGTACTAAAGTCTATAAAGTGTCAATTTAGTCTCAGACTCTTTTAATATGGACTGAAATAATCTCCACGGATGACTATTTCAGCCCCAATTTAAAGAGTTTGGAGACTAATTTGACACTTTTGTAGACTCTCGGAATTAAATGGCCTCATGTAAACGATGGGGAGGCTATTTTGACACTTTACTCAAAAAAAATAATTAGATTGAAATTAACTGTTTTAGGAAAATAAAAATACAATAAAAAAGACATCAGACCAGCTAGGCTAGCTCCGGCAGAAGCAGATGAAAAGCAAGCAATAAATTCATCATCATCATCATGTACAACACTTTCTTCTGAAAATTGTATCAGGAAATAGAACGGAAAATTAGAGTAAAAATTCAGTAGATAACTAACACTCAGCATCTAGAGATTGGAAAATTACTAGAAGAATTACTAGTCACCTTTACAGATTTCATTAATTTTATCAAAATGCCCAGTAAGAAGGCCAGGGTAAGATAGCCCGCAGAATGGAAGGAACTGAGAAAATTTCGCTACAGTTGAGGAACTTTCAAAAATATGCCTTTGTCTAGCTCTTGAAATAAGAGCCTTCAAAGTAGAAAAACAAATACAATCAAGAAAACTGCACAGCAAGCAAAGCAGTAAGGAGAAACAGTAATTAGTATTAATATGAAGCTTATGATTACTCAACAATGTTCTGCAGGACGTAAAGACCAAGTATAGCACAAAGTAATTCTTTTCTTTCTCCCTCCTGATACAGCTGATAGTAAGATCAATATATATCAAAGCAGAAGCAAAATTAACATATGGTCCCGAAGCAAATACTAACCAACTTTTGGCAAACTTCTTGGATTGACGAACCAATGCTAATTGCAGCAGAGAATAATTTGTTTAGAGAATCTGTATCCTCTTCGTCACTCTCTGACGAGGCAAGAGTTAGAACTCCAAGAATAACAGGCAAAGCCACTTTAACTTGCTCTACATGACGTCTCTGAATACGAAGAAGAACTGAGATGAGAAAAAAGAATAGTTAATACCAACCATCCAACAACAAATACCATAAATAAATGAGAAATGGATCTTTCTAGGAGTTCAACAAAAAAAATTTAATTGGAAAAACTCATTGAGAATAATTTGAAAAGACTAAATTAGAAATCGTGTTCATTCCATAAAAAAAAATGTTTTTTTTGTTTCTAAATTAAGATGCATAAGAAATATCTTTTATGCACGCAATCTTATTCCTGGCTTAGGTTGTACCTTATAGTGTAACTGTACCTTTCGAGAGCCCAAACACAAAATGACTGTAGCATCCCAGTGCATCAGAAGCATCAGCATGAGATGTTAATGCCTGTAACGAAATCAATTAAAAGAAGAACACTTACAGAAATGATTACAAAAATCCATTAAAAAGAATTTCCATAAAAAAATAAGCCCCTTGATGCCCGTAAAAGCCCAGCAAGTGGACAAGTCAATCAAAGTAGTTAGTGCATCATCTCCCTCCCTCCCTCCCTCCCTCCCTATCTTACCTAATAAGCCTCTTAAAGACTGTCCTGACAGAAAACACACAGAAAAAAAGTCAACCTAATACACAAAAACAAATATATAACGCCTAGATAATTAAGATTGGGCCCCTCCATTGAAATGATACGTCAAACCAAAGTGGAGGAACCGGTTGCCTCTCCACTGCCTGGATTAGTCGGCCCAGGCGTATGAAATGAGGGTGGGGAATAACACGCCCCTCTGACACCCGCATCACAAAGAAAATAATGTTAGAAGTCATCAATCATACAAATATGGCATTTAGAAAAAATTACAGACGCTATGTTAGAAAATCATTCTCTTAGTTTCAATGGAACGTAAGAGATATTTCATTGATGCATCATACATTTAGGCATGAACATATGGTATCACATGTGAAAAATAATATAGATTCCTAGCAATTCAAGGTATATGTCCAATATATTGACCTAATTTTTTTGGGGTTTCTTGAGGAGACATTAGTAAGCCTAATTCAAGTATATAAAAACTAACTTGTTTCCTAAATGCTATATTATTTTCGATAATTCTCAAGTATATAAAAACTAACTTGTTTCCTAAATGCTATATTATTTTCGATAATTCCTCCCTTGATAGATACAATTCCCTTTTCCATAACAAGTACTTTTCAAAGTGAACTTGAAGAGAACCGATTGAATTGCACATACTAATTACTATATCCTCTTATTGCTTATTTATACCCTTTCCTCATGCATCTTCTTTTCTTTCATTGTATTTATCCTTGATATACTCCCGAAATGAGGTATCATTGATTATATCAATTGAAAAAAAAAAAAAAAAAAATTGCAAGATTAAATAATGGTATGAAGACCACATAGAGCAGCAAGCCTATCTTATAATATTACAGCCTCAGGGCAAGGTTCCTTCAAATTTAAGTCCACTAATTCTTTTGTGTCCTCTGCTCGCATCTTTTGTAGATAAGCATTGCATGTGAGTAGAGGTGTCGAAAATTGACCTGACATACCAACTCGACCGAAACTTAACTCAAAAAAATCAGGTTTGGGTTGACCTGAATATTTTCAAGTCGAGATAGGGTTCACGTTAGGAATCCTAACTCATTTTTTCGGGTTGGGTTCATGTTGACCCACCAATCCAAAATTGACCCAAAGCTACCCGCCAACCCGAAGCTAATTCAAAACTGATATGCTAGCCCAATTTTGATTTGAATATCTATTATGTCTTACGTTAAACGGGTTACCTTGTTGAAGACGGTTCGGGTTGGACTTTCTGACTCGCTTAAGATTCAGGTCGAGTTGATTTCGAGTCAGGCTTGACCCTGATTTGACACCCCTACACGTGAGATTCTTAGTTTGAAAGCACAACTTAGAAAATCTCAAAAAATACAACTCAAAATATAATTATGTTGCTATTCTCTTAATCACATATGATCTTCAGGGTTTATTTTCTATCAAGTCAGATCTCTTTATATTCCCCATAACCAAGCCCCAAGAGCCCTTCAAATATCTACATAAACCTCATCTATAGAATGATTTCAAGGATACTTCTACAATGACGGTTAGATAGTTTAGCTCCTATGGATGAACACTTTAGTTTTATTTTTGTATTGCAAATTTTTTTCACTTTGGATTTCTTTTCCTTTTTGTCTTAAACATTTCATTGATTGGCTTCTTAAAAGAGCTAGACAATAAATAACTTATATGTATAAAATAAACATGAACAATAAATATTAAGTGAGGATAAAGTAAGAAACTTTGAACTAAGAATGTCTACAACATAAGAGATCACATAACTTCTGATTTTGTACATCTGCTGAGAAGAAGATAACAGTGAAGGAACACTAAAGCATGTTTGTTCTCCCTCATGAAACTCAATTACGCATATATGATAAGAAATTCATACATATAAATGAACTGCAAATACCCAAGATCGTATAGTATTATAGAACTTCAGCTACACTTATGAGAAAATTATGATTTGGCCACTTGGGAAAAGTGACTTAAACTGCTCATCATGAAATTACACGCACAAAAAACATAAAAGTGTTGCAATTAATCCATCAAAGTTGTCAATCCAGACAACAAGTTTTAATTAAAACAACAATTCTTACATAGAATGCTGTTCATTTAGGAAAGAACGTATATCACAGAAGCCAAGAGACAGAAAATTAATTACCACAAAGAGATGCCCTATTCAGCTGAAAAGACACCCACCTCACAGAGAACGGAGAGCATCTCGCGGGGATTACAGATAGAAACTAAGCATTCAATGATTTTCCCCGCAATCTCCCCGCACTTCACTGACAAAGGAGCAAACGTTATGACCAACTTCGGAAGTTCAAGCGAAAGTGCTTCGACCACCATCTGATTCGAATCGGCAGAAAAAATAAAATGATAAATCTCATTTAGGGCGACCTCTAAGCCTTCAACGCCCGGCAGACTTTCATCCCCATCGGAGGTAGAGGACTCCATTAAGGTATGGAGAAGGTTTGTTACGGGAGCGACGGCCTCATTGGATTGGATGATGTCTTCTGTCCCCATCGACTGAAAGAATTGCAAGAAAAAGATTGGGGGAGCTGGAGAAAGATGAAATCGGGAAAAATGAAAAAGAACAGAGGGGGAAGCTTTTATCTACGCTGGAGCAAGCTTCTAGGGCTTCTCTGAGGCGAAGACAGATTTCCGGGGAGGAAGATGAAGAGGGGTGTTGGAGATGTCGGAGATCGCCGGTGAACTTTGCCGCCATTTCTCGACTGCTCGCTCTCGAAGTATCTTCTCACTTTGCAATTGATAATTTGGTATATACATAGATATTTCCGATTTACATACGTACCTTTTAAGTTCTATATATTTACACATGTAATACCCAAATTTGCAAAATTATTTCATACAGACACCGCATGCAGAGAGATGGATGTTGTATCTGATCTACACCGTAGATCACATTAAAGATATATTTTCAGTGGACCTCACTTTCAAATTTTTTCTAAAAAAAAAAAAAAATTTAATTACGGTGATCGACGGTAGAGATCGGACACCACATACATCTTTGCATGCACTATCCGTATGGAATTATTTCTCCCCAAATTTAAATAGTTTTAAGTACTCATTGTGTTACCTATGAATGAAAGTGGGTATTTTATTTTAATTTTTTTTTTAATTAGAATAATGATTTTTTTCATGTGATATGAAATATTTCAGTGTTATAAATATAAAAAAAAACAAACTGCATGTATTAGACACATAAAAACATAACAATTTCAATGTATGCTTGCAAAAGCCTCTAGAAAATCACAAATTTTTCTAAATATGGGATAAAACCATCAATCATAAATTTAGTGAAACTTCTTGCATTGATTTGTCAAAAATTGCAAAATTTGTAAGATTTAATTTGTGAAAAGATATCAACAATTTAATAATTTTCAACATATTTACAATTAATATTTAGTAAACTAAAACTCTAAGGATCAAACAAATCTTATATGACAGCAAATAACTCAATAGCATCTCCAACAACACGACATGATTGTCGGTACATTTTATATCTCATGAGACATTGGCACAAGTCTTTTAGATAGAAACTCAATTATTGTATTTTGTATAGTTAGAAGTCACTTTCTATTTTTACATGAGTTGTCATCACCTCAAGTAGAATGTCTACACAATATATAGATATTTGAAAGAGGAGTGAATGACACTAAACACAAATGAGAAATAGAAAACATGATCACAATATGCTAAAATTTATGTGATAAATGATATGATACATTATTATAAGAGAATTTATAGTTGTTATACAATGAATAGCAATATTAATTTATGTGATAAATGATATGATACATTATTATAAAAGAATTTATAGTTGTTATACAATGAATAGCAATATTATTATTCATTTTTCAATATTCTAATTACATCAACATTGAAAGAAATTAATGAAGAAGGAACTTAAAATTCCTAGAACATGGAGTCATAGAGATAATTTCACACAAAATCTTCTTCTCGTATGCATCTCAAAATCCCTCAAATCTTCTAAGAACCCTAATATTTGTATGGGCAAACAAGAAACAATAGAGATCTCCAAAAAGTAGAATGCTCTAATACTGGAAGAATACATCATATAAATAAAGTTTGTACTATTAGAATATTGAGCATCAAAATCGAATATAATATGCCCAAAAAATTTTCAATTATAGTATAGAATATCTAAAGTGGACTAATTTAAAAAAAAAATTGGTTTGAAAGAATTTATACATAATAAAATGACTAGTGTCTAAAATAAGTTTGAACTTATAAAAAAAGGACTACAGTGCTAATGGTTGCATTTATACTACAAGGATAATACAATGTAAATTTTTTGGAGGTTCAAGATTCAAATAATAGATTTGAAAAAAATAAAAAATAGAAAAAAATTATTTGTATGAATGTATTTTGCACCTGTCATTCATTCCATATTTTCAAAGACTATGCTTCTATGTGTACTTTTTAAGTATATAAAATTCCACGAAGAATGTTTCTACAAAGTAAGTTTTCGAGTCATCTGATAGATAGATAAACTCAAGCACTTGGACCGTACTTATATTACTTCTTATAGTTAAGTCATATAATTTTATGCTGGATTTGCATGAACAAAACTTTCATAAACTATTGAATATCACACAATAATAGGATTTGTAAAGGAGACGTACCTAAAGAATAATAATATTGTTATTCAGTATATCACACACCTGAGTATCAAGCATCAAAATCAAATATAATATGTCTAGAAAATATTTTAATTATTATTATAGGATTTGTAAAGGATATGCACATGAAGAAAAACTTATTTTAGAGAATTTATATATGATCAAATAGTTGGCATCTAAATTAGGTTTGACCTTGTAGAAAATAGATTGTATTGTTAATGATTGCATTTTATATTACCAGGGTGATATAATGGAGATTGAATGTAAATTTTATCAAGATCCAAGATTTAAATGATAGAGTAAAAAGGTAAAAATAGATTGCATTTTATATTACCAGGGTGATATAATGGAGATTGAATGTAAATTTTATCAAGATCCAAGATTTAAATGATAGAGTAAAAAGGTAAAAATAGAAAAAAAAAAGTGTACAAGTGTGTCTTCTAATTACCACTTATTTCATATTTTAAAATATTACATGGTTTTATGCGTAGTGTTGAGTATATAAGATCACGCCAAGAAAGATTATACAAAGTAAATGATATATGAAGAAGCTTTGAAGCACTTCAATCATACTTAACCTAATTTTTAGACCTAAGCCATATAATGTTATGAGTAGTTTGTATGATGATGATTTCATGCCATACAATCAAACTATTTTACTTTATGTTGATTTGTGATAGTATACCCTATAACTCGTTGCATTAGATATTCATGACTATATTTTTTTTATATTTCTCACACTGATTAGATTAGGCTCGCACGGCTCAAAAGGAAAAATTAATGTATATTTACAACCTTTAATAGAAGAGCTATAAATCTTATAAGATAATAGTGTAGTCAAAATATTGCTACAAAGCAAGCTTTTAAATAAAGGCAACTCTTATGTGGATGATAAATAATTTTCATGCATATGAAATGCAATCAGGGTGAAGCGTTATTAGAAAATTAGCTTGTCCATATTGTATGAATCTATAGAGTTCATTTACTCTAAAAGAATGGTATAAAAAGTTCTTGATTTATCAATCATTGGGCTTTTCATGCCATTGATCATCCATTCAAAAGAAATAAGATTGTATTCATAAAAATAGAATGAAGAAATCTATTGATTATTAAATCTTCTATCTAGCTTTCATGTTATATTTTTTTCATGCATATAAAAAAATTATTGTATTATATTTTCAGTATTATGATGGATATTAAGAACAAATATAAGATAACACAAATTCCATATTGGCCTAAGTATCTCGGACTATCCACCCAAATGGTCCTTGCAGATCCCCTCACAATCTTTCTAAATCTACCTTACAAAATTTTGTTATCTCACACACATATAGATTCTTCATACCACAATGTTCATGAGAAAGTCCCCACTTTAAAAAAAAATCATCTTTTGTAGCCCCGAGAGACGCCACTTGGATAACAACCATGTTAAATCCCAATGTTAGTTCGTTGATGACAGAGTTTCTTATTGGAGCATCGAAGCTCTCTTTCTTTTGTGAGGGTTCATTGCTTGGTTTTGTATGTGGCACCTTGGCACCACTAGAAGGGCGCTCCAATTCATAAAGGGGTGCTTAGGCGTCATAGGCTCTATATGGCGTGTTTGATGGGCGCTTGGGTGCCACATATGCTTCCATAAGGTAGCGCCTTTGCGCCACTCCATGTGAACTGGATTTGGATTCCATTGGACTTATGTATGAAGCAACTTCCTTTTATCTTTCTCCAATATCTGGCTAATGCATATTTAAGCTCTCATAAATACGTATCTCCTGCAATTAAATAAAAAGAACTTAGAAATGTACAAAAAAAAGATATATAATAGAGAAAAATGGTATGAAAATTCAGATAGATTATCACAAATCTTTAGCAAATCATTTCCTTTGCTCGCTTGCAGGTATTTATCCTTCCCCTATCGAAAGATTGGATTTTACGTCGATCCTTGCCAAAAAAATGGGATCTTTTCCAAACTAAAAGATTGGATTTTGCTGCAGCAGACATTCCCGGCCTACTTCAAGTAGCAACAGCCGCAAGAACTCATTCTAGAATTCCTTCGGCCGGTCTACAGACCCTCTCCGACTTTTCCTTATAGTCGCTAATCCCTGTCGCAAGCTCTCTTCACTGGATTCTTCTAGCAAGCCTTCATCGGTAATATCTTCGTTGTTGAATCTATCCTGCAGCCCGATTTCTTTCTGCTACAAACCGTTCTCCGCCGGATTCTCCTTACAGGCCCTCCATGGTTCGATTTGTTTTCGTCAGACTTTTCTTCTTACAGAATCAACGATCAACTTCCTCTCTATAAAAAGTTGCAAACCCTAAATACACATAGGATTTATGATCAAGTACGGTGTGAAGGTGTCAAGTTTCACTCAAGGTTGATCATCCCTTTTGTGAATGTTGCAAGAAAGTTGGTCACACAAAAGACAAGTGTTAGAAACTACATGGAAAGCCTATAGAATTGAAATCTAAGCAAGGAAGGATAGACCAAGACAACAAGGCTCATGTTACTGCCTCTTCTAAAGGGTAGGCCAACCCTAGCCCTTTCACCAAGGAATAGTTGGAGGTGTTGAACAAACTTCTTTTGAGCACAATTGAGCGGCCTACCAATTTGATGATACACCAATGTATCATATCCTCCTCCTCTCTCACTAAGGATGGAAGAATTTGGCCTTGGATAATACATTCAAATGCTTTTGATCATATGACTGGAGAAATTCATGCTCTTAACAACTAGCAAGAGTTCAACGACTCCAAATTTGTCAGATTTATTAATGAATCTCGATCTAAATTTATTGGGCAAGGAGAAGTGAAAGTATTCAAAGATATTTAATTTTCTTTTATGTTATATGTTATTGAATTAGATTGCAACTTATTGTCAATTACAAAGCTTACTCATGAATTGCCATTTTAATATTTATGAATTTTAGATGGTGGATTTGGAGAAGATGCTAAATTGCATCAAGGTATATAAGTGCTTGGTGAAAGTTATTCTCTTAAAACAAGTGTCCTCTTTACTATCATCCTCCCATATTCTTGAGTACTTTATGTCTTATTCTATTGAAAGTCAAGTTCTATTATGAGATCATCGTCAGGGTCATCTCAATATTTATTATATTGTAAAGTTGTACCTTTATCATTTTATTAATTAAAAATTAGAGTTTTATCAGTGGATCCTGCTAATTGGCTAAACAGACTCATCATGTATATCATTTATCCCAATAGAACCCCCTTATCCTTTCTTTAGCATCCACAGTGATATTTGGGGACCATCAAAATTGAAATTTATCAATGGAGTCAGATGGTTTGTCTCCTTTATTGATAATGACACTAGAACTAGTTGAATATTTCTCTTGAAGAAAAAATTTGAAACTACACAAATCTTTCATTCTTTTATAACATGATTTTCACTCAATTCCATTACAAAATCCATGTTGTCAAAATTGATAATGTAAAGGAAAACTTCAATTCTATCATTAGCCCCTACCTTGCAAAGAACAATATCATACATGTGAATTTTTGTGCTCAAACTCTACAGCAAAATGGATTAGCTGAAAGAAAGAATGAACATCTCCTTAAGATACCTTGATCTATAATGTTTTCTAACAATTTCCTAAAAAATTTCTGTAAAGTTGTCGTGCTCACATTCACCTACCTAATAAATAGAATGTCAAGCAGGGCCCTTCAATTCAAATCCCATCTCGATATTATGATGGAAAAAAAATCCTCGTGTCAGAGCCTTCTTATCCAATCCTCCCCTAAAAATATTTGGTTGTGTATCATTGGTTCACATTCATCAACCAAATCACATAAAACTTGACCCAAAATCCATCAAATTTTTCTTCTTTGGGTATTCTTCTAACAAAAAATGATACAAGTGTTATTCTGTCATTTAAAAAAAAAACTCCATGGATGTTAAATTCTTTCAAACCAACCCTACTAACTCAAACTTGATATTCAAGGTGAGAATCCAGGTGAATATTAGACTTGGGACACCACTCTAGATACTCACACTAATTGAGAGACAAAACAACCTATTCTACTTCACTATTTGGGATACCCGTACAGATCTAGATTTATCACTCCCTATTCTCCTTCCTTTTAACCATCCTGTCTCCCAAGTTCCACCGATTGAGAACATCCAGCTTGAAATTGACAACAAGGACTTCATGTGTATGCTAGGAGAAATAAATTTACTGAAAAAAATAAAAACAATGTGTAACCACTATACTATTCACTACTAAACCTGAATTAACACATCTCTGAAGTTCAAAGGGAGGTTGAATCTAGTGGTGAAGACAAAGAAAGTTGCATGAATTATCCTATCCAAGATTTTGTTGTCTATGGAAGTTATCATCAACTTATAAAGATTTTATTTCTAATATTGATAGTGTGCAAATACCCAAATTTATTCATGAAGCATTCCAAAGTCCAGAATGAAAAAAGGCAATTGAAAAGGAGATCCAAACACTTGATCTAAATGGCATATGGATTTTAGAAAGCTTCCACCTGATAAAAGGCTTGTTTGGTGCAAAAGGGTCTTCAATATAAAGTACAAAGCTAATGGAAGTATTGAGAGATTCAAGGCTAGGTTGTTGGCCAAAGGTTTCACTCAGTCTTACGGGATAGGCTTTCAAGAGACATTTGCTATAGTGGCCAAGTTAAACACTATAAAATTTTTTCTTTCCTTGGTTGCGAAAAAATAATGGGTACTCCACGAACTTGATATCAAGAATGTATTTCTGAATGAAGACCTTAAGGAAGAAGTATATATGAAAATCCCACCACGATTAGGAAATAACTCAAATAATTATCTGGTTTGTAAACTAAAAATGTCACTTTATGGTCTCAAACAATCTCCAAGAGCTTGGTTTGAAAAGTTTGCGAAGACTATAAAATCTAATGGATACATCCAATATCACGCAGATCAAACATTATTCATAAAACATACATAGGGAGGTAAGAAGGTTATATTCATTGTCTATGTAGATGATATGATTTTGACAAGTGATAAAAAAAAAGGAGATCGGGAAAATCAAGGAGGTCCTTTGCCACTTAATTTGAAATTAAGGATCTAAGAGCGATGAGATACTTTTGAGGCATGGAAGCGACCAAATCCAAGATGGGTATTGTGATATCCCAAAGAAAGTATATCCTATTCATACTAAAAGAGACATGAATGTTAGGATGCAAATCTATTAAAACTCCTATGTTTTAAACAAAGAGTTACATTCAGGGATAGAAAAACAATGAAAAAATGTCGATACCAGAGATTGTTGGGTAAGATTGTATATCTGTCACACACTAGTCCTGATATCACTTACTCTATCAACATTGTGAGTCACATAAGAATAATCTGAATGAAGAACATATGAAGATGATTTACAGCATATTGAGATTTCTTAAGAAAACCCCTAATAAAGGGTTACAATTTAAGAAATCATACAACAGGAAGGTATAGGTTCACACTGATGCTAGCTGGGCGGGAGAACTCTCTAACACAAGGTCCATTTCTTGGTATTATTCATATTTATGAGGAAATCTTATCACCCCGAAGGAGCAAGAAGCAAATAGTGGTCTCTATAAGTAGTGTAGGATCCGTGTTTCAGGCACTTGCTTTAGGAATTTGTGAAGGGATGTGGATCCAAAGGTTGCTGAGTTGGTATACTCTGCGTGTAATCTCAGAAAGATTTCTGTGATAGCCAAGCCGCCATTAGTATTGCAAAGAATCATGTGCTTCATGACAGGATCAAACACATTGAGATTGATAGACTTTTTATCTCTAAAAATGTCAATGGAGGTATTATTCACTTAATCTACATTCCGACGAATCTTTAAGTCAATGATTTCTTACTAAATTCTTATCTCCATGCAGCTTCACTTATTTGAATACCAGCGTGGGCCTTCACAACATATATGACCCAGCTTGACAGGGAGTATAGAATTATGAGTTCCCTAATTTAGTGTGATTCTTTTTTATTTTCTCTTTTTATGTCATATTTCTTTCCTTCTTGAGTTAGTTTATCTTTTGTAAATTGTAATGATTGTAATTAAGTTCGTCTTAGTCATCTATTATATAAGAAGAAGAGTTGTAATTTGATTATTAAGAAATAAAAGAAAATGGTTTCTCCACCTTTCTTCAATTAACTATAAAGTTTATAAGCTACATATAGAACTTTTATCATACAAAATTAAGCTACATATAGAACTTTTATCATACAAAATTTCCACATGGTCATTTGATATAATCTTCATTCAAAATACATACCACACAAGCTCTATGCATTAACATATCTAACAACTAAACATTCATATTACATGCATATCACTCAACTATTTAACATCACACCAAAAAGACTACCATCATCGCCTTTTTAAAAGTGAATTATATCTTTTCATGCATTCGTTTATGACACCAAGATATTATAAATGTAAATATCAACATATGAGTATTAGATATGTAAATACATAAGAATTACAAGGTATGTATTTTGAATCATATTATTTCTTATAAGAATCATATTATTACAGTCTCTTTATTCTCTCATTTCAAAACAAATCTATTAATGATATACATTTTTCTATATTGACATTTATTCAAAAGTTACCAAATTAAGATTAAAGCTTCGGCCTCCATAATAACTTGGTTGCAAAGATTCATAAAGGGATCCGACCGTTAGATTCTGATGAAGACATTGCAGCCAGGACCTCAGTAACAGAAGCCATGGAACTTTGAGCTGTTTTAAGGATCTTCAGGTTTCAGAATGCTCCAAACCTATTTATTTTCAGGGGAAAAAAATATGAAGAACAGTTAGATGAGAACACAATATGAAAGTTTAGACATAAAGCTATGACGTTTATGATATCAAATTATGTAGTGTTTGACATAAAAAAAATATGGCGTACATTCGCACGTGCCAGATACACTAATGAATTGTTTAAGTTAGAAGGGGCATTTACATACATACCACTCAATTCTTATATATTTACACATCTACATTATACCACCCATATCTTTCATTTACATCAAAGTGCCACTTTTTTTATTTTTAAATAGTGAAAAATACATTTTCATGTATATGTAAGATGACAAATACAGAAAAATTGAAGTTTAGGTATTAGATATGTATATACATAAGAATTGAGGGGTTATGTATGTAAACCTTCCAATTAAAATAAATAAATAAACAATAGCCCAAAACTAATAACAGACTCTTAGTTTTGAAAGAAACAACTGAAATAACTCTGTAACAAATGATTTCATTACATTCCTTTATTTTATAATGTTTATTTTAGGCCTCTTTTGTATAAAATACAATTTATCATCATATGTATTTGCAATTATTTTACCATACAAACATATATGATGTACTACATTTTTTTTCAAGGAGCATCTAGAGACATAGCACCTCAAACTCTACTATTTGCAAAACTAGCACCCTCTTTCATCTTTTTTCCCAACTCTATATTTTTCATATTTATCAAATTCTTAATGTTTGATCATGACATCATGCATAAATGCATCAGTTCGAAAGTTAAACAAAAATAACACGGATGCTAGTTTTGTAAATAACATAGTTTCAAGTGCCATGTGTGTAATAACCCTTTCAATAATTGTATATCTCGTGTATGTGACCACATATTCGTATCGGTGCATCACAGTCTACGAGCATTAATTTTCAACAACTTTGACAAAGAAATGAATAAGGGAATAAAGCAACAAATAACCTTTGTCCATATAGTTATGGAGATGTAATCCTAATCTTCAAGACACAAAGTGAGAGATTTCACATCAGTTCCCGGTCCATCAAACTGAAGGGGCCCTGGATCTCTGTACAAGTCATCCATGAGAAAACTGGAGGCATTTTGCTTCAGCTTCCTGTAGGTTAAATGGAAGAATCAGCTCATAGATGCACTGGTAAAATAGGAAGATTTACATACATACCACTCTTTTGTATTTATACATATATCTAACACCATAACCTCAATTTTTACATATATGCGACCTTACATTTGCATGAAAGGATGTATTTCACTTTTTAGAAGTTAAAATGGTGTTATTTACGTGATATAAAAGATTTGAGTTTTATATATAAATGTAAAATGTAAATTTTAGGTAAAATGGTGTTATTTACGTGATATAAAAGATTTGATTGTTATACATAAATGTAAAATGTAAATTTTAGGTTTAGATATGTAAATATATAGGAATTTGGTGGTATGTGAAAGAACGAAAACATACTCATATAATTTTCCTTCCAGGTCAACTACAGCGGGATAAAGCGAAGTGCCATTTGAGCATTGCTTCATTGTCATCATTGCCTGCCAATAACAAATAAAATGGGTAATGAAAATAATTAATTAAAATTATTAGAATATTTTAATGATGAGTAATAGCCATTATTTAATTATGATTATTCTGAGTTATTTCATTTGATTTCCCTCCTTTTTCTATTATGTTCAGTTTCACTTCTTTTTCTTCTTATTATATCCTGAGTTTAATTTTTTTTTCCTTTTTAGTTGATCCTGTAATGGGTATATATACTCCTCTTTGTATCAATAAATGGTATCTTGGGTTTTATTCTAATATGGTATCAGAGTCAGGTTCTAACCTAACTGTCAGGCTCTCCCTGCAGCCGTCTATAAGCTCCTGCAGCCAGCCATACCTTAATCCAAGCTCCTGCAGCTGGCTAGGCCTGCCCTTCCCTAATCCCACCTCCAGGATCCCGTCTCCAGCTTCTGCCAAATTCCAAGAATTCCCATGATTCCCGCCTCCAAAGCTAGTTTCCGTCTCCAGCTGTCTGTGCCAAGAATTCCAAGAAAGTTGTTGTCTGTGTCGTTGTATCAATACAGAATTCTTCCTGAATTATGCCCAGTTCCAGCTTCTGCTAACTTTTTTTTTTTTACCAAATTCCAGCTTATGCCAGAATTCTGCCAGGTTCTAGGGTGTATTAATACAAAAGTGTGCCAGATTCCAGCTTCATATTTCTTCCAGCATATTTGATATAATCGCCGGAAACTTCGTCACTGGTCAGAAGATCTTATCTTCCCAAGGCCATTATCCTTCCCTCTAGCAGTCGGAACCTTACGATGTCTAAACAACTTAACGTCTCGTTTGGCTCAATCGGAACCACGACGGACTACTTCAGCACTGAGCTATCATTAGAAGGTGTTTTTGATACCACCGGAGGATCAATTCCAACATTTGTTTCTCTGCAAACCGGAGGACAAGAAATCAACGTGAACTTCTTGATCACAACTCATAAATAAACAACAATAACTTTCTCCAATGGTCCCAATCTATATCTTTGTTCATTAAAGGGCGTGGGAAATTTGGTTTTCTCACTAGTATGATTCGTGAACCTCCAAAAACGGACCCAGCGTATGTAGCTTGGGAAGTGGAGAATTTTATGGTCTTGTCGTGGCTAATCAACTCCATGGAGACTTCAATTGGCCGATCATATATGTTTCTTCCATCCGCTAGTGCCTTTTGGACGGCAGTTTGTGATACCTACTCGAATGTGGGGAATTCCAAATAACTCTATGAGGTATCAAAGAAAATCCGTAAGGCAAAACAAGGATCTAAGACCGTGACCCGATACAATAATGCTCTAGTTACAACATGGATAGAATGTAACTTATATTATGACTACACTTGGAAATCTCCGGCCAATCTGTCTCTTTTTCAAAAAATTATAAAAAGTGAACACATGTTCCAATTGATGGAAGATCTCGACAAAGATATTAACGAAGTATGGGGTTGTATCCTTGGTCGAGATACTCTTCCTTCTACTCTCACTGCTTTCACTCAGATTCTTCGCGAAGAGAGATGGAGACTTGTAATGCTCGGTACTTCCACTCCGTCTATCGAAGCATCTGTCTCGGTCTCTAAAAGTGCACAACCCCGTGCCAATCACCTCACTTGTCATTTCTACCCAAACCCAACCACACTTGTGATAAGTGTTGGAAGCTCTACGGGAAACCTGCATCCAAACCTTCCGCCAAATCTTCCGCTGTCAAGGGCCTCGCCACGACATCTAAATCTAACACGGTACAACCGACCTCTACCCAGAACAATCCATAATCCTCCAATTCTCGTAAGAGTCAAATGGAGCAACTAATCAAGTTGCTTGGATCCAACAGGCTCTCTTCCGACCCGTCAACCTCCCGCGTTCATCAAGGTACCAATTCTATGACACTCACTTCTTTTGCCTGTTCTAGTTCATTGATCATTGATTCAGGTGTCATAGATCAAATGACTGGAAGCTCTCAAGTCTTCTCAACACACTATCCTTGTTTAGGGAATGATATTGTTAAAATTGCTCACGAGTCTTAAATCTCTATTGCTGATAAAGGGTCTTTTATTTAACAACAGACCTAACTCTCGAATCAGTGTTACATGTATCTCTGTTGAAATATAACATTTTATCAGTTAGTAAGCTAACATATGATATTGATTGTGCTGCTCATTTTTCCTTTGATGTTTGTGTCTTTCAGGATCGTTGTTTGGAAAGGATGATTGAAACTGCTAAGCGAGTTGACGGACTCTACTTCTTCTAAGAAAAAAAAACATGGAGAATGAGGACACTCCATCCTGTAGTTGCAGTTTATCTTAGTCTTTTAATTGTCCTATTATGTTGTTACACTGTCATTTAGGTCATCCTAGTTTTCAGTATCTAAAGCAATTGTATCCGTTGATGTTTACTAATAAAAATACTTCTAATTTTAAATATGAAACTTGTCAGCTAGCTAAACATTATCATGTTTCTTATCCACCTCACAATTACACAACTTCCGCTTCTTTCTCTCTTATTCATAGTGACTTATGGGGGCCCTCTTGCACCCCTAACTACACCAATAAATGGTAGTTTCTTACTTTGATTGATGATCACACTCGAATGACATAGATCTATATTTTAAAAGATAAATTTGAAGCTGTTGACACTTTCAAAAATTTTCACACCTTCATTTTGACTCATTTCAAAACTTTTATTCAAAGTCCTTCGGACTAACAATGGTCGTGAATATTTTAACTTTATATTAGAAGAATTCTTGGTAAGTAAGGGCATCTCCATCATAGCCCTTGTCCTGACACTCCTCAACAAAATGGGATAGTTGAGAGAAAAAAAATGACATTTCCTTGACGTCACTCCCTCTATTATATTTCACTCCAATGTCTCAAAAGTGTTTCTAGAATGATGTCATTATTACTGTCACTTATCTCATAAATAGAGTCCCCTAAAAAAGTCACAACTTTCGTACCCCTTTATCCATATTAAGATCATTCTCTCCTAAGAATTGTGTCTTCTCCATTTTAAAACCCAAAATTTTTGGATGCACAACCCTTGTTCGGAACACAACTCTAACTTGGAGTAAACTTGATCCTAGGTCCATAAAATGTGTTTTTTTCTAGGATATTATGCCACACAAAAGGGGTATTGATGCCTTGACCCTACCACAAATAAGGTCTACGCGAGTGTTGATATCTCTTTTTTTGAAAGTATTCCCTACTTTCCTAACTCGACCTCATGTGAAGGGGAGCTATAGTTCTTGGACATCTTTCCTTACCCAACTCCTGTGGATGTTCCCCCCACATCACCTACCATCGATGAACCTTTCATTCCTTTTGTTCCAACCATCTTTGCTACCACCAAAGAGCCCTCTGTTCCTCTGATTCCACCTGCACACCCTCTCACGCTCCATTTCTACGCTCGACGCACCGTTCTGATGCCCCTACTTAGGAGCTCGCTAACACCTTATTGAACCCATAATCTCCTCCGGACGACATCCCCAGCACTTCTCCAACTCAAAATGAGGAAGTCAATTCCCCTAGTAAGGTACGCAATCAAACATGTTCTCTTTATCCTATGAGAAACTATGTCTCCTTTTGCAGATTATCGTCAAACTACAGAGCATTTGTTACGGCCCTAACAAATTATTAACTTCCATCTACCATTGAGGTTACTTTAGCAGGCCCAACCCGAAAAGCTGTTGTCATAAAGGAGATAAATGCCCTTAAGTGAAACCATACTTGGGACATAGTTGATCTTCCTCAGGGCAAGAACGCATTGGCGTTTCGGTAGATTTTTAGCATCAAGTTTAAATTTGATAAATCCATTGAACGCAACAAGACACGGTTGGTCTCCAAACAGTACTCACAGACCTACAAAGTTAACTACGATGAGACATTTGCTCCAATGGCAAAATTAAACACCATTCTGGCTCTCTTATCCCTATTAGTGACTTTGGATTGACCCTTATTCTAACTTGATGTCAAAAATGTGTTCTTCAATGGTGATTTTACATAAGAGGTTTACATTGTTCTTCCTTTAGGCTTTAACTCCACAGTCTCCCAGGGGAAAGCATATAGACTGTGAAAGTCTCTTTATGGACTGAAACAATCACCACGAGCATGGTTCTGGAATTCACAAAGGTGGTGGTAGGCCATGTATTCACTCAGGCTCAATCAGACCACACACTCTTTTTCTGACATTCCTCCAGCAACGAGGTGGTTGTCTTTATCATTTATGTCGATGATATTGTTCTCACAAGGAATAATCTACTAGTATTGGAATCTCTGAAAGACATTCTTGCCGCCTCCTTTGAGATGGGATCTCGTATTGGAATCTCTGTACTTCTTAGGATGGAAGTTGTTCAGTCATCTCAAGGCATTTTTCTGTCTCAGCGGAAATATGTCATTAACCTTTTGGCAGAGAATAATCTTCTTCTTGCAAACCAGTAGATATCCTGATGGATCCAAATGAAAAGCTTCTTGATGTTTGCAAGGCAATTCCTGTAAACAAGACTCACTACTAGTGTCTTGTGGGTAAGCTTATATACCTCGTCCATACATGCCCTGACATATGATGCGTAGTTGAGATAGTAAGTCAATTCATGCATGACCCCTATAAGCATTATCTCTAAACTGTCCATCAGATTCTCCACTATTTAAAAGGCACATCGGGTTCAGGTTTGTATTTTTCCCGCTACACCTCTCGCAATATTGTTGTTTTCACAAATGTTTATTGAGTCAGACCCGTTCATGACCGGTCATCTCGGGGTACTGCTCATTTGCATGGTGAAATCTGATCACGTGGAAAAGCAAAAAATAGATCATGGTTGCCCGAAGCATTGCTGAAGCGGAATTTCGAACCATACTACTAGGAATTTTTTAGGCTCTCTGGTTATACATCATGCTCTGAGAACTGCGTATGTCAGTCTCCGTTCCTCTACAATTATTTTGCGATAACAATGCAGTCATTAGCATTGCTCACAATCTGGTACAACATGATCACACTAAAAACGTTGAGATTGACCAACATTTCATTAAGAAAATACTCGAGTTTGGAGAAATTTGTGTTCCGTTTGTGTCATCTAGTAGCCAACTGACGGATATCTTCACAAAGAACCTTCCACTATTCAATGATTTCAATTCCAAGTTGAACATGACTGACATATATGCTTCAACTTGAGAGGAATTATTAGAATATTTTAATGGTTAGTAGTAGTCATTATTTAATTTTGACTATTCTGAGTTATTTCATTTGATTTTCTTCTTTTTTTTTATTATATCCAGTTTTATTTCTTTCCATTTCTAGTATATCCTTTTCTAGTTGATCCTGTAATGGGTATATATACCTCTTTTTGTATCAATAAAAAATATCTTGGGTTTTATTCTAACAAAATGCAAAAAAAACACAACAATTGAGATAATTTTATATGATAAAAGTGCTAAAATGGTTCGGTGTTTATTTACAAGAGTCATTTTAGCCCCAAAATTTAAAAAATTGTCAAATTACTCCATATATATTTTTTAATACGGGCTGAAACAAGAGTTTGGAGATTAAGGAGTGGAAGAGAATTGGAGAATATAGTTCGAAAAGATGTTAAAATTGAAAATTTTGTCAAGAGTTTAGATTGTCTGAGCCCATATTAGAGTCTAAGGACTAATTAGCATTTTTACAAACACCGAGCCTAAAATGTCACCTGCAAAAGTTAGAGAACAATTTTTACATTTTCTCACTTTTATATATACATACATAGAAAAAGAAAAGTGTCAAATTAATCCGTCTTTTTTCTAGGCGCCATGTTAGTCCCGATTCTAGAAGTGACAAATTAGTCCCATATTTTTTTTAGTATTAGACTACAATAGTCCTAGCAAAAAGACTATTTTGGCCTCTCATTAAAAGAGTTTGGGGACTAAATTGACACTTTATATACTCTGTGACTAAAATGATCAAATGTAAACGGTCAAAAAATATTTTGACACTTTACTTGGAAATGTGGAATAAAGGACTAAATCTTTTTATTTTATTTTATTGGTTTCAACTATAAGATAATAGAATAATGACTTACTATGATTGGAACAGCACCACATCTCCATTTTTCCACAGAATGTTTCAGATTTGTTGCAGTCGCCATATAACCATTCAAACCAGCTGCTACAATGTGGTAGCAGATGTGCCCAAGAACCTAAGTATAATTAGTTTACTAATTATATTGTAATTAGTTGGTAAAGAAGAAGAACTCCACCTTATGAGAATACTTACATAGGCATAATCACAATCAAATTTTGATGGCAAAGATCCTCTAGTTTGGTAGCCAAAGAAGTGACAGATGGGACTGAATTTTTTCCCTTTGTAAATGCCTTCTTTCTGAGATTTAAACTGAATATGGTCAAAGTTGAAATATTAAAAAATTATGGGGCATTTGCATACATATCACACAATTCTTATGTATTTACATATCTCACAATTAAACTTTCATATTTATACAGATATCAATCAAATCTTTACTATCACATGAAAAAATAGCACTATTACCACATTTCAAAAAAGTTAAATACACATTTTCATGCATAGGTTTAAAGCACATAAATGTTGTGTGTAAATATGAAAGTTTACATATGAGATATGTAAATATATAAGAATTGTCTGCCATGAATGTTGATTTCCCAAAAATTATTATGAATGGAAGTATAAATGAGAGAGATTGATGGTTGGGTTGAGAAATTTAGTATGAATTAAACAAGAAAAAAAGAAAGAAAAATAATGAAAGAATGGAAATAAAATCACAGAAACTGAGCTATGTCTGAAATCACCATTCTCTTGTTCAATTCTGCTTCCACCAGCTGAACTATGAGTTTTTCTGTCTCTATCTGAGTAGAGAACTCAAAAAATAAGTACACAAAATAAAGCAGAAAACAGAAATTGTTTTCAAAACTTGAGCTCTCACACATAAAGATATTGTTTGTTTTGGCCTAATGGCTTTACGGTTCTACCGATTAGTGTAACTTCTCAGAAGGTCACTCGCGAGTACTTCCACACGAGCACATTCAACTCGTGTTATCCACCCCTAAATTTTTACTAAACTTTTTAATATTGTATAATGCACCCATAAATTTAAATGCTTAATATTAATTTATTATTAACTATACTTTTAATTTAATAACAATTTTAATAATAGTTTTAAAATCTTTTTAAGGAGATAAAAATTTATACATGAATATTCACCATCCTTTTAACTTTTAATTTCAACAACCCTCTTTAAGTTTTGGTTTCACAACTGCATTTAACATTGTATTTTCTAATGAAATTTTAACCGTTACATCAAAAGACATCTCAATGTTTAAGAGTTCAGCTTCATTTTACATGGACGGTGTCACACATTTTTTATTCAAAATACATATTTTCATGAAGAAACCTTTACCTGAGAAAGCTGTGCTGAAATATCAGATTCAGGAGGAAGTAAAAACTGCATGACAGGAGAAATTTTATTAACAATTAGCTATATTCTGCATGTTTAGCATCATGAGGTGTTCAATAACGCTTAATCTGACTACAGAAGGATGGAAGAAAACCTGTTTTCTGATAAATGGTGGCAGAAATTCAAATAATGCAGATGCTGAAGGAGAGAGATGAGAAGAAATGCTCTCTGTATCAACTCCTTGGCTTTGAAGGTCATGAATTTCCTACAAGAAACATGGCAAAAAAAAAAATTTCTTACAACTGAAAGAGAACAGATTGGTGCAAATAAAGAATAATTAAAGCTGAAAATTGAGAAGCCGAAATTTATTCGAGTGAAGTATTAAAATAGTCCCTTGACTCTTTAGATATAGTCATTTTGGTCCCAAAATTTATAGAAATGCTAAATTAGTCCCTAGATCCTTTTAATGAGGGCTACAATAGTATTCTCTATGGATTATTTCAACTCGTATTAAGAAAGTCTGGGGACGAAATTAACATTTTTATAAATTATGGGACTTAACATGTTTCCTAGCAAAAAGTCAGGATATTATGATACTTCTCTCAATTTTACTTTAAGAACAAGATGACTACCTGCAACAGTGCAGACAATTCTGGAATAATTTCGACTAGCCCCTCGGGGATGAGGATGACACCATGGTACTTTCCTGCATGGAATTCATTGCATTAATTAGTGAATTTGCATGTAATTAATTAAAAAGGTGAACTGTGCTCGCTGCTCAACCTTGCTCTGATCTTGCTTGAACTGCATCACTTATTTGTTTTATAATATCAAAGAGAGAATTTTTAGAGTTATCCACCTCTTCACCTAGGATTACCTGTTTTGTGAAGCAGAAGTTTAGCTCTCATGGGATTTCATATATTACAAAGTTTTCACATGTTGTGTGGACATTTAAATGAGAGGACCTTTCATTTTAAAATATAAATGGGGGTATTTATGTAATACCACCCAATTCCTATGTATTGGCATTTCTAACACCAAAACTTTACTTTTGACATTTATACCACCCATATCTTTTATATCACCAAATCTTCCAAAAAAAGAAATATGAATGATGAATGAACAACCATATTTGGATGCGACTGGAGAGCACATTCCAAAGCAACATGAGATGCGTTGTGTCCCATCACGCGAATGAAGTGATAATACTGCAAAAGAAATAAGAGGAAAATAATTACATTAGAGAATGAAAATGCAATTTTTTATTTGTGTGTTTAGTACTGCAAACTCTGAGCTATTATAAAATGGGGATTCAGTTTGTGATTGAAAAATGAGCCATTTAAGTAGGCATGTAATGAAACCCAATGAATGCTTAAGTTTAATACATGGACCTTTTGATTGAGCTGAATAGAGATTTTGTTGTGGGATCTAATCCACACTTTTCTTCACTTCTATGTAAATTCCTTCGGGGCTAAGCTTTCTCCCTTTTCATATGCATTTTCTTTCTTTGGTTATAAATCCTAATGAGGTTATTTAGGGCTCAGTAGGGTGATTCAAGTTAGAATCTTATTTTGCAAAAAAGTAAAATTTGTTAAAAGTTATTAATTGATTGAATGTAATTAGTCCGACATGATTTCATACTTCATAAATTGTAAGAATAATAAAAAAAGAGAAGCCACAAACACAAATCAACAGAGATAAAAAATCACAGGCAGAAGTAAAAAGGAGAAAATAAATTTGGAGAGTGATAACTCACATGAAATGCTAAGCTCGGCTGGAAATTTAATATATATAGGCATTTAGAAATCCCTAATAAAATCAACCCTGAAAACTTAAGCCCCGCCTCCACACCTCGAATTGAGTTCGTGGGTTGGGTTCAAATCTGACCCAAAATTAACCATAACCAAAATTAATTACTTGCCCCAAATCCGACTTGAATATTAAATGGGTAGAAAAGTCCAACCCAAACTTGATCCGCCTTCAATCAACTGACTTGAGCTCGACCCGCATAACATGTTTAACAGTCGGCATAAAAGCTTCAAAGTCAATTTTTAGCAAATTTGGGTCAATCTCAGGTCAATTTTGAGTTGGCAGATCAATTTCAAGCCATTTTGAATTAGCGGGTCTATTTTAGGTCAAATTCGGGTTGGCAGGACAACCAGAGTCAGACCTAAAAATTTAATCGGGTTAGGATTCCTAACGCAAACCCGACCTGAAAAATTTTTGGGTCAACCTGAACTTGGATTTCAAGTAGAGTTCGGTCGAGTTAGCATGTCAAAATCAAGTTTTGACGCCCCTAAGCTATGGGATCAAGCGTATCAACCCAATCCCTCCACTACCACCATAGGTCCCCACTAAAATCTTCTCGTTATTTAGCTTGCACCACAGACGTCGCACCATAAACTTTTTGATCTATGTCCAACAGAATTTGGGTCACAAACTCAAACATAAACCTTTTTAAAGCTATTCTAAAAATCACATTTATTTTCACATTCAAAATTATTGAAAATAAAATCACTATTTTCACCAACATATTTTCCATTTAAAAGCAATCAAATGAGCCCTCAGTAACTAACCAAGCTGAACTTTCTATCAAAAGTTGCATAATTCTTATATTACCTTCCCTGCAGAAAGAGCATCTAAGCAAATGTTGCTTGTAAGTTGTGAACTAACCTGAATATAAGGAAAAAAGAAATGTTAAATAGGATAGAAAATCAAAGGAATAATTAAAAAAACATTAAGAATTACAAAAAAAATAAAAATACATTGCATGACATTCTATGCAATATTTATTTGTTATTAATAGATTATATTTGTTTGTCATTAATGACAAATGAAATTGCATGGCACATTTCATTAGTGAAATAATTTGATATTTTAAACTGGCTCAGCATTGACCCTTTTGACTCCACAGTTGGACTATTAAAACTGCATAAGTAAGAATCTTGTGTCAAAATTCTATAATATTATTGGTGGATTGCATGATATAAAATTAGGTACCCTTCATTGTGCTGCAATACTTAAAAAAATAATAATAATTAAACAAAACTTTATATATGTTCACCCAATCAAAGGTTAAATCTTTTTATTTTAATTACAAATTTCACCATAATTTGCTTGTGGAGAATTTCATTTTTTTTTATTTTTTAATACCACAAAAGATAACACCCCACTTTTATTTAAAAAAAATGATTAGAGCGGCTAAAAATGAAAAAATAAATCAAAATATCCTTAGAAAATGATCTTAAACATTAGTCTTAGAAAATGATCTCATAGATTGACGCATGATTACGTTTATAAAACACATTTTTTTGTTAGAACAATAATTGTAAATTCACAATATGAAAATAAGAAAAAAAAAATCAGTACAATTAAACAAATAGAATAAAAATAATGAGATTCAAATGGCCTGGGAGGGAAGCGTACTGATGATACGATCCTTAATGTAGATTAAGCATTGGGTGCACTAATTTGTAACTCTCTCTTCTACTCTGGAGATACAACCCATTCTCGTCTTGATTATGAGTACACCACGACTAATCAAAAAAACTTCGAATTAATCATGCCCCTCTAATGTCCAAAAAAGAAGAAGGAAAGTTGATAGAGAAAGCATGAGAATTTTGAATTTTTCATCCACTTTCAAGCTCATATTCTCATCAATTTATAATTGAAAGATGAAAGAAAAATTATAAATATATCTATGATTTATTATCAAAGTAAAATAATATGAGGTGAAAAATATCATAAATCAAATTTGTTATTTCTTAATCTTATAAAAATACTTGATCAACTCTAAAATTGTGAGAACTATAATTATAAATTTGTAATATAAAAAAAAAAACTCAACACAATTAAGCAAATAAAATCAAAGTAATGAGATTGAAATAGTGGGAGGGAGGCATGTCAATGAAATTATCCATAAAGTAGATCAAGTCTTGGATTCAGCAATCTACGGCTCTCTCTTCCACTCTAGAGATATAACTCATCCTCTTGCTTTGTTTGTGTGCTCATCACAACCAATCAACAAACTTCAAACTAATTGTGTGTCTCTAGTTGCCAAAAATAAAAAAAAAGAAAGTTGATGGAGAAAGTATGAGAGAATTTGAAATTACTCATCCACTTTGAAGCTTATATTCTCGTATATTTATAATTGAAAGATGAGAGAAAATTCATGAATACAATTCATGATTTATAATCATTAAAATACGTATTTTATGTCATAAACTTATTCAATGATTTAAATTTAATTTGATTTATGTTATATGTTATAACATTAAAAATTTATAAGATTAATAATATTAATTTAATGTTTATTAAATTATACATATTTAACATTACATATTGTGCATCATGAATGCACTAACACTGATCTCGAGGAGTTCCAATGGTCCAGAAAGAAAGAAGCACAACAATGGAGAGCCCATTGACAAATGATCAAAAGGCCCACAACCATATGGATGCAACTAACCAAGCTAGGACAAAAGAAACGAACATAGTCCGAACCGATCGAGGTAGAGCAAGAGAAATCATCACTCGAGCTAAAGCAGGGCGAAGTCATTGACTTACCTCCCAATAGATCTGACTCAAGGAAAGGATCTAGTTCCTCGCCAGCACCTCGCCAGCCGCCCTTGAAAATCCCCAAAGGTTCCTCATCAAGGATTAAGGCGTGGCTATACAATACATCCTAACAATCCCCCCGAAGGATTTCCTCGTTAAGAAATAAGTTATCTATCGAGTTACGATGATTCACCATCTACTCGATGACCTAGTCTCGTTCTGCCGACAAAAGCTTCTTATTCAGTGATCGAGGGGTCGATAGTGAGACTAAATCAATAGATCAAAAAAATTTAGTCGACCGAGTTAGTTATGTCGACCAAAAGCTAATCAAGTCTATCTGACTGACCGCACTGATATAGCCTAACCGATCGAAGTATCCTTATTGAGTCAAAGTTATGCTAGCCAAGTCGACCCTATGTAGCCCCCATTAAAGTAGAGGCAAAAATGTAATCAGATATTGTATTCTCTCCCTTATAAATATGGAGATCATTTTATAAGAAAAGAATAATAGACGAGGTTTTACTATTAATTATTGTTCACTCATTCCTCTATCTGCATCCCATTTCTTACATTCTACTCATCGGGGTGTAATTCACGAACAAATCATAATTCAACACATACATAACATTATAATGTAAACAACTATAATATTTTTTTTCCGTTAACAACAATTTCTTCGTAGGGAAAACAATTAGACTGCATAGCTTAACATAACTAATATTAAAATTTTGAATTTCTATGGCTTGACTTCTGAGTTTAAATTGTAAATTTTGGCATAGTACAGGTTAGCATCAAGTAAAAAGAGAGAGAGAGAGAGAGAGAGAGATAGAGCATGGGCAATTTAGTTGGTTTATGCTCATTTGAAAATTAAAACTTGCTAAATTAATTTATTTTTTAATAAAAAATGTGGTTAATATGTACCCGGCATACAGTGTCAAATCCAACATCAGTCTCCACAAATTGATTCTTTAGATCTCCATTCAAAGTAACAGGTACACCAACCACCTGCCAATTTAACTTAGTTAATAACATTATATTCATAGTTCTGAAATCATGAAGATTAACAAATTACATACCACACAATTGCTATGTATTCGATATCTATTTTCAAAACACTAAAATTCTTAATGTCACGTCAAAAATACAACCATGACTTACTTTTAAAAGGAAAATACGCTTTTTCATGCATATGCTTGAATGTAATTATGACATTAAAGTTTTAACAATGTTAATATCAAACTATTGATTTTAGATATATAAATACATAATAATTATGTGATATGTGTGTAAATTTCTCAAAAGCAAAAGAAACAATTTTATTACCTTGGTCTGACATTTTGTCTTTGCAAAAGTCTCAGCTAGGTGAGCAGCATCTGTATTGGATGTTACACCTTAAGAAGACCAACAAAACATATTAATTAGTAGATACAACTGCTATTTTAGTACAAACATGAATAATTAGTTTAATAAAGTAATTACCCCCAATAATCACAAGACCGTTCAATTTCAATGCTTCACATGCAACTTTAACAGCATTGATTTGCTCATTTGTTCTTATTCGATCCTTCGTTCGGCCTAGCAAATCAAAACCGCCTTCAAGAGCAACAAATACACATTCTTGAGAAAATTGCTGAAGATTTTCAGAATAATAGACAAATATTTGTTGAATATTAAGAAAAAAAGAATCAAATTATATGAACCTTGGTTTTTGTAAGAAGAAATAATATCATCTGTGATTTCTATAGTTTTCTGAGCAAATAAGCCTTCAGTACCACCTTTGCAATGAATAAATTGGAATCAACGTATAATCATGTTAGAAAATAGAATAGCAAGCTACAAAATGTTAAGAAGATGTTGCCAACATGAGAACATTTACAAATTAGAGAAATTATATAAAACAAGCATACATATAATTATGAGTGTGTGCATGCGTGCGGGCGTGTGTGTATGGTGCAAGCACCGTGACTCTTTGGTTTACAGCTGTGTTGTCAGTATGAATCTCCTGGTGGGTTCGAGCCTGCCTGAGTGCGACTGCCTTAAAGCATGAGATCGAGTGGTTAGGCACGTGAACTTGGTTGGGGGCTCGTATCATAGCCTCCGACCAATCTTTTTAAAAAAAAGTAAAAATAAAAATTTCAACCATTTAATTAATTTCAAATCATTGGAAAGTGTTGACACTTCAAAGTTATAGTCGTCTCATCCCATCGATATATATATATGTTTCTATGATGAATATTAGGTATTCTAAGGCTACATTTGGTTGCTTGGAATTAGATGAGATGATTTTTAAATTAAATGTCGATTAAATCATTATTTGATCGAGCGTAGTTAGAAATTGCATTGAATTAGTTCTTGACAATAACCTAAAAAAAGATTACTCAAATGTAATGATTTTTCAGCCTTACATACAAAATGAAAATAAAATAATCATTTTCTCTTTTATAAAATAATGTAAGAAAAAAATGCACTAGAGCTACAAATTTCAAAGAAACATATACCTATAAAGCCAAGCACAACACTTTCAGGATTATGAGATTTTATTGCATCATGCAGGCCCCAGACGACATTATGTCCACCTGGAGATGGCCTCCCACAAAATACAACACCAACCCTGCAAAAAAAATTTTGCAAAAAAAATTGGGCAATTGCACTTCAGCCAATTATAATAGAAGGAGCAAAAGAACTGTAAATAAATTAGGAAAACTTTTTCATTTGTTATAAATAAACTAAAAGAACATTTTTATATAAAGATGATTACATACAGACCACCAAAAACATTGTTATTTACAAATTAACCGCCGATGTTATTTTTTTGAACTGCTGAACTGATGAATTTACATGTGCCACAATCAAACTATTAAGAATTTGATAAAAAAAAATGAAAAGTATATGTTGGAATTTTACCATGAACTTTGATATTTGAGTTGCAAAATGGATGAAACAGGGTGGTTGATTTGTAAATAGTAAATTTGGGTGCTATGTATGTTATTGCCCCTTTTATAAAATGCATATCAACTTGCTATACAAGTTCTCTTACTTATTTACATGTTGGCCCTACCCATATAATTTCAGGCGCAAAACTTGGTTGTTTGGTTGGTTGTTCTCAAAATACATGCATTTTAGTTTCAAAAAATGCCTGCATTGTGTGTAACTAAAATGCATGTATTTTGAAAATACATAAGTTGTTAAGTTGGATATAAATCAAATGAATTGAAATATTTTCTTATGTTTGTTAGACTACGGCTCTGTTTGGGTAGTTTATTTGGTGCGGTGCGTTTTCAGGACCATTTGAGTAACTTGTGTTTTGGCAGCTTATTCAAAAATCAATATTTTCAAACCGTTGAAATCAGCATTTTCACACCGTCACTGGTTAGGTGCGGTGGCAGCTTTCTAGTTGCAGTCTAGATTTTTCAAAAAAAAAAATTTATAATAGTCACCACAATTTCTTGAATAACATATTATTTTTCAGCAGCTTATTAATAAGTTGCAACTGCCCCAAACATCTCAATATATTGAAATACAAGAGATGACATCGACGAGATTACTCAATGGGACGATGGCAAACATGACACGAGATTTCAAAATGATGAAATAGAATGAAAATGTACTTTATGGTATTTTAACTTCGTTAAAATTTTACTTTTTTGCATTTATTTTGCTTCAAAACAAAAATCAAAAAGCATTTTTTTTTTTAAATTGTAAGGGAGCATTGAAGTGCAAATGATAATTCAATGAGGGTGACGGTGGGCGCAACTCAATATTTAGAAATCATCAAATACACCCCCTTTAAATTTTACTGTGTTTCTCTTGCTTCAAATCAAACACAAAAAAGAGTTAAAATGCATGAACATGAAATGCAATACACTGCTAATGTTTTCGTTCAATTTGGCAGATTGGCACGAACCATCCTTAAAAATGAAAGAAAGATTAAAAAGAATAAGAACCTTAAAATTGGGTGTTCGGCGATAATTTGGGCATCGGAGACCTTCATTGTAGTCCTCATGAAATGAGCCAAAGGCTGCCCATATGTACATGGAAAGGCTTGGCTTATGATATGTAAATTGTTGGGGTCTATAGTGGTTGTTCCATCACCATACTCCAACCTCATAGTAGTCCCCTACCAACAAAGACAAAATAGTTTTACTAAAGTTAGGTGATTAAAATTTGTATTGCTTTACATGATTGAATTAAAAATAAAACTTATATGTCATACATAGCTACATAAAACTTTGATAAACTTTGATAAGAATTGTAATAAGTCAAAGCTCAGATTATAGATCTGAACTTCATTATCACAAGGCTTTGAAATTCGTGCATTTTAGGGATAAATTTTCTATCAGCGCATCCGGAGACCAGATTGTGATCAGCAAGGATTTAATATCCGTTGATTTGCTTTGAAATTCGTGCATTAACATGATTAACCAATCATAATTTATAGTTCACTAATCTCAAATTAAATCCAACAGACATGAAGCAATCCTCGCCAAAATCTAAGAAAATTTCATCTTTTGGTGCTAGAATAGGCAGACATCATCTAGCACCAAGAAAAAAACAGAGTTTTTAATCAACAGAACTGTTAAAAGTTTATTCTTTGAAACCAAATACAGCTGACACAGGAGAAACAATGGCGGAACAGGGATTTAAAAATGAAGGGGGATGGATAATTGCATACAGATCATCCGAAACATTGATATTTATAAATTAACCACCCAGGTGATTTTTTTGAACTACAGAACCGAGGTATTTACGCGCGCCACAATCAAACTTCGATAAAAATGAAAAAAATATGGGTTGGGGTTCTGCCATGAATTTTGATATTTGAGTGAGAATTTGAAAATTGGATGAAAGAGAGTCGTTGATTTGTAAATAGCAAGTTTCAGGTGTTCTGTATGCAATCGCCCCCAAACATAAACCCATTTAAGAGAGCGAGGGGGAGAGACATAACCATATATATAGAGGAAGAGAGAGAGAGAGGAGACCTGAAGGCATGGAGGAAGCTCTGGCTGGTATCGAGTTCTCTCCTTCTGAAGATCTGAGAGCTCTCTCGCTGCACATTAAGCTGAATCCATCTCTCTCTCTCTCTCTCTCTCCCTCTCTCTCCCTCTCTCCCTCTCTCCCTCTCTGCTTACTTTCCTCGTTCACTGCTTTCTATTTCTATGACAAGCAAGCTTTTGAATCTGAAGGTCTTTTTATTGGTTTGGAATGAGAGAGAAAAAGCTGGAATTTTTAAAAGGCGTCTCTTTTATTTTTAATTTGAATACATGAGAAAGTATAAAAAAAAAGCAGACTTTGAGTCATGGAATCAAATATAATGAGTTATTAGCTGATTTGAGTCATTTTATTTCTACTTCGAGTTAAATTGAATAGATTTCAAGTTGGAACAAATCAAATTGTGATTTCGAGTAGTATTGAGCTCGATTAATTTTAAGTGAGTTAGCTGGAAATTGATATAACGAATCATGAGCCAATTTCAAATTAACCCCAACTCGACTCAAAATTGACTCGTTAATAATCTTATTTCTAGTATCCAAACTATAATATTTATATTTATAGTTTTTTGATGCATAGTAATAAGAATAATATAATGTGATAGATTTAGGGTCTGTTTGGGGCAGCTGCAGTTTATTGAATAATCTATTGATAAGCTAGATGCGGTGGCTATTACAAATTTTTATTTTTATTTTTTTAAATCAATTTGCAGTCAGAAAGCTGCACTGGACCTACATAAGTGCGGCGTAAAAACGCAGTTTTCAGCTTTTTGAAAATGCATAAGCTGTCAAAACAAAGTATACCGAAACAGGTTATGTGCGTGTTCAAAACGTCACCGCACCAAATAAGCTGCCCCGAACTGACCCTTAATTGTTATGCATTTATATAGGAAAATTTAGGTATTAGTTATATAAATTTATAAGAAGCGTGGGGTATCTATGTAAATCTTTCTTATTTATATATATTACATCTATATATATTATTGACCGGTCAGATCCAGTCACCGCTTTGACTATCAACCTTCATTGCTCCGCCGTTTTTGTGGAAAGCGTAATGTTCCCGCGTCAGAGGCGGTAACCTTAACGTCGCCGGTTGTTTCCAACCGCAAATGGGAACAAAAAACGGTTTGCTATTTGATATAAAACAATGGAGAGAGCATATTCTAGTTAAAATTCACGCAACATAAATTTTTAATTTTTTAATATTAGTGTTTTATTAAAATAAATAAATAATTATTTATTTACTATTACAATGTCAATATAAATTTTAAAATTTATAATTCATTTAATTAAATATTTACATATACAAAGATCTTAATATAAGTAATAAATGTTTTTAAATTTTGAATATATATGATTGGATTTTTTTAGCCCGCATTCGAGTCGCACGTCGGCAGTGAAAATTATAGTATTAGATCGAACTCAATAGTCTAACTCAAGCTTGATATCACGAGCCTGAACAAAGTTAGAACGAGATATTACATAGAAACCTGCTCAACTTTGATCTACTGAAAAATATGCATAATAAATATATTTTTGTCGTCATTTAGTCTGTTATGTAGCTCGCCGCTAAGTCGGCCTGAAAATTATAAATAAAGGAGGCGGTTAACTCTTACTCGAAATTTAACACGTTTGATTCAATATTAGTTAAAGTTTGGCCTGAGACTATGATACGAGCCCCTGACTAACCTCATGTGTTTAACCATTCGTACGTCGCACATAGGCGGGATCGAACCCATGACCACAGAGGACTTGTGCTTGGTTGCACCACCAAAGAGTCAAGACAAACAGCAGATCCATAGCTAGTATATAATGCACCAAATAGTACAATCCATAGCTAGTATATAATGTACATAATGCACATAATGGGACTTGAATGGCTTACTGGAGGATTTCCAGAAGGTCAATAGTCATGACTCTTCGCCCATCCTCCTCTTACCTTTGTCAAAAATATTTAAAAAATAAAGAATTATATTTTATATATACACTTTCATGGTATATACTCAATAAAAAATAAGAATTTGTAAAAAAAGAAAAATAAGAGTTGTGATTTTATTATGACTTTTGATATTTGAGAGGGAGTTTGAAAATTGGGTGAAAGAGGTGCTAGTTTTGTAAATATTAATCTTTAGGGTGCTATATAAAAAAAGGTTGTACTATTTCACTTCTAATCGCATGTAATTATTAAATATTCTCTATATTCTTCTCATAACATCACTATATTCAATATATTCAGGGGTTGGTTGGGATCACTTTTATTTTTTATATTCTTATTTATTATTTATTTTTTTATTTTGTTTATATTTTGATTTGAAATAAAAAATGCCTAAAAATATGTAACAAAATATATGAAGCAAATATATTTTTAAAAATAAAAGAAAATTTTAAAATTAAGATGATAATTAATATTGATTCATAGATTTTATCATCAATTGAATATTTAATTTTTCAATTATAAACTTCAATCAATACAACTACTTTTACAAACACAACAAAATTCTCCACTTAAATAAAGAGCTCCCGAGTAATAAAATAAGATTTAACACAAAAGAGAAAATAATTAATAATGACACAAGAAGTTTTTACGTGAAAAACCTGAAAAAAAGAGAAAACACGAGGACTGACCCAGATGGTGTTCCATTATAAAAAGATATTTACAGTTGCATCCATTTGTCCCACAAGTTGAAATGAGTTATTAGGTTACACACACACACACTATATATATATATA
>NW_018164444.1:30711082-30711284 GCF_001263595.1 Phalaenopsis equestris | reverse complement strand
TCTCTCTCTCTCTATATATATATATATATATATAATATTGATTTTTCATGCACTATGTCTTGTGTTGAGATGTCTGCGCCATGTGCCACTATTCGAGAATCCCGCACCACAGGGGATCGAACACTTGGTCTGAGGGGACTTACAGTGACCCCGACACCAACAAGCCAAGGCTTGTGCACATAAGTAAAATGTTACATCCTTA
>NW_018164444.1:30707657-30710982 GCF_001263595.1 Phalaenopsis equestris | reverse complement strand
CCCGCTTTGTTAAATAGCATCGATATCCTTGTTCTTTTCCTCAAGCCTAATCTGCAACCCAAATACAGATCTTTCCTAATTCTCCTAACACCTAAACTATTCATTGATCTTATTTCACCATCTTCTCTCTGTTTTCCTGTAAGTTTATCGCAGATTTCTAGTTTTTATGGCATTGTTTTTTGTAACTTATGTTTTGAATCAAGCAGCAAACGTTTATCCATTTGCAGCAAACGAGAATCCCTATTTAAAGTTCTTCAAGTTTTGCAAGAGAGGGAGACGCTTGTAGATTGCTGCATAATATTAGAGTTTTTGTTTATTCCTTGTTGAGCTGCATAATATTAGAGTTTTTGTTTATTCCTTGTTTTTTTTTTTTTTTGTTAATTAACCTCATAATTATTCGCAAAAATAGGATCCTCATTGCAATCATCTTGTAAGTTTTGGTTGAGAAGGGTGGCCTGGGTAGATGGATTGGTAAGTTCAGAGCTGATTTCTGCTAATTAACAACCTTCATACATTTTCCTGCAGAGCGATACAGTCCTTTGGTGCAGATTTTTATTTCGAAGAGTATGGTCCTATTTTTAGATGCATATCTTGCTTTAAATGGCTACTCTCTCTCTCTCTCTCCAGTTTTGTAAAAATTTTAAACTTCATTCTGTTGTAATAGTGATATAGAAGTTGGTTCCTTTTGAACACAGTTCCTTTAGCTTGGAAAGGGGATCTTAATTTCTTTTGCATGCAGGATTAGCGATGTCTGTTTGTTTTCTTTCATCTTATTTGGTTGTTTTAACACTTGTTATGCTTGTGTTGTTGGTAAAATCAGTTTTTGTTGTAATGTGTATGATATTTAAGATTGATACTTGTTTGCATCATTTTTTGATGTTACATGTGTAGGATATCCGCTCAAACGACTTTAGGATATGCTTCACGAACATATGACTCTCCGAGGATCGGCATATCCGTCTTCGATCCTCTGGCAAGTGGCCAAGATCGTTTTTCTATGCTTTGAACATAGATGAGGTAAGGGCAAGCCGACATTACATTGATGGCACGGCGCAACACCAACAATACAAGCCCTAAATTGGCTTGCTCGTGAGGAATTATCTTTTAGATGACTTTGAATGCCGGAACGGACAACACAGAGGAGTTTGGAACATTTTTTCCTCTTAGGGAGGGCCTTCCAAGTTTTGCCACGTGGCCAAAATCACCAGAGCCTGAAAATAGCCCCAAACAGGGTAGGCATGGCCATGCCCATATGATGGGGCGTGACCACGAATAGAGATGGCCACACAACGTCTTTCAGTATGTTTTGATTCTTTTCATTGCCAAGTCTCTGTTTCTCCATCCAGACGTCTTCCGACTGTCGTGATAAGCCGTTGGACCGATCCTAAGCCAAAAATGGCCTTTGAGCTAACCTGGCAAACGATCCCTGAGAAGATTAATATTATTGATATTACCGACCTTTGATCTTGTGATAGGGCTTCTTATAATTTCATGTGATGTGGAAGGAAAACTATTACGTGCGGCCGACCGGATGGTTCGGACGACGGTCTGAATGTGGCCACGGCGCCGTGTATTGCACAGCGGCACATCCGGACATATGGTCGCCGCACGTAATATTTCTTTGATGTGGATGGGATCAAATCTTATGCATTGTCCTAAGTACGACCATTGAAATACTAACATTTATTCAGTTCTTCGATAGCTCTCGCCCATACTATTTGGTCAAATTACATGGCACTTTCCACTCCATATTTTGAGAAAAAAAACTCTTTGATTTTTTTTTAGTGAGATGTTTTATTAGAATGTGCTACTATTAATCATTCAAAAATTAGATTGAGTTATTCAATTATGTTAAGATGCTTACAATAGATGCATGAGACTGAAGGTCAATGAAGCCGCCAATGTTCTTTTGGTTCCTTCGGCATAATGATCACATTGACTTTAAAGGAAAACATATCACAAGAGAGAAGATGAAGAAAGTACACGCTCCATACTTAATGAATTACAATAACAAGCCCTTTTAGATGATGGGGCTAGGGAGACGTGGGAAGAGATGCCAGATGGAAAAGATGGAAAAAGACAATAACCAGAAGTAAAATGTAGAGCAGATTCATGATATTTCTCGGCTTTGAATCGCTACTCTGCTATGGATAATTTCAATATTTTTTTGTAACCAACGAATGGTATTGTGCTGTTAACTGTAATTTTTTTATTTGGTCTTTATAGATAATTTGAAGAGTATAGATTGTGTTGTATGGATATTAATGTTCTACGCCTCCATTTCTTTGTGATTTCTGTATCATTATATGTTACTTGTTAGAAAGGCAACTGTAAGTTCTGTTGGATATTTTGTGACCGCCAGTAATCGCAAATCCTGCGCAAGCTTTTGTTTACTTACCAAATGGGATCTCAAATCAGTCATTGCAATTATTGATAATTGTTGGGACGTTTTAAACTTTTTGCTATAGTAATTTAGTACAGTTACTTGTGACCAATTGCGTGTGTTCATAATTGAATTTTACGTGTAGGGTAATTAAGACCAGTTGTGCAATCGCTTGATTACTTGCAGACCAATTTGGCGGTTGCTCAAAAGGCATAATTCATGTTAATGGTAGCCATGTTATTGCCCTTCGATTTTCATATTAATAAGGATTTTTATTAAAATAATGGGTACTTTTCAAATATGCCACGCGTTTTGGGTGTATTTACATATTAAAACTTAAGTTTTAAAGTTTGCCTAAATAATATCTTAATTTTAACGCCAGACTAAAATTTTCACGGATATTAATGTTACTAATAGAAGTATGATTTTGATGCATATGTTATGATGTTATTAAGGCAACTAAGTTGTTACTTAAGTAGATATTAAAATATGTTCAAACATAAGAATTGTGTAATATGTATAAAAATCCCTCTAAAAAATTTTAAAAAACCCATTATTTGCTATTATGAAAAATATGTAAAATATACGCCAGCCACAGATAACAATGCTTGAGGCTCTCATTTTCTCACACACACAGATATATATATATATAAACATGCATACACATACAGAGAGAGAGAGGGAAGGAAAAAAAAAGAGAGAGAGAGAGAGAGAGACTCATTCACATGCTTATCTCCCGATGCCTATTTATTCACATATCTAATGCCTAAACAGCATTATTTTTTATATTTATACCACCCAAATCTCTCATGCGTTGCAGTAAAAATACAATCATTTTTTTTAGAAAGTTAAATACGCATATTCATATATAAGTAATTTGGCAAGTGAACAAATTGAAAAGTGTTAGATACGTAAATACATAGGTATTGAGCGGTATTTATG
>NW_018164444.1:30701917-30707557 GCF_001263595.1 Phalaenopsis equestris | reverse complement strand
CAAAAACTTTGCATAACTTGGCATCTGTTCCAAAGAATTAGTGAAAGTAAATATTTATCATTAACTTCTTAAGTATTTCCATGAACTTTAAAAATTTTTTATCCAAATCTTGATGTCTAAATCTTTGAGGAAATGGAGGTGGCGATCTTTCTAAATTGATTTTAGTTGAAGAAATTAATTTTTTCAGACCCTTAGAAACATGTTCTTCAGGTCTTCTAGTTTCATTTATTTCTCTCACAATTTCTTTCTCTTTTCTAACGAGATCCTCTATCTCCTTCCACTTTTTAATTGGACAGCTTCTACCTGTTCATTATTGTTCTCATTAGGGTTGATCTCAGTGTTTCTACGAAGTGTTCCTTGGGGTATATTGCTAAGTGAATTAGCAATTTGTCCCAGTCGATTCTCTATGTTTCTAATCACAGCATTTTGACTTTATAATTGGTTTCTCATTTGCGATACCACGTCTTCTATAAACATCTTATCCTCAAATTGTCGATCATTTTTAGAGTCCAGTGAATATAAAGGTCTATAATTTGTGTTCCCCTGTTTATTCCAGCTTCCATTAGGATTTGCATGATTATTTTCCTATTGTTGGTTTCCACCTCAAGTAGTGTGATTCTAGTTAAAATTAGGATGGTTCTTCCAACATGGGTTGTAAAAGTTAGAATACAAGTTGTTTATTGCATTTAATGTCTCATATGATAAGTTAGAATCAATCATATGCCCTAATAAACTTTCCCCACTGGAGTAAATTGAGGCTGGTTCATTCCAAATTGGTCTAATTTCCTTGATATTGTAGCAACCTGAGATATAAGAATTGCAATCGCATCTGTATCATGAACATTGGTAACCTTTTCAGGATTTACCCTAGTAGAGAGCCATTGAAATTCATCTATAGCCATTAATTCAATTAACACATATGTTTCATCAAATGGTTTTGATCTTAATGATTCACCAGTGACAGTGTTAATTTTAGACCTAAGGGATCCTACTAACCCATTGTAAAAAGTTTGAATGATTAACCAATCGGGCAGAGCTTGGTGTTGACACTTTCTTAGGAGTTCCTTAAATCCTTCGCAGGCTTCATATATTGATTCCTCTTTATACTGACAAAATGAGATAATATTGTTTCTAAGTTTAGTAGTCCTTGAAGGTGGAAAATACTTAGCTAGGAAATTAAGAGTTAATTCCTCCTAAATTTTAATAGAGCCAGGTGCTAATGAGTATAACCACATTTTAGCCTTATCCCTTAGTGAGAAAGGAAAAAGTCTTAGTCTAACAACATCGCCTGACATGCCGTTATAATGAAATGTAGCACAAAGTTACAGAAAACTTGATAAGTGTAAATAGGGATCCTTTGAAAGAGTTCCCCCAAACTGATTGTTCTGCACCAGTTGGATAATCTTATGATTTAGTTCAAATGAGTCCGCTTCTACGATAGGGGTTTGTATACTTGAGTGAATTTCAACAGTCGTAGGATATACATAATCCCTCAAAGAATTATGATGATTTTCCAAGTTGTTATTTTGAATGTTTTCCATTTCCATTTCTAGTTTTTCAAGTCCTTTTGTTTTTTGATATTTTTTCTTTTTTCTAACTTGGGATCATAAGGTACAAGTCCTGCAGATTCTTTATTTTGCATACACAACATAACAAATAATATATTAATAATTAAACAAATAAAATAAAAGATATATTAATCACAACAAAATATTTTCACAAAAATTCCTTTATTCCTGCAATTTTATTTAAACTTCAGCAAAATTATATATATTGCACAAGCTAATCTTTCAGTGGGAGTAACGATAAGATAACAAGTACGCCTTTATGGTTTTATTTAATTTCTGTCATTTTATTTACTGCAATATACTCTTGCTTTAAAATATTATACATTCTTCGTTGTAGATTTTACTTCACTTGCGAAAAAAAAACAAACTTTCCAAAATCAATCAACTTTTTCAAAATTGAACAATATTTTAAAAAGAAAAACAAAAAAAACAACAATTTCATAACAGTCCTTTTGAATTTATGGGAGCCCTTGGATGAGGTGACCCATAGTTGCTAACAAGATCTGGCTAGTTTAAATGATCTCAACAACTCGTTTAAGCTAAGTAAATTCAATAGAAAATAGTGGTACCAGAACTAAGGAACCGTAGGATCCTAGCTGGTGTCGCTCTAATCAACTTTAACCCCCCCATTTTTGAACTGAAACTTGTCATTTAAACCTTTAACTTTTAGGATTTAGGACAGCTACTTTGATGAAGAACTTGGAGCTACCCCCGTCAGCAGCATCAAAAGGATGTATAGAAGAACAACTTCGAGAGAGCAAATGGATCTACAACAATAATCTCTTCCTTAATATTAAACAAAAAGCCATTGGACTTCGAGGTGGTCCATCTAGTGCGACATAAATCCTCAACTTTATCTTTAGGCTTTAGCACAATTGTTTTGTGCAATTTAAGTCCTAACTCGACTTAGGTTCTGAGATTGTCATTTATTGCGACATAAACCCTCATATCTTCTAAGCTCTTTGTGTGATCGTCTCACACAAATGTAAGCCCTAAATAATAATAATTGGTAGGATGAAACATTAAATAATATCATCTCACCACAATTGAAGCCAAACTATAGGATAGCTTGGGAAGTCACTGAGGTTCTTTTCAGGATCCGTGGCATCCCTTAGTCTTCATTCCTTTGGATTCCAAAATAAAATTTTCCAAATTTGATCTTCTCCCCTTTGACACTCCTTTGTGAAACCATATTTTGATGGTCAAAGACTAGTTTTTAAAGAGACTGTAATATTGGGTCACCTAGAATAAAGACTAGGAATGTCAGACTGACAAAATTAAACCAAACGCTTTATGGGAGGCAACCCATAGTTATCGTTGTTTATTTTGTTTTTTTGTTCTTGTTCAAAATATTTTACATATATTAATATATTTGTGCTTCTATAGAATTCACATATTTGTGAAAATTTAACATTGAAAAAATATTTAAAAACATCTTAGTTACCTAATTGTATGGAAAAATTGAGAGTTTATTGGATTGAAATCGAAATGGCAAAATTTTTTGGAACTGGCGCATGATGCGCCACATTCCAGAGAGCTGACACATGATGCACCAGAATCGACGCATGAATCGCTTCGACAACAAAAATGACTTAAAACGTTTCAAATGGAGATTTTTTGGCAGTTTTTGTTGATTTTTTGTAGGTTGTTCTCATTATAACTCCCAAAAACTGATTCTAAATTCAATTTTAAGGGGGAAAACGAGGGAAGAGTCAATAGTTTTCAATTTCAATGGCGTCCCACTCTAAAAATTCCGCTGGATTTGGAATTTTCAATTAGAAAAAGTTCATCCATTTCGATGCGCAAAAGAGAAGTTGCACAATCGTGTTCTAGTGAAGAAGAGGCTAATCAAAGAAAGGGGGCTTGTGAATCGAGGATTCAATACACCAAGTACTTTATTTGCAGGGATTATTGCACAGGGACATTGGGAATTGTTTTATTACACTACTTCCACCGTAGTCGTCCCTGTGGTGAAAGAGTTTTATGCAAATCTACATGAAATCAAGCAAGGAATTGTCTGTGTACGAGGCGGGTTTGTGCAATTCACTCCTTCAAGAATAAATGAGATATTTATAATTGAAAATGTACCTATCTGCCATTACACAAATTTACCCCTACGAGAGATAATGTGAATGAACTCTATCAGTACCTTATGGATGAAGATGCGAATTGGGAGGCCAGAGTACACTGCCACTGGATCTCTATATGGCAGGCAACTCCATCGATGGTCAACCATGTCCTAATCAAAAGACGAGAGTTTTGATTGAAAAGAAAAAGGAAGGACTCGGCACCGGCACATTATCGAGAAGGGAGATACCGCATATAACCTACATCTTACCATCCATCGTGGACTTCTGTATTTCAAACTCACTGGACAGGAGAGCTTACTTACCCACTAGATTCATTCAGATAATTTTATTTGGTAAAGAAAAGAGCTTGAAAACTTGCTAGCTAGCTTGCCTAGCGCCTTCTGATTGCTGGAACTTTCATGCTGGATTGACTGACCTAGATCTTGATCTTTGCCTGCCTTGAGAGTCAAAAGAAAAACAGAGGTTTGGACATCTCTAGCGCCTTTCTTTTCTTCAGCGACTAGGTACGCACTTCGCCATGAAAGATCTTGGTGAATTGAGGTACTTTATCGGTCTTGAGGTTTCTCAAACATCTCGTGGGTACATCATGAGCCAACATAAGCCCTTGATTTGCTCGATTTACCGCTACATACTACTGACTATAGAGGGTCGACACTCCTGAAAGCTCATAGTTCATTATTCTTCACATGCGATCCCACATTTTATCGGATTGAAACAAACCTCATCTACCTTACTGTCACGCGACCAGACATTGCTCATGCAGTTCCTAAGAAAGTAAGCTAGCGCCTCTACTTCCAAACGGAGCGCTCTATTCAAAGCTCAAAGCCGGAGTGCGTAAGCAAAGAAAAGAGTTTGCTGGATGGAATTCCGTCGAGTGCGGAGGACTGAAGACGTAATAGTACTAGGTAGTTCGAATCTTCCTTCGCCAACTAACTGAGACAGGTGGCCTCAGTTCACTTGTCCGCTCATAACTACCTCGTAAAAAAAGTACGAGAGAGAATCAACATGTTCCTCCATACGCCGGCTGACATCATCCCAGCAGCCTTCTCAAGCTATATGTCTATTCTTCTTCAATCTCCTGCCCGGGATTCTGTGATCGAATGTGCTTGTCCTGTTGTACTCCCAGAGCTTGATCCTATCTTACCATTCTCTAATTCGAACTCCCATCCCTATCCCGGTCTTGAGATGCCTTTTCCGCTGAGGAGGTTTTCATCAACTGCTCCTCCAGTTCAATCTCTCTCAAAAATGCTTGGACTGGTATTTTGATGTATGTCTGCTTAATGAAGATTCAGCGAAAACATCGCCATAGGATCAGAATGTTCCAGTTCAAAGCAGTCTCCTCCTCGCTAAAAAAGACCGGTCTTCTCTTATCTTACAAAGACGAAAGAGCTTCATCTCGTCATCCATATGAGAAATGAGAAAGCAGAAACTAGCGCTTCTCTCAAATGAAAAGAACTGACCTCCATTCCGTCTCCTACCGGGTCTACGCCATCTTTGTTTTAGCCATGGGCGATTGAGAAAAAGAGAGTTCACTTCTTCCGATTCCGCATTCGTTTCGTTAGTTCGTGCCTCCACTAAAATATCTCTCTTCATTTCTTTCTCAAGAGCGAAAATTCCACCCTCTAACTAGACTAAGTTCCTTCTAGCCCTTCAAAAAAGAAGTCATCTTGAGAATTTCTTGCTTCTAAAAGATCTATTTTTGCCCGGATTCTACCATTCTGAACCGGGCTTTTCCTCCTTATACCTTCGATTCAGTGGGAGTGTCCTCCCATCAAGCCTATACTAAGTAAGTGTGACTAGAATCTTCCGTTCAATAGATATGAAAAACGTATGCTTGATTCTCTCTATTCTGGAATGAGCGGGAGCAGAGCTGCTGTAGGTATTGGAAACGTACTGAGTTGATCGATCTATTCCGCTAAGAACCTTGGACATGCCTTTGGGGGCCTCTCTCAATATGACAGATAGAAAAGGAAGGTGGGGCA
>NW_018164444.1:30684417-30694417 GCF_001263595.1 Phalaenopsis equestris | reverse complement strand
TTCTACCAGATGAAGCAGCAGGCATCGGTCCTTAGAATATCTAAAAAAGAGATGGTTGTGGCGCGAAGTACTCTTGTGCACCTACGTCACTCGGCTCGCGCGCAATCCCGCCCCGTTATGTTATGGAAGAATTGAGCTTCTTGCTGGGCTGGTTATTCAGAGCCAGCAATTGGCTGCTTCGTCCGTCCCGTCCGTAGCGCTTCGGAAGTCACTGTGGCGTGGCTGAATGTAGAGCAGTCCGCGACGGAAGCCTTTTTGAGAAGTCAGTAGATTATTGAGAACTTCGGAAGATGGTCAAGGTAGCTTGCTTCCAAGCCACTGCACTAGATGCGCATGTAGTCGTAGCTGCAGTCCTGTCCTGCCGGTAGCAAAAACGCCAAGAAAGCCGGTTTCAGCCGCAAGCAAGCGGTAGCCAAGGCGCTAGCTTTGAAGCGGTAAGTTGCGGGGTAGCCAGGCCCAGTAGGCAGAGCGGTCCAATCAGGCCAGTCAGGGAAGAGTCCCGGTCTTTGGATTGACCAGCAAGAGGGCGCTGTCAGGCAGGAAGATGCATAGGCAGGAAAGGGAAGCAGTCGGCAAGCCGCAGGGCAGCAAGTACCATTCTCATGTCAGTAGGTCTCCGAAAGAAAAGAGATGCTTCAAGCCGTGTTGCTTTTGAAACGTTCTTTTCATCAAGAAACTCGACTTCCTTTTTCCGGGAGGAATTATTGTCGACATAGCTAGAACGTCACTCTAGAATTGACTTCCATCCCCTTTCATAGACTCTTTCATAAGGCACATTTTCTATGCTGCGACTATGACCATGTTTTTTCTTTTTTCAGAACCTTCTCGACTAGTAGCAGGCATCGCCTGACTAGTCAAGTAATTGGACTAACATCCAGGATTACCCCTGCCCCACTCCCACCTCTTCCGAAAAGACAAGCTTCCCTCGATCTGTCATGACAGAAGATATATTGAGAGTTCAGGACCCTAACGTAATTCATTGAGAGAATGCCGATGAGAAAGTCGATCTGGTTCCGAGATCTGGAAAGCTGTGAATACAGTAAGTGAAGCTAGACCGGGAAGTGGGGTATCTCTGGAAAAGAGGTCGACCTTAAGTTCTAGCTTAGATAGCTTAGACTGAAGAGTTGTAGCTTTGCTTTCTGAAAGAGTCATTTTCTCGTTCTTGTTATTAGAGAGAAGCAGAAGCCTGAGAAGGGAGCATGCTGGGTTGGTCTTACTAATCTCTGTGATACTCAGTTCAAATATACAAGAAGTCGATTTCCCCGCAAGGAGAGAGAAAGTCAGTAGGGACGCCTCATTTTTTGAGTAGTGGAAAAATCTTTCTCAGCCTCCGGAGCATCCCCCTTGACTCTAGATTGCACGCTACGGCAGTCATGGCTTGCTGGTACGTCGTCCTTCGTTCAGTCTGTAGGCTTAGTAGAAAGAGTTGAGCAGGTTAGAGGCGCTAGAAACGTAACAAAAGAAGGTGAACGGGGGACACTAAAGTTGCTCTCACTTACACCATCTACGAGAATCTCGAGAGATGAAGCGAAGCGCTTGAGTGCTCGACCGACTCAGACTCTATCGAAGATTTGGTCAACCCATTTCTCCTAGCCCTCGAGTAATGAGACTGAAAGGCGCTAGATGAAAAGGACGAGTTAGCTTTTCTTTCATAACCTCCGGCCTGCCCGGTGGAAAACGAATCAAAATGCGGTGTCCAGTTGCATTGGTAGGGAGGAATCACTGAGCATACTTTCACTTGACCGAGCTCGAGTCAACCTTTTTTTTTGAGAAGAAGCTTTTTATACACCTACCGCTCACTCAAACCCACCGGCTTCTTTCTCTATTCCCGCTGGCCTGTGCTATTGAGAATGGAATTCTTCCTTATGGAAAAGTCACTACATCCTCGGCTTCAGAATCAGTCTCGGTTTCCCTCCAGAAATTTTTTGTTCGCTTGCCGGCTTCACTACGCAATTGAGATTCTATACACGCAATTCCGTGCTGACCCCGAGTCCATCACCATCAGCCTACTTTTTTTTTTATCCTCGAGCTCCCACACAAAAAATGCTTCAATTGATTGACGGATGCAACCCAAAAGAGTAGTCAAGGTTGGTTTCATTCCCCTCTCCGTAGAGAGAAAAACCTTGTCCTTCACCCGCTTCTTCGAACGAGTCGGCAAAAGAGTGGATGCTAGGGCTTATGCCTTTCCAACGGCATCTGTTTCGTCTCTCTCTTTTGGTGCCTTGTGCCGCCCCCAAAGCATTCATTGCTTTCACTGGCGTTTACCCGACCGAGCTTAACCGAAAGACTATCTTGATAGAAGAGCTCCAATAGCCGCCCACTTCTTCCTCACCCTTGTCCGTAACAACCAACCTAGGGGTAACAGACACACTAGCAGCCCCTAGTCTACCCTTCTCCCCGCTTGAGTCTTTGTCGATCACCTTCAACTTTGCTGGTAGGCTCTCTTCAGGAACAATCGACAGAACTTGTTGAACAGGCTCGCGATCTTCAATGTATGCCCGGGGCGGAAGGTCTTTCAGTTTGTGAAGAATCTTCTTGGAGGATTTGGACCACACCAGGTCCCAGCCATCTTCGGTCTTGAAAGGTTCGAATGGTGTTGTTGTATCTACTGAAATCATGTTAATAGATCCTTTTTTTTTTCAGGTTCTCTTAGGTATTCTTTTGGTATAGCAACATTTCCATTCTTGAAGTTGCGCTCGAGCCAACTGAAGCAGTTTTCAATCGTATGCCCTATCAGCCTGTGATACGGACAAGACTGTGGATGCTCTTTCATCTCTACCTCTTCAGGCTTCTTCGGCTCCGGCAATTTGAACTCCGGTTTCTTCACCAAATTCCTGAACATTTTGGCAACTGCCTCATTCTGAAACGGGTAGACATGATTCATCCGATCTTCAAAAGAGAGAAAACCCCGACCATCTGACCTCGGGTATCGCTGTTGCGACTGTTGCTGCTGCTGATACGAAGACTGTGGCTGATACGAAGATTGCGGTTGATACTGTCTCGACTGATATTGTTTATCATTCTGTTGCTGCTGAGAGGACTGTTCAGACTGAATCTGCATCGGCTGTTTCCCTTTTTCCACAGCTGATACTGTCCCTGTTTTCTTCTCAAAGACTTTCTGTGGCCTCGGCTTGTCCGACTTCTCGAGAAAAGTGAGTTGTTTAGCCTCTTCTTGCAAACTGGCTGCTTTGCTCAGTAGCTTTTCAAAGGTCTTTCTAGTCAATCCCTTCAGCATAAAAGCTACCGGTCCATGGATACTCTTAAGGAGAATCTCTATGGCATGTTGCTCCTGAAGCTGCGGTTCGCACTTCATGCTCAGATTCCTCCACCGTAGAATAGAATCTACCAGTGTCTCGTCAGGTTTCTGTTTCTCAACAACCAAATCACCGACAGTTATATGGTGTTGGGCGCCAGCAAACCTCTTAACAAACAAGTTCTCCAATTCTGTCAAAGTCTTGACAGACCCGTTTGGTAACTCAGCATACCAGTCAAAGGCCACTCCGGCCAAACTGCTGACAAACTGTCTGAAAAGAAGAGCGTCACTTCCCCCCGCGTTGCAACAACTGGCTCGGAAATGTGCAACGTGCTGACGAGGGTTGCCAGTTCAATCGAAAACCTTATCAAATTCTTCGGGGTAAGGTCTACCCTTCAGATTTGATGCACCGCCCTTTGACTGGGCCAACGCTTCCTTGACCTGCTGCTCTACCATCTGCTTCAGGTCTTTCTCCTGCACTGTGGTCGCTACTGTCTCTTTCTTGGCATGTTGACTATCTTCACTGACGTCAGTGTTTGACTTCTTGTTCTCAATTCTTTGTACAACCTCAGGCTGATTCACTTCAACGGGTTGTACCTGAGGCGACTGCGGCAAGCTATGCAGAGTAGTTAGAGCGATCATCATCTCTTCCATCTTCTTTTCGAGACGACTGATCTGCTCATCCTTCTGTCTCATCTGCTGTAACAACTGCTGAGTAGACTCAACCTGGTCTTCTTCTTCATTTGTGATTGGCTGCTGCTAACGATTCAACCTGGCTGGAGCTTGAATGTCTTGGATTTCGCTTTCTCACTCTTTCTATGTATGACTTTGATTTTGTTCCTCCTGGGACATAGAATACCAAGAGTGACAATTGTGGTGACGTCTTGTCTCTTTCTGATGACAGCGTTGCCGAAAATATCGATAACAACCAACCTAACTCTGATCAAAATCTCAATTCCAATGACAATTCTCAAATCACGTCTAATCCCGATGGGTTAGTTGGGGAGGACAACTAGAGTTCTTATAGTGATGCCCCTGTTTTACACTTTCAGGGGACTCATATAAAAATTGAACTATAACTATCTGATTCGGAAGAACTTGCTAAGGAGCCTTCCAGTGTTGCTGAAGAAAAACCAGAAGCCGTTACAACTTCTTTGTCTGAAGACATAACGGAAGTCAACCTTCGAAGCGGAAAAGTACTACCTCCCAGAATGGCACCGAAAGAGAATACAAGACAAGTTGATGCTTCAAACAATCCAGTTCCTCCTGTACAGGATACCCCTCCTCGGGAAGAGCCTGTGGAGGTACAGCAGAAGGTGGATTACAACGTTCTGGCCCACTTGAGGAAATTCCCAGCCAAGTTCAGCATTTTTGACGCTCTGATTCTTTCTAAGGAGATGAGAGAATCTTGAATCAAAGCCTTACAAGATCCCGAGATTTGTCTAGCTCAGTTAGCTGGTACTTCTCCAGATGAAGTTTGCTCTTTGAAAGAGAATCACAAGGTGACGTTTTCAGAGCAAGACCTCCTGCTTGGCACAGCTGACCACAATCGTCCCCTTTACATTTCCGTCAATGTGGATCGGTTCATGTTGTCAAGAGTTCTCGTTGATCCAGGTGCATCAATCAACAGAATGAATTTGATAACTTTGGCATACCTCAACATAGATACACGGAAACTGACTGCAGACAAGACGATGTTACGAGGTTTGAACCAGAAAGGAGAAAGAGCTCTCGGCTCGATCACTTTGCTAATGACAGTTGGTGAATTGGTGACGACCGCAAAATTCCATATTCTAGATTCGGAGACTTCTTTCAATGCTCTGTTGGGCCGACCGTGGATACATGAGCACAGAATGGTTCCTTCTTCACTGCATCAATATATCAAAGACTGTTATGGAGGAGAAGAACACTGTATAAAAGGAGATCTTCAACCATTTTCAATCCACGAGGTCGGGATATAGGAAGACGCGGCATATTACGCTCCAAAAAGACAGACAAGATTTTCCAGAGATGTTGTTGCAAATACCAGAGAAGAAGAAAAGAAAGAAAATGAAAAAGAGAAAATAACAAATCGTCCAGCAGCAATTCAGCAACCTCCCACCGCTCCGGTGCAACGAGAAGGTGGAGGTTATCTAAGAACCCGAGGTCGAGGACGAGGCCGAGGGCGTGGATCTTCCTCTTCCAGTTCTGAACCAAATGTACAACTAGAAGAGAAGAATTTTCAAGGATTAATGGAACTTCCTGTTGACTGGTATTCTCCTTGTGTTCGAAATCTTGCTAAACAAGGATGAATACCAAAGCACTGGTCCAAAGATGAATCCCACCGCTTCGAAAAATTCTGGAATAACGAGCATTACAAGTTGAATTCGAAAGAAGGTGTAGGATTATTCGGGACTGTTGGACCAGTTGATGATGTGGAATATTGCTTGGTCGTCACCAACCATTTAGAATCCGATAGAGTCTGCTCAGAAAAGACTCAAGTTTTTCATAATAACTGTCTAGAAATGTCAGATGATTTTGAAGACCTCCAATTGGAGATGCACCCCCGGAATTGGAGGAGGAAATTCAATCTACAATTGACGAATGAAAAGAAAGAAACTTGGGAACAACAGAAGATCCCCGACCTACTTTCATAAGTACACTGTTGGGGGAAGACGAAGCAAATGACTTGATTCAATTACTCTCTGAATTGAGAGACTGTTTTGCTTGGAGTTACGACGAAATGCCTGGACTAGCTCCTGAAGTTGCCGTACACAAGCTCGAGATAGATCCTAACGTCATTCCTGTCAAACAAGCTACTCGACGCATGCGCCTCGAAATTGAACAGAAAGTTATAGCTGAAGTCAAGAAATTGATCGACGCTGGTTTTGTTCGGGAGGAAAAAGATCCAACTTGGTTAGCCAGCGTGGTACCAGTCAAGAATAAAAATGGTCAGATTCGAGTATGCGTCGACTTTCGAGACCTGAATCAAGCGTGTCCTAAAGATGAGTTTCCATTGCCTATACCAGAACTAGAACTCATGGTCGACATTGCTTCGTCTCACGCAATCTTCTCATTCATGGACGGGTCATCTGGTTACAATCAGATTAAGATGTCACTCGAAGATGAGAAGTACACTGCTTTTCGGACACCCATCGGGATTTTCTGTTAGAAGGTCATGCCTTTCGGTCTGAAGAATGCTGGTGCCACATATCAGCGGGCCATTACTCAAATTTTCGATGAACTCATCCATAATCAAGTTGAGTGTTATGTGGATGATTTAGTCGTGAAAAGTCAAGACCACTTGTTTGATTTCAGAATTGTCTTTGAGCGGTTACGACAGTCTCATCTTCAAATGAATCCTTTCAAGTTGGTGTTACTTCGGGAAAATTTTGAGGATTTGTCGTTAGACACCGCGGGATTGAGATTGATCCCCAGAAGATTCAAGCTATCTTAGAAATGCCACCCCCTAAGAGCTTCACGCAATTACGATCCTTTCAAGGGAGGTTGGCGTATCTTAGACGCTTTATATCTAATCTTTCCGGTAGGTGTCAGCCTTTTACTGCGTTGACCAAAAAGAATGCCAAGTTGACTTGGGACGAGAAATGTCAACATGCTTTTGAAAGCATAAAGCAGTCTTTTATGACACCGCCTGTACTAGCAGCCCCTGTCCCGGGTAGAACGTTGATACTATACACCGCGGCATTAGACGACTCCCTCGGAGCTCTGTTAGCTCAGATCAATGATGAGGGTAAAGAAAATGCTCTCTATTACTGAAGTCGTCGTTTAAGACCGGCGGAGCTAAAGTATCCTCCAATTGAGAAGCATTTTTTGGCTTGAATCTTTGCAGTTCAGAAACTTCGCCATTCTATGCTTTCTCATAAGGTCAACCTCATTTCAAGGTTGAATCCTTTGCAATCTTTGATGACTCGACCAACTCTGTCTGGGAGACTAGCAAGATGGTCGATGATACTTTTGCAATTTGATCGAACCTTTTTTCCCCTGCGTGCTGTGAAAGGTCAGGCTCTGGCTGATTTCTTAGCAGCACACCCGCTTCCTGCAGAATCTCCTTTCAATGATGATTTGCCTGACGAACAAATCATGAGTTTGGGAGAGCAAGACAACTGGTGTTGGGAGATGTATTTTGACGGAGCTTCTTCTTCTCAGAAAGGCGAAGAACCCCATACAATCATTCCCAGCAAAGCAGGAATTGGATTCATTTTCAGAACACCGGATCAAGGAATGATGCGATTCTCCTACCACTTGTCAGAGCCGTGTACCAACAGAATAGGAAGCTTTGATCACTGGTCTGGAATTAGCTATCCTTCTGGACATAACGGCTATCAAGATTTATGGAGATTCTCAACTAAGAAGAAATCAGATAGCCGGCACGTACAAGATTTTCAAGCCAAGACTCAGTCAGTCTTACCAATAGACAATGATGCTTATTGAACGAATTACAAATGTGACGATATACAGAGTACCACGAGGAGAAAACTCTTTGGCGGACGCTCTGGCGAAACTCGCTAAGGAATTCGCATGCCCTGAGGAAGACTCTCTTCCTATCGAAATACAAGGATTTGTCTCAAATCGATATGGAATATATGCGTAAAGTGTCCGCAGAAGAAAAAGCTACTGAAGAAGAGATAAGCAATTGGCGACAACCGTTCATCGATGACTTACAAACGAGCAAGTTACCTCAAGACAAGTCCTTAGCTCATCAGATCAAGAAAAGAGCATTGTCATATGCTAGAATTGAAGGAGTACTTGACAGAAGATCTTTTGGGTTAAGATGTCTCGACAAGTCAGAAGCGCAAAAGAGAGTCAAAGAAGTACATTCTGGTCTGTGTGGTGCTCACCAGTCAGGTCCGAAGATTCAAATTCCAATCAAAAGAAAAGATTGGGATACTACTGGCCAGCAATGATAACTGACTGTATGGAAACTGCTCAGAAATGCCACCAGTGTCAAGTGCACGGAGTTGTACTGCATCAACCGCCGAATGTGCTTCACCCGACGATCGCGAAGTGGCCGTTTGAATGTTGGGGCACAGATAGAGTGGGTCCCATAGATCCTCCGTCTTAGAAAGGCCATAGATTCATTCTGGCAGCCACGGAATCTTTTTCAAAATGGGCAGAAGCGGTACCTTTACGAGAAGTCAAAGCGCATCATGTTCTTCAGTTTTTCAAGAACTAGATCGTTTATAGGTTTGGTGTGACTCGTCGAATCATATCCGATAATGGTTCAGCATGAAAAAGTATGAAGATCAACAATTTCGTCAGGCGGCACGGAATTGATTGGAGATATTCAACGATAGACTATCCAAAAGCAAATGGTATAGCAGAAGCATTCAACAAGACATTTGTCCAAAGACGTTAACTGACAACAAAAGGCAGTGGCACGAACAGTTGGTGGAAGCAACTTCTTTCCTTTCGTCTGTGATGTGCACAATCTCTGGCTGGTTCACTTCCGGAGATGCCATCTGCTGCGACTGTGACTGTCCTTGAATAGTGATCATAGCGGTCATCATTTCTTCAACTTTCTTTTTGAGGCGGCTGATTTGTTCGTCCCTTTGCTGGATGGCCCTTTGCCACTCATCCGCGGCGTTCTCCTCAACAAGCGGTGGAGCATCGCGCGAAGATGCCGTTGCTCTGGTCTCAACGACGTTGATCTCAGCAAACTCCTCGTCCATGTAATCCGACAAGTCATAATCCTCATCATCGACATCCATTCCTCGTTCCTTTGCTAGTTCTGTAATCTCGGCTCTGAGCTTTCCCAACTTAACATCGACTGCCTTCCCTTTCACTATCTTGAGATCGGTCGGCACTTCCTGAAGATCCTTCCTTTCTGTGATGGGCTCTGAAGCAGCTGTGACGGCGACGATCGGAGTATCGGACTCATGATCCATTTCAAGAGGATGCTCCCCCGACTTTTCCGGAAGTACTGGTCCGGCGACCTTAGATACCCACACTTTCTTTCTCGACGTTGATGTTTTGAGACGGGATGTCTCGGTAGCGACATCGGCGCGTTGAAAGAAAGCATGCTCCCTAGTGTGCGGACCATATACAGTAGTGAACGGTCTCTTTCCATTATTCATCCTTGGGGGTTCTTCACAAATAGCGGTGGGCGGTACTCTCGGACCCAGGCGAGACTTGACTGATCTGCGCTCTGTAGGTCTCGTGACAACAGTAGAAGCATGTGTGACAGTGGCAACGGTATCTGTGCGGACTCCCAGACGGAGCTTGGCGGGAATACGGGACGGTGGTGCTTCTGCTGACTTCTGAAACTGTTTGACGGACTTATCCTTCTTTAAGATCTCTGTTTTCATTCGTGGCGACACGGTCCCATCCTCTTCAACAGCTTGGCGACGGAACAACGCTCTTTCTCGGCTAATTTCTCAAAAACAGAACGGACTCGGGTGAGGGGTGTGGACTTCTCTTTTTCCTCACCATGACCATGAGGTGGCGGTAACGCGGCAGCAATCCTATAGATGCTCTCTTCTCCAGTAGTAGCTGACAGCGGATGAAACCTGCTCCCTCTGAGGAGAGGTGAGGTTTCAGGTACTTCAGTTTCCTCCGGCTGAGGAGTTGCCTCGGTGAGGGCCAACTTTGCAGCCTCTGCCCTCCTGGCCTTCAGAACTTTACGGTTACGGTTCCTCCTCTGCGACTTAGTCAACGGCACGATCCTCGAACTGGAACCAACCTCAAACACTGATGGCGGAGGGGCAAACACATCAACTGGAACCAACCTCAAACACTGATGGCGGAGGG
>NW_018164444.1:30670283-30684317 GCF_001263595.1 Phalaenopsis equestris | reverse complement strand
ACCATTTACAAGGGTGGACAAGTTTAATACTGATTCGAGCTCACATAGAATCATTTTAATATCATATCGATTGTAGTAATAAATTTAAACTGAAAATAACTCTATCCTAGTAAAGGTGTCGCCCCAATCCTTAGTCCGCATAGTTTGGCCAGCAGGCTCCACATAAAAAGTGATTATGGCATAAGCCCTATGATCGGATGGTTTGACCAGTGGGTTTCATCAGGTGGTTTAGTCAATAGCCTCAACTGTAAAATAATCACGACTGTAATCAGTATGGTCCCAAATGGCACTTTGTCATTATGAATAATGAATCATAGAGTATATTTGATATGGAAAAACGTCTTTTATTAATTAAAATTGACTTAGATTAGTTCCCTAAGATAAACATTACCCCAAGTCTACCAGGCCTCCTTGGATGAAGCAACGTATGTTTGCTGACAATGATGCTTTTGTTAGGTTGGGACTACCTCATTTAACTAAGTAGACTAGGGCCTACGACGTCTCAGGATGATAAAACCATGTGATCTTGATCGAGTGCATCATCATTTCCCTCAACATTTGCTCTTAAGCTCACAGTGATTAATGATATCATAAATCTTTAAATTTTAAATCTGTTGCACTATACTCTAAGCAATCAACCGCCTAATAACTGGCTTAACTGAAAGCACTCTCCCGTTATCGGGAGGGGTAATTAACCATAATAATTTGCATCTATGCTAAACCAAAACCCTCAAACCTCATACCTTAAAGTCTTCACAAAATGAGGGCAAAATATCTGGGTAATATATTATCTACTAACCCATCCACCTTCTAAAAATTCAACCTGGAATCTCATGATAAACTTCCCTCATTTCTTAATTCTTCAAAGGAGGTTGGGCCCATCTTATGAATTTCCGAGTCAGCTGAAATTTCATACTCTCATGCTATTCTTCCCAACAATTACTCTTTTTCATGTAGTCAATCATGATGACACATTGGGTTAATCACATGCAACAACTTCACAACAATATTTTAGAACTTCATAATCCGGTTGATCACCATCTACATAAATTAACACCTGTCCTTCTTTGGAATTTTACATGTTCATGCAAGAGACGATTTTTGTACTAAGAATTTTCTAATATTCTTTAAAATCCAGTTATACACTGATCTGCGACCACATAGGCTTTATTCTCCATCTTGATGTTGGTCCACGAGAGAAACACAAAACATCAATAGTATTAGGATCATCCATTAATTGCAAAAAATAGAGCATCTTCATACTCAATAAAATAAACAACAAGTCTTTAGAATCTTTATGTCAACATAGTCAATTAAAAAGATCAAAATTTGTAATTACTTAATTCAAATGATACTATTTGTTGAAAATACAAATGAAAAAGAAACAACTCGGTTCTTTTTTCAGATACAAACACAAACAAATAACATGAGTAAATTTTATTAATTATTCAATTAATAATTAATAATTAGTTAAAAATTAGTAGGTTAATTTTAATTAGATTAATTTATATATCATTATTTAACAATAAACTAATAAAATTAAATAAATATTAAATTTTTATTTACTTAATAAAATTTTAAGTAGTTATTTCTTAATATAATAATAACTACTTAATTATTAATATATAAATAGTAAATTATTATTAATAAATAATTATTTAATAAAATTTCATTAATACTTAATGATCTATTGAATTCAAAATTATAGGATTTACTAAATCCACTCGTCAAAGCTACACTTTAATTAAACTTAAAAAAAATCATAAAAATGTATTAATCTTTATATATTAAAAAACAAACCAAGAAATACTTTGGTAGATAAATACTAGCGTTGCTAGCGCAGTCAATGAGGTGGTCGGCGAAGCTTCCAGTGCCGACGAAGTAGAGATCAAATCTAGCAGATTGTATGCCTAGCCACCTAGGATCAACACAAAGGAAAAAAAGATGTGATTCGCGTGGGGGGAGAGCGAGGCAAATAACTATATTGCATACTCTTTTTGTTGTGCTTTTAAATACTATTGCAGTAGGCCTTTTAAATATCGTTATTGTTGGTCGTTTTGACAGATAAATGCTGAGAAAAATACTTTTTTTTAGTAATTTTAATTTTAATTATATACATAAATAATTATTTAACTTAATAATATTATAATGCTTAATTAAGTCTCATTTTTGTAGTATTGACTTTTATGGAACCATTAGATTAGGATAGTAAAAGCAATTTGCCACACGCGAGAGAGAGAGAGAGAGAGAGAGAGAGAGAGACAAAGCTCATAAGAACCAACCTACAACACTCATAATGCTCCATTAAAACCCATTTGTCTTAGCTCTAATGGGTCAAGCTCTAGAGGTGATTCCTTGACCATTAGAGACAAGTTCCGCGGTGTGTAGCGTATGAATCACCCTAACAGTAAGTCTCAATACTTACCCCCTAAATATTAATGTGATAAAATTTGCTTAACATATTTGAGTTAAGGCGAGGCCCGTCCGTGGTAATGACCAAATTGAGCAGCTGAAACATGAGAAGTGCAAAATTTGAGCGAGGCGACAACTCATTAAACCGACCAAAAGTTTTTAGAAAAAATCGATTCATTAATCATCACAAATGTTTATCATAAGAAAAATAAAAAATATGGTAAAATGCAAAAAATGAAAATAAAAACTGGTTGAAACCCTTACTTTATTAAATGATTAAATTTTACAAACAATTTCCTAACATTTTTATACTAGTATTCAAAAATAAAAAACAAAAAATTTTCTAAGTTAATGATGAAATTGAGGGAGAGTCATATGTTTGGCGGCCCTCCATCGTCTTTACCATACTCGCTTTCCTCCCCTTCATTCGAGTCTGAAAGCAAGCTAGCTAGCAAATTTATCCATATCGACCCACTCGGAGGAGACCAGCTTCGTTGTTATAATCCGGCCGACACCTGTTGTTGTGAGATCTGGATATATACACCAGTTGATGTGATGTAATCAAATTGGAGAACGATCGAAGAAGCGAAAAATAGAACTAGAGAAATCACACCAGAAAACAGTAACACCACAACGAAACTCACAGATTTACGTGGTTCGGCAAATTGCCTACGTTCACGGAGCTGCAGAGGATTTTACTAGTTGAAGAGTATACATCAGTCGATCATCTCGACTTACAAAAGGAATCTCTCACTTAGTTGCTCTCTCTTCTTCTCTCTCTATTCTTCTCTCTCTACATCGAGATACACTGAAGAAAATTTACATTGAGATACACCGAAGAAGACAAACTTATATGAGAAAGAAACCTAAATTATCTTCTGCCACAAGCCACCAAAACGAAGCCTAGGGAGAACAGTCTTATTCTTCTTCCTTCTTCCTCCTTCCGCCACAAGGAACTATCGCTTGCACTTCTCTTCCTCTGCCCCAAGAAAACCTTCCTCTATCCCGAGGAAACCGAAGAAGAACTCAAACCGTGACTTCTAAACTTAAAGAGAGTCATCTGAAGCTTTTATCACGAACAGGAAGGAACGAAGGGATGTTTCGCTTAACAAAAAAGAGAAAGACGGGAGCGGTTAAGAAAACCGCAGGTCATGGTCGCTACCTTTCGTGATCAAATCGGCATCGCGACCATTCGCGAATAGGAGCGTTCGCGCTCGTCGCAGGGAGTGGGGGGTAGGATCGTGAACAGAGCTCCAACATAACAAGTTTCCCACTTGGAGACCGGTACACCTGCTATAACGTCTCTTTCCTCAAACTAAATCCTCCACTGTGAATCCTGCAACTTGAATCCTCCATCTTGAATCTTCCACCTCTGCAACTCAAAGTCTTTGTCTTCACTTCAGAAGATCAACTGAAGCTGTACACAACATCAATTTCTCAAGAGTAACCCCCTCAGTCAACATATCAGCATGATCCAAATAACCTTGCACTTCCAAGTTATTTTCTGATTTACTATTGTCTCTGCTTACAACTCTCATTGCATGGGCAACATCCTGCCTCTGATGAAAGCCTTTTTCAAATCTTTCAACACGTTCAGCATTGTATCTCTTACTGCCATCAAGCTCAGTCTTCACCTGATACACCAACTTGTTGTGTAATGCCTTCTTTCCTTGTGGAAGTTCTGCCAATTCCCACTCGCTCGAACTTTCATTTTGCAAGATTTCTTCATAGCTTTGTGGTTCTTCAACATCTGTCTGTGGAACAATTGGAATGGGTGCCTCGGACCCACTTTCCTCTTTACTTCCATCATCAACAGAACTATGAACTGTTAGCAATAGTGCATCATGTACTTCTTCAGATACCACATTTGTGTTATTATTCTCCATCTTCTTGGGATTCTTGCAGTTCTTCTTTATGTGGTCAGCCTTGCCACAATTCCAACAGATAGTCTGCTTTCTAAACTTTGATTTTGATCTCCCTATACTTGACCTATACTTGAGTTCCTATCCTATCATGTCATCTCCCTCTAAAATCAACATTCAGTGTCGAACTCGAACCTGAGACCTCGCCATAATCTTTCCTGCAAACTTCATTAACCAAAATTGAATCACGAATATCATCGTATTTTAGTTTAGATTTACTTGTAAAACTGTTAACTGCTATCATCATGGCTTCCCAACTCTCTGACAATGAAACCAACAAGATCAGTGCATATATCTCATTATCAAAATCAATTTCCACAAACGACAATTAATTTGTGATAGTATTGCAATCATTCAGGTGTTGAGCAACAGAAACCAACTTCAAATTGAATAACTTCTTCATAAAGTGCACCTTATTATTCGCCGATGCATTTTCATACATACCTGATAAGGCTGACATTAGATTTACAGTCGTCCTTTTCTTGATGACGATGTGTGCAATGGACCTTGACAGGGTCAATCGAATAACCTCAAAAATTGTCGATCCAATAAATTCCATTCAGCCTCATCCATCCTTTCAGGTATTTTCCCCAATAACAGAAGACGATGTTTCTTCTCATAAAGGTAGTCCTCTATCTGTATCCTCCAATAACCAAAATTTGTGTCATCAAACTTCTCGATCCCTGAAACCTTCACTTCTTTTGCAATCATTGTCTTCCTCATATTCGAACAAAGCTCTGATACCAGTTGTTGTTGTTTGATCTAGATATATACACCAATTGATGTGGTGTATATATATATATATATATATAATCAAACAGGAGAACGATCTACAAGCAAAAAATAGAACGAGAGAAATCACACCAAAAAATAGTAACACCACAGCGGAACACACATATTTACGTGGTTCTGCAAATTGCTTATGTCCATGGAGCTGCAGAGAATTTTACTATTTGAGGAATTTACACCAGTCGATCACCTCGACTTACAAAAGGAATCTCTCACTTTGTTGCGCTCTCTTCTTCTCTCTATTCTTCTCTCTCTACATGAAGATACACCGAAAAAGACAAACTTACAAGAAAAATAAACTCAATTTCTCTTCTGTCACAAGCCACCAAGAAGAAATCTAGGGAGAACAATCTTCTTTTTCTTCCTTCTTCTTTCTTCTGCAGCAAGGAACTACCACTTGCACTTATCTTCCTCTACCCCAAGGAAACCTTTGTCTATCCTGAGGAAACCGAAGAGGAACTCAAACGGAGACTTCTAAACCCAAGGAGATCCATCCGAAGATTTTATCACAATCAGAAAAGGAACAAAGGGATGCTTTGCTCCGCAAAAAAGAGGAAGGCGGGAGCGATTAAGAAAGCCGCAGGTCGCGATCGCGACCTTTCGCGATTTCGCGATCAAATCGGCTCGGCATCGCGACCTTTCGCGATCAAATCGGCATCGCGACCTTTCGCGAACAAGAGCGGGAGTGTGAGCTTTCGTGATCGGCGCAGGGAGTGAGAGGTTGAATCGTGAATCGGGCTCCAGCATAACAACACCGAATGTCACTCTGTGCGTAAGTTGTGCAGCGAGGAGTTCCACTTGCCGAGTGTGGGAAGAAAGTTCAGCGAAGAACTTCTCAAACGCCTTCATCATCAACATCTTCTCCTTCAGTGCTTGGTTCTCTCCAAGTAGTCCACAACAACTCTAACTGTCCGAGTATTTTGGCTTCAGCCGCCTTCACCCATTCTTCTGCTGCCTTTACCCTCTCCTTAGTGGGCAAAAATTTTTTATTAGTACCCAGGAGGACTTTCAGCTTGAAGTGTGGAGAAACTTTGCTCGATAAGGATTATCTCAAAAGCACAAGATCATAAAATGTCGAAGATTGTTGAAGGGTAGAAAGCCGTAGCGAGGTAGTTCGGCCATCAATCTTTCCTCAGATCAATCAAGGTTAAGTGACTGTACGAGCTAGTGCTCACATTCTCCCCTTCATCTTGCATAAGAATCCGCTCAAATGGGAAACCCTTTTGCTTCTTCTGAAGAAGGGTAGGATGCTAGTCAGTCGAATTATTTTACTTGTCTTCCTCTTTCGGCGCACCTCCTTGTGATTGATTGCCTCGAGCTCGATCTAAAGATCGCTTGAGCCAATTGGAGAAGGGTGACTGAGGGGTGATGGATCCCTCTTTATTTCTTTCTGTCGTAGCCTCTCCCTAGGCACTACTCTGCTTGGTGTCCTCTCAGCCTTGTGGCGCTGTGCACCCAAGGGACTTGGAACTGATAGAAACTTTCAGAGGTCACCTTCAAGATATTCGTCAATATGAACAATCCGAGGCTTCTTTCAAAGAAAGGACTTCTTTTATTGGGGTGTGCAAACAAGCACATTTGATGATAGATTACAAAGACACCAATTATTAAGTTAGTTTTTGCTTTTACTTGAAAACAAAATGAAAATTTATATACCTACCCTTTTAGATATCTAATACCCATAATTTCATATTTATAATGTTTAGGTGTTATAAAAAATATTAAAATTGAGCAGTGGGTAAGTAAATTCAAAAAAAATACTATACATTCATTGTCAGCAATAACTGACATTGCCATTTGATGCATACGACTGCCAACTCAAAGGCATAAATTCAGCATCCGATATCCGTCCTTATTTATGGGCTAGAATATTTATAGATGGATATCCGATAGCACACCTTATAAATTGATGGATGCATAAAAGAAGTCTCACAAACCAGACAGACTTAACAGCTACAGCGTTGAACATTCCCAGCAGGTGGCGAGAGAGCGAGAGAGAGGATGGTGTTGATCAGTAGTCCAATTATCTCAACCGAGAAAGGAATAGCAGCACTACTAACACTCTCCCTCGCCGTTTCCTTCCTCCTTTTCATCATCCTAAAACGCAAACGAGGAAATGACTACCAGTACCAGCCCCTCCCTCCCCCACCGGGTCCTTACGGCCTGCCGATTCTCGGCAGCCTCCCCTTCATCAACCCAAACCTCCACCACTATTTCGCTGACCTTGCCCGCACCTACGGCCCGGTCGTCAGCCTCCGCCTCGGCTCCAAACTCTGCGTCGCAATCTCCTCCCCCTCCGCCGCCCGCCAGATCCTTAAAGATCAAGACGTCGCCTTTGCAAACCACGCCACTCCCGCCGCAGCCCGCTTCTACTTTCGCGGCTCCAACCCCAACCTTCTGTTGGCCCCATACGGCCCTCTCTGGCGCACGATGCGCAAAACAGCCGTGCAGGAGATGCTCAACGCAGCCAGCATAGAAGTCGTCGCGCCGTTTCGCCGCAGGGAAATGCGGCGCACGGTGGAGGAGTTGTTGGCCAGCGCGAGGACCGGTGCGGCTGTGGATGTGCGGGAGACCACGTTCAAGACCATGCTCAACATGATGACGAGCATGTTGTGGGGGGAACGAGTTGCCAGCGCCGGCGAGGGGAAGGAGTTCCGGAGAGCGATCGAGGACGTAATAGAACTCTTAATGGCGCCCAACGTCGCGGATTTTTTTCCTGTGGTGGCGGCACTCGACCCGCAGGGGTTAGGGCGGCGGGTAAAGAAGCTCATGGGGTGGATTTATAAGTATCTTGACATGACGGTGGAGAAAAAGAAGCGGATGATGGCGGGCGGGGAGAGGAGGAGGGATGTGTTGGAAGCGTTACTGGACCTCGTGGAGATGGGGAACCCGGAGGCGCCGTTCACCTTGGATAATGCCTATAAACTGATGGTGGTGAGTCGTAGTTCTTCTACCATGTGCATCTTCTTTCAACACCTAATGATTCTCAACTGATTTGAACACAAATCAAAATTCATACTTAACACATCATATTGATGAAGATCCAACCTTTACTTAGTAAATTAATAGAGCCAAAAACATAAAATTATCCTCCCATATAATTAAAAATTTAAATTTGGGGATCACTTCATTTTTAGGGTGGCCTTTTCGTCTGAAATAATATTTTTTTCGATCATATTTGCTTTCAAGCGCTCTATTGCTTTGAACTTATGACTTTTAGAAGAAGGAAGAAAATATTACATATATATAATCAAAAAAGAGATATTTACATAGATATATAGCAAATAAACCTCATGAATTTATAAGATTTAAATACTCGATGCATGTTAAATTTTTTTTTCCTTATCACAGCTTTCAACTAACTTCATTTATTGCTTCAGCAGGTTTTTTTTCTTAAATTATTTTTCAGGTTGACTTCTTATTCTCAAGTAAACAGTTTGTCTTTTTATTTTATTTTCATATTTTTTTGAGATTTATACATATATCACTTGATTCCCATATACTTATTTACATATCTATTATCTAAACTTCAATTTTTTCATATAGGCAGTAAACTTTTGCATAAAAAAGTATTTTTCTATAGATGTTTAAATGACCCTGTTTGATATAAAAGATTTGACAGGTATAAATGTAAAAAATAAAGTTTATTTCTGAATTTTATAGATGTTTAAATGTTATTTACATATCTATTATCTAAACTTCAATTTTTTCATATAGGCAGCAAACTTTTGCATAAAAAAGTATTTTTCTTGTTAACTAATGATAGTTTTATTTGATATAAAAGATTTGACAGGTATAAATGTAAAAAATAACGTTTATTTCTGAATTTTATAGATGTTTAAATGCCCCTGTCAAAGCCTCATTTTAGCATACCGAGTCTTTGTTTGAGCATCCTAGTCAATTAAATTCCCAAAATTAATTTGGTCCAATTAAAAATTATGGAGCACTCTTATTAGATGTAAATACAATTACATAAATTTTAAAATTAACTTAATAATTTGATTACAATTAAATTATATTATGTTGAATATTTTTTTTTAAATATAATATATTTAATTTAATTTAATTGACTAAATGAAGCTAAATGATAATTAAAAATTTGTTTTCACAACTTTTCACTCGTCATTACACCTAATTGGACCAAATTAATAAGAAAATTAAAAGAAAACCTTTATTAATAACTGTTCTTTCTTTTTTGCATATTGCATATTTAGCACAAATCTTACTTTCTTACATTCATACCCCTCAAAATTTTCATATCACATAAAAAATATTATTATTTTAACTAAAAGAAAAGTAAAATACACTTTTTCATGTAAAGTTTAGGTGATCTATACATAAAAATTAAAGTTTAGGGGTTAGATATGTAAACACATAGAATCAAGCGATAGGCATGTAAATCTTCCAAAAAAAAAGATAGCTTTTTTTTAAAATTTATCCCATAAGAAAACATCACTAATACTAAGTTTTCAAAAGCGAAATACTCATTTTAGGTGTCAGACATGTAAAGAGTTAAGAATTACATGCTATTTAGGTAAAGTTTTCTCAAGTGGAAAAAAAGTGAATGCAAAGGCTACAAAAAAAGTCTGTAAAAGTAGTAAATAAATTTTAAAAATTGTAATCCTCGATTAAAATAGATAACAAAGCCAAAATTCAAACAAACTTTATCAAAAATACAAAATTTCGTTGGTGATTTTTCTTCTGATTACATAGATTATCTTTCATTGCAGGATCTTATAGGAGCAGGAACCGACAGCACTTCCACTACCGTAGAATGGGCCATGGCCGAGCTGTTAAGCGACCCAACAAGGATGCAGAAAGCACATCAAGAGCTTGATGCAGTCGTCGGAAAGCACCGCGTCGTGGAAGAGTCTGACATCCCTCAGCTCCGCTACATATGTGCGGTCGTCAAAGAAACATTCCGCCTCCATCCTGCAATTCCTCTGCTCATCCCTCACTGCCCAAGCTCTCAAAGTGCCGTCGGAGGCTACTCGGTTCCCGCCGGCACCACCGTCTTCGTCAACGTGTGGGCCATTCATAGGGATCCCTGTTTGTGGGGAAAGGATGCCGAGGAGTTTAGGCCGGAGAGGTTCTTGGAAACCGGCAATGAAAAAATCAACTTTTATGTGGGAGGGAATGATCAATTCTGCTACATGCCATTTGGAGCCGGGAGAAGGGCGTGCGCGGGGACTGCAATGGGAGAGAGAGTGGTTCATTACATGCTTGCCTCTCTCCTGCATTCGTTCGAGTGGCATTTGCCAGAGGGTGCGTCGATGAATTCTGAGGAGGAGTTTGGGACTGTTTTGAGGAGGGCGGGGCAGCTCATTGCTGTGCCGACGATCAGATTAGCTAAGCCGGAGCTCTATTCTTAGTTTATGAATATTTATGCTTCAAGTGTAAGGTATTCTCTGTGTAGAAAATAAAATTAGATTTGAGTGCACTTATATGTGTAATGTCATTTACCCTTTAGGTTTATTTTAATTAGAAGCTTGCCATATTATATTACCCTTTAGGTTTATTTTAATTAGAAGCTTGCCACGTTATTATGTATGAATTAAGCAATAAAATAAGGGTTGCACGGAGTACTTCACTTAGCTATCTTGAGGCTCCTTCTTCAGGAACTTTACATCAGTTTTCTTTCTTTTTCTCTCTCGAAAGACTTCTTTACGGTATCAAAGCTGCACAACTTTGGAGCAACATGAAATCAAACTCTTCAACATCAATACAAGACAACCAACAATCACTTAATGATTTCAAAAAATAAAAAAGATCAACATACACAATTCTTTAGAGTTTCTAATGTCCCACATCATGGATGAGGTCAATACCTCGTTAACTTAACAAAATTGCTTGATATGGAAAGTACAAATCTCAAAATTGCTTATTTTGAATCCTTTTTAGATAACACAATTCCTCCTCATTAATGATTCATTCAAGATGAGGTAGGAAAATTCCATTGAAAACTAAGATTATCTTCTTCTGCAACTTATCGATCAAAACCTAGTTGTTGCAATTTTTCCATCATTTCTCCCTCTATTCTCCAATACATTCTTCACCTTAGCCATACTGCAGAGTTAAGACATGGTCTAGAAAAAAATTCTAGCTACAAACAAAACTAGAGTCATATAACTCAAGAATGTACTTCATAACATTATGATGAGAGCCAATACTACGAGTCAACATCTTACAGTCATCAAGAACCTGGTGAATCATATTGGAGATACAGGCTCCAGGAGCATAATGAAGACATCATTCGTTACATGGTAAACAGGCATCCACAAAGCTATCAATGTCTTTTCAACCATCAAAAACTTGTTGCATCAGATTAGTCTTGAGGATTTTTTTTTTTCATTATTGCATGGTGAGCAAAGTAACTTAGCCGATGAATCCACCAAAATCATTCAACATACAAGATCAATGCATTAAGCATCAATTTAGTTGAACTTCTTGCTGCTCATACTTCTCATACTACTACCTTTGTTGTACCTCTAGCCAAACTTGTTGTGAGATATGTACTTCCTGACATAAAAATGAGATGAAAAATGAGATGAACATGCAAACACAGATCGTTTACGTGGTTCGATCCAACTGGATCTACGTCCACGGAAGGGAATCAATCAAATATTTCACTAAGGCAAAAGAAATGGAGAATACATAGCTTATACATAGGGATGAGCCCCCATCTTCCTTCTATGACCTCCCTCTCAAGCGACACCTTGATATAAGGCCTCAAGATGCTCTCCTCCTCTCTAACTCTCTAGCTATTCTCTCCTCCTTCGTGGTAGCTCAAGATCTCTTTCCTTTTGCTCTCCTAAGCCTCACACCCTTAAGATTTCTTCTCTTGCTCTCTCCTAAGCCTCATCCCTCTCTATTTATAGAAGCAAGAGAGTGGTAGGTGGGAGGTAGGTGGCCGGTAGGTGAGCGGGTGAACGGTAGGTGAACGGTAGGTGAGATGTGGTAGGTGAGCGATACCACATTACAAAAGTGCCCTTTTACTTTAGTTCATTAATTGGGGGTCAAAATAACAAAACTCTTATCTCAAACATCATCCCTCCCACTATTTGTGACAGCTTCCCAACCTACACCAAAATAACACCAAATGACAAAAAAAAAACCAAATAGATAACTTAAAACTAAAACAATATATCAATCCTCAATGTATTATTAATACTAGTGAAGCCTCAAATATTTACAGCCAGGTTGTTCAAAACTCTCACTGGCACCAAGTTATGTCGAAAGAATTTATGGCTCCTCAACAACAAGGTACATGAACTCTTGTTCCTTCTCCCACGTATCAAAATATATTAGGATGCAAATGGACGTTTACAATTAAACATCATGTTGATGGATCCATTGCTCTTCATAAAGCTAGTTTAGTTGCTCAAGGGTTTAAACTACAACAAAACATTGGCTATGATTAAACTTTCAGTTTTGTTGCAAAATTTTCCACCATTAGGCTTCTTATTGCTTCAGCTACTCAGAAACAATGAAAAATCAAGCAACTTATCTTCTCCAATGCATTTTTACATGGTAAACTCGATGACATATCCTTTATGGCTAAACCTCAAATAAAATTATTGTTATTATGTATGTAAATTACAGAAAGTTATCTATGGGCTTTCACAAGCTCTATGTAAGTGGTACTCTACATTCTGCACTTTTTTTATACAGTTAGAAATTTATTTTAAACATTGATGACTCATCACTTCTCATTTATAATCTTAATCAAACCTGCATTTTCCTCTTGGTAATTGCGAGGAGTAGACCTAGCTCCAGTCCTTAACAAGGAGTCAGGTCGCTTCCTGTTCTATTTTAAAGACTATTGTTATTTATGGAATATCAATAGTTGATTTAAGAGAAATTTCAGAATTATGAAAATAAACATGCATGCATTTTGTCTTGTATAATCTGTGTTGATATAAAGTTTATTAATATTTTGGTATGTCCTGATTGAAAATTGATTGAGAAAATTGTTTTTTCTGGGTGATAACAGTACCTCATAATTGAGAAAATGTTGAAGTTTAATTCATATACATACATACATACATACATACATATATAAATACATATATTGAATTATTAAAAATAAATAAGATTGTATGCATATTTCTTCACTATCTATTATCCATGCGAAAAATTACACTATAATTTTATAATAAAAAATTATAGCCGTAATTTCTATAATGCTAATGTAAGATGACGCCCCTTCGCATAAGCTAAGAGGCATTATGTACTATATTTTGGTCCAAAATCAAGCGGGCCAATGTGTGCAATTAAATATTTAGAAAATATTTATTAGTTAGAGAATGCTTTTCTTTTTTTAATTTTTTTCCTATCACATTAATGTGAAGAAGATAAGCATGCATTTCTGGAATTCAATTCCTTGGCTATTTCTTTCTTAACTCCTCAAACAATTTAAAAATGGCAAGCATAAAATCTATGGCATCTACGCACAAGCAGACAAGAAAAATATTCTTATTTTATGCCCAACGAAATAAATTCCAGACAGTCAGTCATCCGGAAATAAATTCCAGTCAGGCATCCGTTAGCATGTATGGGCGGACATTCCTGAAATTTAATACTAAATAAAAAATAAATTTTAATTTTTAAATACAATTTAAAACTTTATCGCCCAGACTCAGGATTATCAAACTGTGTGCCTTGTCCAGCTTGTCGATCTTCTCCTTCGCGGTCATGTCGGCCGGCAATACCGCCGACCCTTGCAAGGCTTCTGCAACACCCTGTTGAACCAATAGAGCTCTCATCTTTACTCTCCATAGGTCGAAGTCGTTCTTCCCATTGAATTTCTCAATGTCGAATTTGACGGAACTCATTTTCGTGGCTAGGATTTCTTCCAAATGAATTTTACCTGCTTCTCCCCGTGAACTTCACTGCCTTCGTCAACCGAACC
>NW_018164444.1:30669518-30669881 GCF_001263595.1 Phalaenopsis equestris | reverse complement strand
ACCGGCTTCTCCAGAGCCGTCGCGCCTCGCCAAACTGCTCAGGTCCTCCTGCTTCGCGAACTCCTGAACAGGGAACTCCCTGAACCCTTCTCTGCGCGATCTTCACCTCTTCCCTCTAGCCGAGCTGCTCGCGAGACCGAAATCCTCTGCTGGCAGCCCTGTCGCAAATTTTTGGCCCTCGCTCGATGATTGTTCCCCCTTCTCGCCAAACCGCACAACCTGCGGTGCGAATCCAGTCGATCAAAGCTTTCACTGCTCACCGAATCTGTCGCGATTCGGCTACCTGCGACACGATCCGGTTGCTCATCTGTTCGTGAATGCCAAACTCCTCTTCTTCGTCGCTGGCCGCGCAACCCCTTACGC
>NW_018164444.1:30662351-30668014 GCF_001263595.1 Phalaenopsis equestris | reverse complement strand
TATATAGATATAGATATAGATATATATATATATATATTATTTTTTTTATTTTCTTGTTTATCGCAAATTTTTTTGTGTTTTTGTAATTTTAAAAAATTTTAAATAATTCTAAAACTAATTTTGTAAGTACTTCTATACTTTAAATAAAGTTCCTAAGTCAAAAAAAAATTCCAAAATGAAATTTTCTCTTAATTCATTTTAATTCACCGGCAACGACACCAAAAACTTGACCTAACTCGCAATTACGCAGATATTTATATTCCTTACTATGCCAAAAAACATGGCACAAATTATATTTAGTAGCTAGTGATAACAAATGTAATATGATAAAATTTAAAGAAATAGTTTTCTCGTTAGGGGTGCTACGCAAGTATATGTATCATTTCAAGTACTATTCGATTTTCTAAAAAAAAACACTAGCATCAATCCCACAAAGATCTATGAATGGAAAAAGAAATTAAATTCAAGAATTTTAACTTTAAGAGAACTTTACTTAAGACTGCAACAAATATCTAAATTAGTAATGAAGAAATTAAGTTTACTAATTTATACAAATTCAAGTAAAACTAAATATATAGATTTTAGAATACACACACACACACACAGATATATATATATATATATATATTGTCGAATACTTTAAGAAATTAATATTATATGATTTTACATACTTAAAAAATAATGCTAGTTCCGCTGTGTTAGTATGCCAAAAAAATATGATTAATCTGATAATTTTAAGATTATTAATTGTAGCCATTATCTCTTCATTGTCATAAAATTTTTGATTTTGCCCATTAGTCATTAATATTATTTTTTATACATGCTACAAGATTTGCGAAGATAATGTAATAGATTATCATCTTAGCATTTTATGAGAAGTCAACACACACTCAAGTAATTAAAGAGAAGTAAGGTGAAGGAGACACCTCGACTTTTTATATGGAAAACCCTTGAAAGGTTAAAAAGCATGGGGCTTAGCCCAGTCAAAATAATCTATTATGAATGGTGAAAATACTGGTTCACTCTTCTCCTGAATTAGTGAAAATGAAATTACAATGTTGTATATATGTAATCTGACTATAGTTCTTAATGATAACAGAATGCAAGGGCCGTTATCGATTGTCACGAAGATAATAGTCTGTTGTGAGTGTTGTAGACGTTGTTTATAGTGCTAGCTTGATGTAGAATTTGTAGTTGATAATCATGACAGTAGTTGACTAGGTGTGTCATAGATGGTTGCTCTAAGAAAGTCGGTTGGCCGTAGATGCCATAATAGGTAGTTGCAAAAATTGTGGACAATGTAAGCCATATAAGTCATAGTGATAAGCTGTGATGAAATCCGTGGGTAGCAGGGGTTAGAGTTATGAGCTACATGAGATATGGATCACGTAGCCCATAATGATGAGTTGTAATGATGTTCGTAAACCACGGGAGTAAGAGTCGGGAGCTGCACGACTGTATGTGAGGTGTGTCGTTAGCCCATCATTGAGAAGCACAGTTGCACCGTCTTCAGGGTGCGTTGTTACACCATCTTCAAGGCTTGTTGATACATCATCTTTGGGCTTAGTTCTGTGTTCGGGATGATGTGCCACTTCGCAGGTTATTTCTTGACTCTGCGAATTTGATCGATCCTTCGCAAGATGCTTCGTCACAAGGACTAGGTAGTAGCCGACAGTGATCGGTGGCGGCCGCAAGTGAGGGTCGATGATGGTTGGTGGTGATCAACTACTGCAGGAGTATGAGGCAACTTCAAACCCTTCTCCAAGCTTCAATCTTCTTCAGGCTTCAGGATACCTCTAGGCATCAAGCTCCAAGTCCCCTCTCAAGACAGGGGTTTATAAAGTCACGGTTGCAATTAATGAAGAAATACGAACCACTTTGATCAAATGATTCAAAGAGCTTCCGTCGATCAAACAACATTTGAAGGACATTTGAGTGCTTTAATGATGTCAGAATTGAGCGATATTGGACATGTTCGTTGGATTCATCTTATGGAGACGCTTGATTCAACCTTAAATTCACCAGTTTCGACATTTGTTCGACCTTCTAATTATGTCAAAAAAGCTTCCAAAATAGTTTAATGGCTTGATTGGGGCTTAATTTGATTTCGAATTGACTAAATTTAATATCATTAGGTATATCTCATTGAACTGATCAGTATGATTGTAATTCTGCTGAAATTAGAATACTAACTGACTTTTAATTGAAGTTTGAATATTTTTTTAGTTAAAAAGTTATCTTGAGATCCGCATCAGTTGATGAAAATTTATTGAAGGTGTATCAGTTGTCCCCCTATTTTCGGGCGAGATAATTTCGTTGTCCGAAAATAAATTTTTTTTATTTTTTAGAACGGCTTTAGCTTCTTCTTTCTACACTCATTTAAATCTTGAGTCTTTATGCAAGTATAATAAACTTCTACGTAGAATATTTTATAATTGCTTTTATTACTTCATCCCAAACGTTTACCCATTTCTCATTTCTACTTTTTCTTAAATTTAAGGGTGTAAACAACTCAAATCAAGCTCAAGCTTTGCCACGTTTGAGCTCGGCTCGTCTTTCAAATTATGAGCTTGAGCTCGCAAGCTTGAACTAAAATTTCAAATTTTATGGAAGCGCATCCAATTTGAGAAGGTATGAGCTGTTGAAGAAGAAGGATGCACGGGAAGCTCACGGAAAATACATAGAAATGAATAGCGGTAGGCTAATCAAACGGCTCGCGACCCAACGAGCTCAAGCTCGAGCTCAAGGTTGAGCTCAAGCTCGAGCTGATGGCTCGACTCGTAAACTCATTAACGAACCAAGCTCAAGCCAGCCCGACTAATTTACTCTCCTATTCTTGATAGTCTAAAATTTTGTAATTTCCAAATTAAAAAAAAAAAGGTAATTCCATCTTGTTTTTCAGTTATCTCAAGAAAAAATATTAATACTTAATAGGTGATATTTTCTCATTTATATTATTACTTAAATTTAATTTTTATATGTTTTTGTTAAAATTAAGAATGCAGTGGGCTCTTATAATTTTTTCCTTAGCCTTCTATATCATCAGCTGCTCATTTCTTTTTTCTTCAAGTTAAAAAAAAATTACAATTATCTTCTTCAATTTTTCACTTCTAAAAATACTTTATAACAAACTTCACGTCACAACTAATAGCAAGTCTTACCTCTGGAAGGATTATACAACATGTAGCCTTTGGAGCTTGCACTGAGTCATACCCGATAAATAAACACTCAGGTAGCCTTTGGAGCTTGCATTGAGTCATACCAATAAATAAATACCTTTACTTTTGTCATTATACTTGTTTCATTTCTCATCTGAAATATGGATATATATAATACTTCTAAAGGTTTCTAGGTGTCATGTTCTTATTTTCTTCACTCTATGGTTCATGCCAAGCCCATAAAAAAGTCCTACTACTTTCCTTGAAAAAGAGTAGTCACGATGTCCTCTCACAAAAGTAATTATCAATAAAGAGATTTTTGTTCTTAGCGCCTCATTGAGCTTAGTTGACATATTTTTTTCTACATATGCAATTTCTTACATCAGTGTGTAGGTGGCATTTCTCTATTTGGCCTTGATTTTGTTATATGCTGTCAATAATTATTCTTCTTCTCTATTATTGCCTTCTACAAAGATAAAATTCTCATCCAACTTTTATAATACATCTACACTTGAAAATATAATTGCCAAATTTTTAATAATGATAACATTTTGTATGAGGCATACGTACCTTGATCATGAATTTATTTTCATGGCATCATGATATTTATGAATTTTTATGCATTTCTTTATTACTAAAGCTGTTATTTCTTCCTTTTTTCTCTTGTCTGTGATCATATCATTTGCTATGTTTTCTTCCTCTTTAACATCATTCGTTTTTAAAACTTCATTTTTTTCAAGTTGGTTAATAACAATTGTGTCATTACATTTTAAAATTTTAACTTATTATTTTACTTTTTCTCATAAACACTCAAGGAACCAAATGATTACAATATACATATAAATTTAATTGAATACTTAGTTTTTTAATAATAGTATCAATAAACACAAACTTTTAATATTAAGGGTTATGTAGGTCGTAGTGGGGAGCTACACTAACATCTGTAGCCCATAGAGGCAAGAGTTTATAGTTGTATAAGCTTTGAGCTACTTAGACTATTTTGATGAGCTACAATAACATTCGTAGACTATAAATTTTAGTTAGGAGCAACAATAATATTCATCAGTCAAACAAGATGAAATTGGGAGCTGCATGAGTTGTGAGTCATGCAAATCATAGTTGGTCATAGAGGTCATGGTGGTGAGCTTCAATAGCGTATGTAGACCACAAGGTTCTGAGTTGGGAGCTGAATGAGCTGTGAGCCACGTTAATTGTAATTAGTCACATAAGTCATAAAGAAGAGTACAATAATATTCGTAGCCTATAGGGACTTGAGTTGCGAGCGATATGAAATGTGAGCCACATAGGTCATAGTTGTATGCTTTGTTGGCTTTGGTTGTTAATGGAGAGTCTTGGTGGAGGGCTGTAATCACAAAAGCCAACTACACAGGTTGTGGTGAGGATATGCGCTGACAGCTCAATATATATATATACAATTTATTTATTATTATTTTTATTATTTTAGCTGTCTGTGAATATTTATTTACAAAATCGATTTAGAATTTTGAGATAAGCAAATTTTTTTTGAAAAATTTCATTTAATAAAGATAAGTAGAATTTCTGAAGGCAAAACTACGGATGTGATACTAATGGGAGTTAGTAGAAACTTTATGGGATTATATGTGGATTTTTAGGAATATTTACGTGCATACCACTCAAATCTTATTTATTTACACTTAAATTTGTATTTTTTTTATATTCTTAGGAATATTTATGTGCATACCACTCAAATCTTATTTATTTACATATCTAACACGCGAACTTGTATTTTTTATATTTTTAGAAATATTTACATGCAAACCATTGAAATCTTATTTATTAACATATCTAAAAATGTCGAACACGAACGAACAAATATTTATTTGTGTTCTGCTCGTTACAAATCGAGCCCAAAAATATTTGTATTATTAATTTAATCGAGCCAAAAAATATTTGTATTTTTAATTTGTTATTTTTTTATTTCGTTAATCAGGTCATATTTAATTAATTTTTATATTTATTAAGTCACCCGATTTAACGCTCATCGAACCAATGGACCTTGAAACATTCTTTCTTCGACGATCAGATTTCACAATCGTGATTAAACTCAATAAATCCAATCTCAAATATTAACAGGTATGGAACGAGATTTACCCAAATAAAAAGTTTTGCAGTCCCCAAAGTGGATTTATCCAGATGTCAAACAATCCCTATCTTGACGCCAGTTTCAAGTTTCCACAGTTGAATGCTTGCGGTGTTGAAATATAAACTTGGTTTTAGTTGTTTAAATAAAGTTTAATTTCTATAAGCTTATTCTAGAATATGTGGTAGGTATGAAATTATTGTGTAGTAGGTGTGGTAGGTGTGGTAGGTGTGGTAGGTGTGGTAGGTGTGGTAGGTGTGGTAGGTGTGGTAGGTGTGGTAGGTGTGGTAGGTGTGGTAGGTGTGGTAGGTGTGGTAGGTGTGGTAGGTGTGGTAGGTGTGGTAGGTGTTGAATTATTGTGTGGTAGGTGTGAAATTATTTGT
>NW_018164444.1:30656450-30659470 GCF_001263595.1 Phalaenopsis equestris | reverse complement strand
GTGGGTGTACAAAGCGAAGAAGAATTCCAAAGGAGAAGTTGAAAGATACAAGGCAAGATTAGTGGCAAAAGGCTACAGTCAAAGGGCAGGCATCGACTATGATGAGGTATTTGCCCCTGTTGCTCGATTGGAAACTATTAGACTAATCATCTCTTTGGCAGCTCAAAATAAGTGGAGAATACATCAGATGGATGTAAAATCTGCCTTCTTGAATGGAATACTTGAAGAAAAAGTCTACATTAAACAGCCACCAGGATATGAAATCAAAGGGCAAGAAGACAAGGTTCTAAAGCTAAAGAAGGCTCTATACGGGCTAAAACAAGCACCAAGAGCATGGAATAGTCGAATAGACAAGTATCTGCAAGAGAATGACTTCATTAAATGTCCTTATGAGCATGCTCTTTACATCAAGAATGAGGATGAAAATGTCTTGATTGTTTGTTTATATGTTGATGACTTGATCTTCACAGGAAGTAATCCAAGCATGTTTGAGAAGTTCAAAGAAGTGATGACAAAGGAGTTCGAAATGACAGATATTGGGCTCATGGCATTCTACCTTGGCATTGAAGTCAAGCAAACGGAAGATGGGATCTTCATCTCTCAAGAAGGTTATGCAAGGGAGATATTGAAGAAATTCAAGATGGAGAATAGTCAACCTATAAAAACCCCTATAGAATGTGGAGTCAAGCTATCACAGTTTGATGAGGGAAAAAGAATTGATCCAACATTTTTCAAGAGTTTGGTTGGAAGTTTGCGCTACTTAACATGCACAAGACCTGATATTCTTTATGTTGTTGGACTTGTTAGTCGCTACATGGAAACTCCAACTGTTACCCACCTGAAGACTCCTAAAAGAATTATGTGCTATATCTAAAGGCTACTCTAACGTGAGATTGTTTCATATTTGTTTCTTTAAATTTGATGAGCAATTCATTGTTTCATTGCTTTTCAAATTGTTTTTTCCGTTAGTTTTCCATACTCTTTTGGTTTTAATAACCCGAGGCAGACATATTCCTGCTAAACAGGGAAACAATGTCATTGTTGAAGAAGAATCAAAAGGACTGAACCCTTCATTGATAGTTCTGTTAGTCATCGTTACTTTACTCCTGCTATTTTTCGTCGGAAACTACGCTCTCTACGTGTATGCCCAAAAGACACTTCCGCCGAAGAAGAAGAAACCCATCTCCAAGAAGAAGATGAAGAAAGAAAGGCTCAAACAGGGCGTTTCTGCACCTGGAGAATAAATAATAAACTCTGCTCATTGAGTCTCTAATCCATATCTTTCATGTCAGTTTATATTTCCTGAAGAAATTGTTAGGTGTGGACTGTGTAAGATAGGTATTTAATTGCAGCATTGCATCATGTCAGCATGTGTCTTCCTTCTTGCTCATGATTCAGACTGGGAGAGGCTGGTTGCTTGGATTAGGTTATGGCTTTCAGTTATGCTCGTGAAAATAATGATTTGATATTTCGGCTCTCTTGTTGTTGTGAGTCTAAAGAGCCAAGCTCAATTTTGGTCTCTCTCTCTCTCTCTCTCTCTCTCTCTCTATCTCTCTTCGTTGGCACTCAAAATAATGCTATTTACAAAACTAGCACCGTCTTTCATCCATTTTTCAAGTTCTCACGCATATTGGTAAGGGAAGTTTACATATGTAGCATAGAATTCTTATGTATTTACGTATCTCGCACCAAAACTTTCATATTGGCATACATACATAGCATTTTTGTTGCTTTAAATTTTGTGCATGAAAATGTGTATTCGACTTCTAAAAAAATGATAATAGTGGTAATAGTGTTACTATATTTGACGTGACATTAAAGAATAGAGCGTATGTATGTGTGTAAATTTGAAAGTTTAGATGCGAGATATGTAAATCCGTTAGAATTGTGTGATATGTATGTAAATGGATCTATTAAAATTCACAATAAAATCCCAACATGTTATTTTTTTTATTTTCATCATATTCTCAATGCTTTGATCGGGGCGCGCTTTAATTCTTTGGTTTGGTAGTTTAAAAAAATTCACTTCGGTGCTAGTTTTATAAATAGCATTGTTTCAAGTGCTATGTATGTAATTATTCTTCTTGTCGGTGAAATGTTGAGCAGAAAGTTTGGAAGCACAGAACCTTCCGATCATAAAATTTACTTGCTGTTGCTGAGTTTGTTCCGAGTCATCGTTAGCTGGGTTTGAAGCAGGCAGTCTATCTTGTTTGTTGTTCTTCTAAAATGCAGATCTATGATGTATTTCTTTGCCCTCTTATCTTTGGAGAAAGCGACAGAGAAGCCACGTACAAATGTGGTTGTTTGTTGTTCTTCTTCTTCGGCGGAAGTGTCTTTTGGGCATACACGTAGAGAGCGTAGTTTCCGACGAAAAATAACAGGAGTAAAGTAACGATGACTAACAGAACTATCAATGAAGGGTTCAGTCCTTTTGATTCTTCTTCAACAATGACATTGTTTCCCTGTTTAGCAGGAATATGTCTGCCTCAATCCATAATGATGTACCAGAAAATACAATATTTTTGTTACTTGACCAACCATCAGAAGAAGCAAATACAACGGGTACACTAATCAGTAAGATTAATTGTTGAGAAAATTAAGGCGAAGAAAAACAATAATCGACACAAATCCAGAAGAACACAAAGATTTAACGAGGTTCGGCAAAGATGCCTACGTCCTCGGGAGCAGAGCGGCGAGTTCCTTTCAATATTCAGAAAAGAGTTTACAGAAATCAGGGATTCCTCCTGGGGTTACTAACAGGCCTATTTATAACCCCAGGAGTAAACCTAGGCACAATATGTAATTACAACATTACCCCTGTACCAAACCGCGGGGCTTTGCCCCCGCACCCCAACCCACGTAACTTCCCAATTTGGACAGATTCTTCCGCTCCGCTCTGCTCCGCTTCGATCCAGCGTCTGTCCCGATATGGTATATGAGCCATACCATAACAAATCTCCACCTTGGCGAATATCCAGCCCCTTAGGAGAAAAATACCTGGGAGTTACACCTGCACCACT
>NW_018164444.1:30653612-30653840 GCF_001263595.1 Phalaenopsis equestris | reverse complement strand
TTTTTTTTTTTTTTAAACCAGCGCCGCCACCTTCCTTTTCCAGCGGGCGCAGAACCTTCCTTCTCTGCTGCCTCCTCCTGCCCGATCGCAGCCTGTCGCCGAGCCGTCCAAGCTGAGCGGAAATTTCTTGCCTTTCCGTTCCTGACCTCCTCCGCTCCTTTCCTGTCCGCTGCTGCCTTCCTGCTCCGTTTCCTATTATTCAGCAGCCCTTCGCGGGCCTCCCCCGGG
>NW_018164444.1:30650166-30653352 GCF_001263595.1 Phalaenopsis equestris | reverse complement strand
GGCTCTGATACCACTTGTTGAGAAAATTAGGGCGAAGAAAACAGTAATCGACACAAATCCAGAAGAACACAGAGATTTAACGAGGTTCGGCAAAGATGCCTACGTCCTCGGGAGCAGAGCGGCGAGTTCCTTTCAATATTCAGAAAAGAGTTTACAGAAATCAGGGATTCCTCCTGGGGTTACTAACAGGCCTATTTATAACCCCAGGAGTAAACCTAGGCACAATATGTAATTACAACATTACCCCTGTACCATACCGCGGGGCTTTGCCCCCGTACCCCAACCCACGTAACTTCCCAATTTGGACAGATTCTTCCGCTCCGCTCTGCTCCGCTTCGATCCAGCGTCTGTCCCGATATGGTATATGAGCCATACCATAACATTAATGAAGTTGCAATTAATGCAAAAACAGCTAATTAGAAAGCAATAGGGTTATTAAAACCAAAAGAGTATGGAAAACTAACGGAAAAAACAATTTGAAAAGCAATGAAACAATGAATTGCTCATCAAATTTAAAGAAACAAATATGAAACAATCAAACAGTCGTATTTTTGAATTTACATGTGGGTAACAGTTGGAGGTGAACCTAAAGGCTACTCTAACGTGAGAAGCTACCATACACGACAGAGAATTAAATAGAATCATCACCAAACGCAATCAATATTCATGCAGGAGGTCAACGTGATTGCAATAATTATTTATATTTTTTGTAATATGCACACATGCTGACATATACAAGTTAAGATTGGGGAATTACATAATATTTACATGTGATGCGTCTCTTAAAAATTTTCATCTTCCAACACGAATCTCGAGGCAATATTTTGAGGAAAAAACATTCAAATTTTGATAAGAAGTCATCTAGTGCTTTGATTTCAGCAAACTTATAGTCAAACTGATCGGCTCGATGAGACGGACCTAATGATGTAAAAACTAGTTCAATCAGAGTTAAATCAAGCCCAGATCAAATCATTAAATCACTATGGGAGGATCTTCAGACATATTTGGAAAGTCAAACAAATGCCGAAGATGATAAGCTTATACTCGAATCGAGCGTCTCGACAAGACAAATCCAACGAGCCCAAGATTGCACGATTCTAATATCGTTAAAACACTCAAATTTCCATTAAACATTGTTTGATCAGAGGAAACTCTCTGGACTGTCCGATCAAATTGGTTCATATTCCGGCATTATGACACCCAGAACATTATAAATGAACCCCTACCCCTTTTATGAGGGAGGAGCTTAAGCCTAGAAAGAGAGCTTGAGGCCTTGTGAAAGAGCTGTAGCTCAGCATCATCGTCAATTGTCGTCGACCACCACAGGCAGACGTTGACCCCCGTCGACCACCGCAGACTGTCGTCGACACTCATTTATGAGACAAGAGCTTATCACTATGGTTCATGTGTCAACGACGACCTATGTGGTCATCAGCTCATGCAGCTCCTGACTCCGGCCGTCGCGACCTGCGAACTTCAATCATACTCGCCACTACAGCCTATGTGGTCCACAGTTTCCGTAACTTCTCACTACGGTTTTTTTGATCAATCAACGCTTCTGGTGCAACCATTTACAACACTTTCGACAGACTGCTACCTCCACACCAACCAACAATAATCGTTGCAACATGTTGTCACCAAGAACTGTAGTCAGATTATAGTTATACAACTTTGTAATTCCATCTTCCCTAATTTAGGAGAAGAATGGACATGTGTATTCGTCATTCACGGTGAATTATTTCAATCGGGCTAGACTATGCGGTTTCCTCTTACTTACTTTTTTTCTTTTATCGGTGTGTGTTGAATCATCGTGCAATGCTAAGATGATAATCCATCACTCTACTTCCACGAATTTTCTGGCACACATCAACATGTATTCTTATACTACTTCGACGCGCAAAATATAACATCAAAATGATTTCAATCTGGTCGTCATGAATTGCTTAACTCATCATTTAACGATTCTAAAACCTGAATCACGGCGACTTCTAAGTAAGAGGATTGGAGAAACTTTTATATCCTGATAATATATATATACTGTAACGTGAACACGTTGGACATCCGGATATTCGACGTAATATTATTTTTGTTCAGAACGCAAATCATCTAATAATTAAATAATAGATTTTTAATCGCATCGTAATTAATTTCGTATTAGCATGCAGGCGGCATATATGTAAACGTGACTGTAACTCAAAGAAAACTTCGCTGCGCTTTGGTCATCATAATTAACTCCCATAAAGGTACATAAAACAGATGGATTGCCTCCTAAATTAAGCAATGCCAGCTCCATTAAGAGCAGCAGCGTCTTAATTAATTAACACGTGGGCACGTACTCCTTAAGTTTCTTTACCAACGCCGGTATCTTTGGAGGAATTAATTATTCAGCGTATGAGTAGACATGGGCTTAGTTGAAGTATTTTGTCCTTGCTTTTTATAATTAACTACCTATATTAAATAGTTAGTAAGTTGCGATAAATACATCGGATAGCATTGACTTCCTAAGCTATCCTATTATTTGGCTTTGATTTAGGAGAAATCATTTAGATGTTTCATCCTGCAATTTTTATTTATTAGGATTTATATTTGTGTGAAGCAATCAGCACAAATAACCTTGAAGATGTGAGGATTTAAGTCATGACAAATGACAACCTCGAAATCCTAAAGCGAGTTAGGGCTTAGATTGTACAACAGGATTGTACAAATGCCTAAAAGATGTGTTTGAGGATTTATGTTCCACTAGGCAAACGACCTCGAGTTCCTATGGCTTTGTTGTTTAAAGCTAAGGAAGGATGTGTTGTTGTAGATATTCTCGCTGTTGAAGACGGCCGGGCTGTCCACCATGTAAGCTCCAAGCTCCTCGTTGTAGCAGAGTTCAAATTTTCTAGGTCATTTGGTTATAATGTCAAATCAAGTGACCCTATGGTTAAAGTTCTTTAAATTTTATTATGGGCATATTAAAGTTGATTAAAGCGACACCGGTCAAGATCCCACGGTTCCGTCGTCCCGACACCACTATTTTCTATTGAAATCACTTAGTCCAAATGAATTTACTAAACTCAACTTAATGAGTTCCATAATTTCATTTAGACCGTGGGAAGCCTCTTTAGCATCCGTAGGTTACCTCCTCCGAGGGTTCCCGATCTTCCAATAGAGATGTCTTAATTTAGTTGAAGTTGTATTTTT
>NW_018164444.1:30642575-30644159 GCF_001263595.1 Phalaenopsis equestris | reverse complement strand
TTTGGGTCATGGAGGGGTATCTTGGTAATTTGGCCATTTTTTGGAAATTTTGACAAATTTGGGTGTATTCAAGGTGTTTGAAATGGGTTTTGAACAATTTTGGGTAATTTGGCAAAATTTGGTATTTTTAGCCAAATTTAGGTTCCAAGGGCAATTGGGTAATTTGAAGGTGCCTAGGGGCAAAAGACCAAGTTAGGCATTTCACATAGAATTGGATAGATATCCATTCTAAATGAACCATGGATTAATGCATTGTGAAGATATGGTGTATCCTAGTTCCAAGTCAACACCCAGGGTCAATCCTAAAGCCAAGTAATCCTATAGGGACTCTTCTTGAATTCTCTTATAATGATCTTACCTACTAAATGCTAGAGGTTAAGATCAATATGTGGAATTTCAAGTTGAGTAAAAAGAAGAGTTTTGAATTTCTAATGGTGGGGTACCTCTTCTAATTTTCTAAGACTAGTCAATAGGAAAGTCCTATGGCTAGACCTAGGCTACTAAAGAAGTTTTCTAGACCTCAACCAAAAGTGAGGTCAACATATATATATATATATATATATTGATGAGTAATATTTTTAATAAATTTAATTGACAACAAGACTATAAAGAATTATAAATCAATTAAAAGTATTAATTAAGAAAATAGAATAAAAATTATTAAACTAGATTCAAATGATGTTTTAATATAAACAATAACTTTTAAATCTTGCCACAACCCTTAACATCTTATGGCTATGTGATTAGGGTTGTCAAAACGACTCTTTGTTCTTGAACAACTCGTGTTCGGCTCGCTAAGCAAACGAACCGAACACAAACACACTTTTTGAGCTCGAAATATAAATGGGTCGAACATGAGCTGGCTCAGTCCGTGTTCGGCTCGTTTGCGCCCTTATGCGTGAATCAATATTGCTTTTGACGACTGAAGTCGGCAATATCTCAACATATAATTATTTAGAGATTATTGTTTCTAAGCAATTTCAATTATTTTCTATTCTATTTTGTTTTAAGAAAATTCAACTGTTGTGGGATATGTACTTCCTGGCATAGAAATGAGACGCAAAAAACAAAAGCAAACACAGATCGTTTACGTGGTTCGATAAAATTGGATCTACGTCCATGAGAGAGAATCAATCAAATAGTTCAGTAAGGCAAAATAAATGGAGAATACATAGCTTATACATAGAGATGAGCCTTCATCTTCCTTCTATGACCTCCCTCTCAAGCGACACCTTGATACAAGGCCTCAAGATGCTCTCCTCCACTCTAGCTCTCTAGCTACTCTCTTCTCCTTTGTGGTAGCTTTAGATCTCTTTTCCGCACACACTCTCTATTTATAGAAGCAAGAGAGTGGTAGGTGGGAGGTAGGCGAGCGGTAGGTGAGCGGTAGGTGAGATGTGATAGGTGAGCGGTACCACATTACAAAAGTGCCCATTTACCTTAGTTCAATAATTGGGGGTCAAAATAACAATTCTTCACCTTGACCCTCAATTGAGAAACTTCGAAGTAAAAATTCCCTCCACTTGGCCCCTGAGGGGCCCTCAGCCCTTGCTTGAGTTTGCTAAGTCCAAAAAGTACATGGAA
>NW_018164444.1:30622195-30642448 GCF_001263595.1 Phalaenopsis equestris | reverse complement strand
GCTTGACTCCAGCGTACCTAAAGAAATCAGATTTTCTTTTTAGCTATGGTGCGTACCTGACATTTTTCAGTACTCGTTCAACTCCATCAAACATCCTTATCCTGATTGATCTACTTCTAATGACCCTGTGAGCTTTATTGTCTCCCAGTAGAACGGACCCATCATTTTCCTTTTATAATGTTTCGAACCAGTCTTTGTAAGGATACATGTGGAAAGAACACCCTAAGTCGAGGAACCACTCCTTACTGGATTCAGATTCTGTGATCACAAGGGCCTCAATAGAATCGTAGTCATCAGAGGCTACGCTTGCTTCTCCTGATTCTTCTGACTCTTCTTGGTACTTATTCTTCCTGTCTGGGCAGTTCCTCTTGAAATGACCGTCCTTGTGACAATGATAACACTTGAAAGATCCCTTTGATGACTGATAACAATCATCTTTGCTTGATTTTGATCTGTACTGACTATTTCTTAAATCTTTCCTGTCTGATCTTCCTCTGACAATAAGACTGTCTCCGCTGACTTCCTTGTCCCTGTCATGCTTCCTCTGAAGTTCTTTGGCTCTAATCAGAGATTGAACCTCCTCTAGAGCAATAGTCTGCACCCTTCCATAGAGCATCACATCTTTGAAATGCTTGTAGCTCTTAGGAATTGAGTTTAGCAACAGCAGTGTCTTGTCCTCATCGTCCATCTTGACATCAATATCGATGTTCTCGAGGTCGTCGATGATCTTATTGAACTCGTCGATCTGCTCTGAGACGAATTTTTCTTCATGCATTTTGAAGGAGTATATGTGCTGCTTCAGAAAGAGCCTATAGAAAGAGTAGACACTCCTCTGCGTCTAGCGGAACAAATCAGGAATTTCTCCTTTGCCTCTCGCATGAGAATAACTGCCTCTCAAGATCCGTCGCGCCTCACCAAACTGCGCAGGTCCTCCTGCTTCGCGAACTCCCGAACAAGGAACTCCCCGAACCCTTCTCGCGTAATCTCCCCCTCTTTCCTCTGGTCGAGCTGCTCGCAAGATTGCTGAACCAATAGAGCTCTCATCTTTACTCTCCATAGGTTGAAGTCGTTCTTCCCGTTGAATTTCTCAATGTCAAATTTGGCGAAACTAATTGTCGTGGCTAGGATTTCTTCCAATGAATTCTACATGCTGCCCTTCCAAGAACTACGTTGAAATCACCAAAATGTTGTACTATTGTATAACAACCAAAAGTTTTCAGCCTAAACCTGCCTTTTAATGCATTGCTGTCTAAGAAATTCTCACCAAATTTCTTACATTCTCCCCGTGAACTCCATTGCCTTCGCCAACCGAACAGTGAGCTCTGATCCCTTCTGGCAGAGATCACACCTGTTCACCAGAGAAAACTTCATGATATGTGATCGAGCCTCCTTCTCGCAGGCACTCCTCTGCGTCCAACAGAACAAATTAGGAATTCCTTTCCTCCTCTGCCTCTCGCACGAGAATAACTGCCTCTTCGAAGCTGTCGCGCCTTGCCAAACTGCTCAGGTCCTCTTGGTTCACGAACTCCCGAACAGGGAACTCCCCGAACCCTTCTCTGCGCGATCTCCGCCTCTTCCCTCTGGCGGAGCTGCTCGCAAGACCGAACTCCTCCTCTGAAATCCTCTGCTGACAGCTCTGTTGCAAATTTTCGGCTCTCGCTCGTGGATTGTTCCTCCTCCGTCTCGCCGAACCGCACAACCTGCGGTGCGAATCCACTCGACCAGTCGATAAAAGCTTCCACTGCTCACCGAATCTGTCGTGATTCGGCTGCCTGCGACGCGATCTGCTCGCTCCTCTGTTCGTGAATGTCGAACTCCTCTTCTTCTTCGCTGGTCGTGAACACCTTTACGCGGACACCTCTAGCCGAGAAGTATGAATCTTCCCACAGACGACGCCAATTGTTGTGAGATATGTACTTCCTGGTATATAAATAAGACACAAAGAACACAAGCAAATACAAACCGTTTACGTGGTCAGATGATCCCATTTTTGAACAGTACGATAGATGATCCCATTTTTTAACAGTTCTAATCCCTTTTTATGTGATCAGAGTAACAATATGCCAGATATGAACGACCAATTTTACTTGGTTTTTTCATAAATTAAATAAAGTTGTAGAGAAATTGTTGAATACAGAGACCAAAAGTATTTCTCCCTTGCTCTCTCTCTCTCTCTCTTTATATATATATTATATATATATATATATATATGATTTTAGTCATCTACAAACATATCTCATAAAGGAATATTTCGTAAAGGCATAAGTTCTTCATTAAAGTCAACGATCTTATTTTGTATTTTAGTTTTCATTTTAGGTGATGAGATATCATCTGCAACTGTATAGTTTGAATTTTATAATTCTCGATCGTTGCAGGTCTATTCAAGTCTAATAGTACTCAAAGATTCTCCATTTCAAGTGTCAAATTTATTAGAATGATCCTCAATAAAAGATGAGTTTGATATATACTAACAATGGAGTTTATATCATCTCAAACTTACTTCATCTCTCTTCAAATTGTCTTCAAAATCTAAGAAAGAACTTATAAAACTAGTTTTTTTCTTACGCTAGTTGTAAACATCAACATTTTATGCGGGTGTTCTTATTTTAAAAAAAATGTTTTAGATAGTCACAGGGTTTAAGAAGACCAAAAAATAAGATTTTAGTGCATTAATGTTTAGTAACAATCACATTTTATAATAAAACAAAAGTGACTATCATTAGGGCTGTCAAAAAAGCTCGTTGTCGGCTCGTTAAGTAGCTCGTGTTTGGCTCGTTCGTTAAGTAAACGAGGCGAACACTAACAAATTTTTAAAGCTTGAATTATAAACGAGCCAAACACGAACAACTCCTTGTTCGCTCGTGTTCGGCTCGTTTTAGCTCGAAATAAAGAAATTATATAACTATTTATATAACAATATATTACATATATTATTTATATAATAATATATTATATATATTTATATCTAAGTTTAAATCATAACACCTCATGTGACAATGTGGTTAGTGCATTCTTTTGTATATATTTGATCAATGTTCGAATCTCACACTTTACATTTATTTTTCTCAATTTAAGTTAAACGAAACAATTTCGAGCCGAACACGAACACAAATATTTTAATCGAGCCGAACATGAACACACCGTTCACAAGCCGATTTCAAACACGAACTATTTCGAACGAGCCGAATGCTAGCCCAGCTTGAGCTCGCTCAAGCCCGGCTTGTTTACAGCCCTAACTATCATAAAGTATATTGCAATTATCAAAATCTCAGGCAAGTTTAACGATAGAGTATCAACAATCATTGAATATTTTGATTTTACTTTTCTGTGTTCATATCACCCTCAAATTCGCTTAGAAAACTATATATTGCTTTTTGTTGAATTACAAAGAAGATGTTAACAAAAGTTAACAGTTGAATCATTGAATTATAATGAATTTAACATCAACCTTATTTAAGCAAAAACTCAATCAAAAAAATGATTTGAATATTGGACCCTGTCCGCAAGATGAAAATTTTCCCTTTAGTCTTGAAAAGATTTTCTTAGCTTGAAGTTTTGAGTTTGATTTTTTTTTTTCTAAAAATATTTGGATTTAAGAATTCATTTTGACATGAAACTAGTGAAGGATAAAGTCAAAATTGAAAAATAAAGCTAAGGATCTGTTTAGCGTTGTCCCAGAAAGCTGTTGCAGGGAAGTTGCTGTAGAGAAGTTTGTTGTCTGTTTGTTTCAGCTATGAAAAAGCAGTTGTGAGAGCAAATGTTTATAGAAAAATAATCATTCTGACTCTTTTTAGTAAAGTTGTTTAAAACATAGTTGTGACAGCCACATATTTAATATTTCAGAAGCAGAAATTAAAAACAGATAATTACACATGTTTAGTAAAGTTGTATTTGAATTTTTAAAACAAAAAATGGGGATGTTTTTAATGTGATAAGAAAGATTTAGATGGTATTAAATTTAAACAAATAAAGTTTCGATCACAGATATAAATAAGTAAGAATTGGGTGGCAAGTATGTCAACGCCACTCAATTATTTCTTTCAGGCCCAACTCTAAGCCCATGGTCTCAAGTTTTTAATAAAAAGCCCTTCTCCCTTAACCTCAGCTCACTACCTGTACCTGATTTTATCTTCAGCGAGAAGGGCAGGGAGGTAGAAGCTTGGGAGGCCAGTAGGAGCCTTATCTCATCCTTCTGGCTAGCCTTATCACACATGTCTGTGTTTCCCCTCTCTTCCAGAGCTTCTCGTCCGTATCCTTTCTAGACCTTCCTTCCATTAATGGTCTCAGGTAGAAGCAGCGAAAAGGGAAAAAGGAGAACGATGAGAGTTTTGAAGATCAACTCATGTCGCAATCCATTCGTGGCCTTACCTGTCGAAGTTGAAGCGTCTGGGAGCAAATAATAGAAAAGTAACGTGGGTCACGGGGTCTCACCTACAGCCCGCGTTTCGCTCAAATTCGTGGCAGCAGCAAGCAAAATACCGCGCCAAACAACCATTTTTGGCGGCCTCCTGCGGCACCGGGCAGAAAAACCCATGCCAAACGGTTAAATAGAATCATCAACTAACGCAATCAATATTCATGCAGATCAACGTGATTGCAATAAATTATTTATATTTTTTGTAACATGCACGCGTGCTCACATATATAAGTTACAATTGGAGAATTATATAATATTTACATACATTCATATATCGATGAGCAGCATATACCATCAAATGATTTCAATTAGATCGTCATTAATTTCTTACTTCATCAGATAACAACTCTAAAGTCCGAATCTCAACAACTTCAAAGCAAGAAGATAGGAGAAAATATTATATTTGGATAATATATAGATATATATATATATATATATATATATATGATCGGGAGATTGGACGTAATATTTTTTTCTGTTCAAAATTAATGTCTTTGCTCTTTATAATTACTTACCTAAATTAAAAAGTTAAAAAGCTGAGATAAGTAAATATGATAGCATGCTGACATCTCCTTCTCCTCTCAAAATCGCAAAAGGGTTTCGACGGCGAGAGCTTAGGGTTTGCCGTTTGTGTTCGTCTACTAAAATATCTTCTATTTCTCCTCGGATAGTCAGTTGCTCGGTATTTTTGCGCTCGATATTCTTGCTTGGTTGCTCGTTTGGCTACCGAGGTGCTTATCTTCTTGCTTCGTTGCTCAGTATTCTTGCTTCATTACCTTTTTTTTGTGACATTTAGCTCGACTATCGTGTATTTGTGTGGTTATTCGTGCAGGTATTATCATTTGTTTTGTGATTCTACTACTGCCTCTAGATCTTTTTTTATATATATATGGATGGTTTTGTGAAAAATATCATGCTTTCTTTCTTTCGTTTTTCAAAACAATAAAACATATGACATGGGATTTACAGTCAATTTATGATGCTTCTATTTCAGCTCCATGAATTAGGAAATAGGATTTTCAGTTCATAAGAAGCATTTTCTGTAGCAAGTAATCCAAGAAATGTTTGTTGTGAATCCTGAAGGCCTCACACAAAGAATTTGAGGAAACTAGGACATTATAGATTGTGTAATTAAAATATTTTTGTATCATTGGATCATCTTCTGAGGGGCATAAATTTCCAAGTTGTTTGGGAATAGCTGCAAAACATTGTTAGTGGTATCAATATTTGTAGCATGAATGTGAAAACCATAATTAAATATCATTTTGTATTGTTCTTTATGTGCGCACTATAATTAGTAAATATAAAGGTTGAAGGGTTTGAATTTTTGTGTCAGATGGGTACATGTGCTTATCCATCATGATTTATTGTTGGATTGTTTTTATAAGGTGGATGCGACAAATTTTGTTGTCAATTTTTCTCGATTACTATATTGTTGACAACAATATGGTAGATAATCTTATTATCATGTTCTAAACTCATCTCTTCTTTACTTTCTCCTTCTCAGATGTGGTTCTAAAAGGGTGGTTACCTTGGACATCCATCTATTTGCATGCTAGATACGATTCATATGTATATTAAAATGACATGTACATGACTGATGCAGACCCTCAAATGCTATGTAGTAGAAATCATGTGGAGAAGTTTCTCCTATAAAAAATGATGAATAAGACTGTTTCATTAATTATTTGTTCTCCCTCCCTCCCTCCCTCCCTCATATAATGTGTTAATATGTATGCATCTATGTATTTGGTATGGCAATATTGTGAAGCAAATTTTATGTTGCTTTAATTTTATTGACACATGCAATAGTTTCTTTATTGTACTGTGCTGCATAGATTTATTTGATTCATTTTTATGACCTGAATAACATAAGATATTAATAGAGGCTATGATGATTATAATTGACAAAATCCCATTATTGGTATGGCATATGTTTGCAACTATTTTAAGATAAGTATAAAAAAAAACTTGTCTAAAATTATTATTCTCTTTCTTATTTTGCAAGGCAGCACCTGTTTGCAATCATTTTACGATAAGAATAAAAAATGTTGCCTAAGATGATTATTCTTAATCTTTCATATTTTGGAAGGCTACAGGTGTTTGCAACCATTTTAAGATAAGAATATGAAAGGTTGCCAAAGATTATTGTTCTTATTCTTTCATACTTTGGAAAGCAACACTTGTGCAAACCAAAATGGAGGATTATAATTGTAAGGTTTGAATTGAGAGGTTGATGTAACTCATTTTGGTGCATGCAATACTTGTATTTAATTATCATAGTAGATCTACTAACGAAGTTGTACAAATGACTTAACATTGTTCAATTGAGTATCGGCTTTGAAGTCAGAAAGTTAACAACCTACTGAGGCTGTTAGAGCTATCAAAGATTAATAATCGGTGAACATTTATCCATATTTTAGCTATAATCTTATTTGTCACTATAATTGCACCAACTCTTTCAGGAGTACTTCTTTCACATTTTCTCTATAAATGTAAATCAACCGATCCACCTAAGAAAAACAAATAAATTTGTGAGAGCGCTGATGTAGCAATAATGACATACAATATTAGAGAGAACAGTCTAAATGGATTGTGAATCAATGTCCAAATGATTAATGATGTTAGACATAACTAACATCATTAAAATGTTAAACAATCTAACTTGCAGTAGATCTAATAATAGAGCTACAATAACATGTTATTAAATTGGACAATAATCAACACAATATAAAATGAGTGAACTTTTTAGATAACCCAAAAAATGACAATCGCTCAAAAATTCAATGATTTTAATTTTGGGTCGAATAAAGAGAGGATCAAAATAAACGACACAAGTTTGAGCCAGAAATTTTGCATTAATTTTCTTTCGAGCCGACCACAATTAAGCTCAAAGTCAGAAGACTAACAACTTACCAAAGCTTTCATGGTTGTCGAAGATTGATAATCTGTCTAAATATTTTCGAACTTTTGGAACTTGTATTGTTTGTCACCATAGCTATACCAAAACTTGTACGAGTTTATTTCTTTTGCATTTTATTTTTCAAGTAGAATGCTCATCATTAATCTAAACATTCTCATCCCCACAAATCTCATATGAGATTAACTGCACACCTCAAAATATATTCTTTAAAGTAAATATTTCATAAGATATAATAATTTTTATTATATTCTCCAATGCGAATCTAATTTACTATTCAAAAATCAAAATTTAATTAAATATCTAATTTTTAAATTCCAAAATTCACTTGAATCAAGTTTGCCCTCTCCTCGGGCGGAAATCGCGCGGATATCGACGCCGTTGTTTCTTTCCGAGGCCACCTGCTGTCTACCCTTCAACACGACTGCCCGATTCTCTGCCGTGGTTTCCCTCCTTTTAATGGCAGCTCCGCGAAGCTCCTTTCATGGCTGATTCTCTCTAGCCTCACCCTCCTCCTAGTCAATCACAGAGAGAGAGAGAGACGATGGCGGAAGATACCTGGATGATAGAGTGAGACAAAGAAGAGCTGAAGAATTTAGAAGCTCATCATCCATCGCGATTCGATTAACTGAAGCTCGAGCTCCAATCCCTCATCTCTGATTACGATCTCGATCCTTCTTTATCCAATCTCCTCTCCTCCTCCACCTCTCCCTCTGCCAGCACGCTAGGTTCGTTTTCCCCTGTACCTGCTCCGATTGAACCCATTTTTGTCGCGTTTTTATTGTTTCGTCTCTGTGTTCGCCGCTGATTTGTAGTGTCGTCGAATCGGCGGAAGAGGAGAGGGGGGGAATTGCGCGGGGAGGAATTAGGGTCAGGTTTGGAGATGGGGAAGAAGATGAGGTAGTCGTCGGAGGAGAGGGCGGAGATGGCTATTAGAAGGGCAAAGGCTTGCCTGAGGAGGATTCAGATCTTCATGGAGAGTTTTCTGCATTAGGGTTTTCTTTCTTTCGAAGTTGTTTATGAGGAAGATTACAAAGAGCAGCAGCGAGGAGGAGAAAAGCTGTATCGGTTTTTTGGTGGCCCGGTTAAATGCGAACAGAATGTGCTCTTCGGCCTTTTTGATCGACCCACGAAATTTTTGTTGGCCCACTACCTTGAATATTAGCAACAATGAAATGTTTTGTTTTTATTATTATTATTTTGTTTACCCGTTTTTTATATAAAAATATATTAAAAAGACATAAAGTCGGTATATTTTATTCAAACGTTTGGTTGTGATGATGCCTAAAAATTCTTGAATATATATATTTTTTAATTTGAAAGTGATTTTGCCGTTATCCTAATAGAGGGCAATATTTGTGGTAAATACCAAATGACTCCTGACTTTTGATCGGTAAACTCTTAGTTTGTTGACCCGTGATTGATCTACTTGTTGTTAGCTAGCCTCTAACTAATCAACATATGGTTTGTCGGGTTACTCTGGTTTGTCATCCTTCAGTCGACTAACCTTTGGTTAGCCGGCCTCTGATTGGTCGACATTCGATTGGCTAGCATCTCATCTGTCAACCTCAAGTTATTCACGTGCGATTATCCTACTTCAGAGGGCCTTGCATTCTTTCATGAAGCAAACCTTTCGAAAATTTCCTTGCTCTGAATCGTCGGATCCATGGAATATTTGATCAAACACCTTTTAGTTGTATTCTGCTTATATACAAGCATTATTGTAGGATATATTATTCAATTCAATAAAAATCAAAATAAATATTTTCGTGAGAGGGTTGGTGTAGCTATAGTGGCATACAATATTAGAGGAACACGTCTTAATAAGTTTAACACCTAAAAAATTAAATTATTCATTTAGCCAAACAAGCCCTTAGAGCAGGATTCAAGCTGGATTTAACAAAAATCTTACCAGACGATCATTTGTTCAAAATAAAGACTCAGATTTGACATATCCAGATTTTAGGTGCTCTGATTTGAATTTGTTCCATATGAAATTTAAGTTATTAGGATTAAATATATCCTATAAACCCGAATTTACTAAATCTTAATAATCTTAAATTAAACCCTGCAAATGTATGTGCGATTTATTAAATCCGAGATTGACAGTTGATATCTATGGAACCCAGGTTCATGAACTCTAGAGCTTTCAGGTTAAACCCAGCTTTAGATTCGTTTCAAGACAGTCCCTCATTGATTTAGGCCTTGAAAAGATAGATTCGTTGAAGGGTTGTCCGACAACGGATTAGATTTAAGCTATTAGAATTTAGTAAATCTTGTAATTTCAGATTTACTAAATCCTGAATGATTTAAATCCAGAGAGTTATCTCGCGACATATGCAACACCGAAACTATAATTTTTTACGTACAAACCACAATTTTTTATGTGTTGTGTATCTAACACATATACTGCAATTTTTATATACAAATCAAACAATTCTTATTAATTACTTATATAACACCTAAACTTCAATTTTTACATAAACGGAATGTTTGGCGAAACAGAGGGAAGGATTTACGCGATAACTTTTTCTGTTGTTTGACTGACTTTAACGTAAATCTTACTTAAAAGCGGCTAGCAAATAGCCCCAAAAACTTAGATTTCTTTTTTTTCTTCTCTTTGAAAGGCCAACATTTTGCATCACAGAACATTGAGGATTTCACCTCGTCTTATAAAATTTTCCTTTAAGTCTAAGCATTGTTTTCTATCACACAATAAGCCGGATGTATTCCTCCACTTCAACCAACCAACTTGAAATCCAATAATCATATCTCCATCTATATAATCATCAATTTAAACAAGAGCCCGAGATAAGTAAAACATTTAAATCATTAATGATTTGATCACCCCTAGTTACAACTTTGCCACGAAAGCTACTACCACTAAAGTTACATGTTACATTTAATGTATTCAATTTTAGATCTACTGAAACAAAGGCCTTTAGACTCTAATGTCAACTTCCATAATTTTAGTTTTTCCTAAACTCTTTCTATAGTCTTATCCACAAGAAGTATATCACCGACAAAAAGCATATACCATGGTAAATCCTCCTGTAAATGTCTAGTTAGAGCATTCATAAGTAAAGCACATATGGGCTTAAAGTTGATCCCTAATGTAATCCAACTCACATAAGAAAATATTTGGTCAAATCTCTTTCTAGTAGATAAACCTTAAACCCTAATCACATTCCTCCAAAGAAATGAAAATAAAAACAAAAATAAAGCTGAGAAGTTACCTTCCACGTTCGTTTCAGATAGGACAGGAGCATGAAGACGAAAATGACTTCGGTAAGGAATGTGATGGTTTTGGATGAAATAGAGAGAAAGCTTCGGCAGATGATTCGACAAGAGGTGGGGGGCAGTGATTTTGGCAGTATAATGGATTATTTCCGATGGCTTATAAACAACTTTAAATCCATCGGTTCTAAACACTATTACCGGTGGGAAATTTTATCACTTCTTAGAAAAACACGCTGGTTAATATCTCGCCAGATGACATGCCTTTAAAGATAACTAATGAAGTATGACCGTCGATTAATATTTGCTTATAGTTGTCGATTTATTGCATCAATCATAATTAAAACTGTCGGAAAAAAAATATTACTGTTGACAAGCGCTGACTTGTCTTCTAGTGAAGCCGTCACAAATAACTCAGATCATAAACCGTCACTAGATCAATGAAAAATAGAATAGTTTTTTTTAATGCAAATTGAGGTAGTTGGTTTTGCTGTCGATTTCAGCACTTTTTCCTATGCAGCTTATAAGACTGTCACTAAAAAGATTATTTATTATAACGACGTGCCACATCTAATTGCAGTAATAATCATATATTTGAAATAAGATTACTGCAAATGATTATATACAAATTATCTATATTATATGTACTAATTTCAGGAAGGGCATCTTTTTTTTTTCAACAAGAAAACCTTTTATTTTTATTTAAATTCAAAAAATAAAAAGGAAAAAAATATTGGATCTACAATATTATACTGTTATTACTCTAAGAATAACTATTTAACCTATAATATTTTTATTTTCTTCTTCTATTAAAATCAAATTGGGGCGATAGAATTTTAGCATAAAATTTATTATTTAAACCTATGTTTTTAAATTTTTTTGACATGCAAGTAAATTGAAATATTATTTATTGTCCACTTTCAGAAGCAGAGAGAGAGAGAGCGAGAGAGATGGCGCTGATCCTTCCACCAAACGTCCCAACTGATAAGGGAATAGCAGCACTACTAACGCTCTCCCTCACCATCTTTTTGCTCTTTCTCATCCGTTTAAAACGCAAACATGGAGATGAAAAGCAACTCCTTCCTCTCCCGCCCGGCCCTCCCGGCCTGCCGATCCTTGGCAACCTTCCCTTCCTCAAGCCAGACCTCCACCGCTACTTTGCTGGACTAGCCAGATCCTACGGCCATGTCTTCAGCCTCCGCCTCGGCTCCAAACTATGCGTTGTTATCTCCTCCCCTTCCGCCGCCCGTGAGATCTTTAAAGATCAAGACGCGGCCTTTGCAAACCACGTCGTCCCCGCCGCAGCTTTCTTCTACTTCGGAAATTCAAATCTTGACATGCTTTGGGCTCCCAACGGCAAGCACTGGCGCACGCTGCGCAAAATAGCAGTTCGAGAAATGCTCAGCTCCTCCAGCATCGAAGCACTGTCCCCACTTCGCTGCCGGGAAATGCGGCGCACTGTGGGCGCGGTATGGCACCAGGCGAATTTGGGCGAGGCGGTGGAAGTCCGGGAGACCGCGTTTCTGACCATACTTAACATGACGACAAGCATGCTGTGGGGGGAACCGGTGTCCGGCAGCGGCGAGGGGAAGGAGTTTAGGCGGGCGATCGAAGGGCTTGTAGACCTCTTCTCGGCGCCCAACGTCGGGGATTTCTTCCCTGTGGTAGCGCCGCTAGACCTACAGGGATTAGGGCGGCGGATGAGGAAGCTCTCGGAGTGGATTAATAAGTACCTGGAGGAGATCGCGGAGAAGAAGAAAGAGAAGATGGCGAGTGGGGAGAGGAGCAGGGACGTGTTGGAAGCTTTGCTGGACATCGTCGAGGAAGGGAACCCGCAGGAGCCTTTCACCATGGATGACCTCTTTAAATTGATGGTGGTGAGTGCCGAGTGCTAACTCACTGATTTCCAGCTGATTCAGCTTTCTGTTGAGCCACAGTTTCCTTAGAAGTTGCATTCATTTATTTTTTTTTTCTGCATTTATTTCTTATATTTATTTTCAAACTTCTTAAAATAATTAAAAAATTCTGTCTAATTTAAATTATTTCCAAACCTGGCTCCATCATTCGAAGTTGTTTGATCAAAATAATTACATAAATAAATATTAATAAAATAATTAAATGTAACTGAAAACAAAATGTTTAATTTATATTCATATTGATATTAAATTATAATGTATTATTAATAAATATATAATTAAATAAAATTTAATTATTCAATTTTTTGAAATTTAATATCATACAAATATTCATCATAGGACAAGACACTTGTTTTTAAAGAAATAAATTTATTCTAAAAATTTTATAAATAACTTGGACCATATACAAGCTTTATTCGTATAATCAGAGTCCTAAAAATATTCAAGTATTATTTATTTATTAATTTGAACAAACATTCTCATTAGGGGTGTAATATATATAAATATAAATTTTATTTTAAGGTGAATTTCAAAATCATTGAATCTATTTCAATGTGGGTGTTATATATAAATAATAAATACTTGATTCATCTTAAAACTGATCTGATGATTTTTATATTTGTTAGAAATAAACAAAAATAATCTATTATTCAATTTTGTGAGAATAATAGGATCGTTCAAATGACTTATTTTAAAATTTCAATATCTTTATTAATAAATTATAATCACAAAGAAACCATATAATTCCTATGTGTCTATATAACTAATTTCTAAATTTTATTTTCTTACATTATACTTTAATGTCATAAATATCACATTAAAATACACATTGAAAAAAAAAATTAATTTTAGTGATATTATAAATTTAAATATAATATAGGTAAATGGTAAAATTTAGATGCCAAATATTGGATTATTTAGGCATTATAAATGATATCCATATAAATTAAAAAGATATTTAAAAATAATGCCAGCCTATAATTAGTACCAAGGCGACGGCCAAATTATTCTTCGACATTCTTAACCCAATACTTAGTATTTTCTACATATAAGTCAAGGTTGGCTGTGACTTCAAGCCAAATTTTATTTTATTTTTCTTTTTGTGGAAGCCGTACTTGGGAATTTTTTTTCCTCAAATTCATTTTTATTGCATCCTTGGATTAATTTATTTTCCGTAGTTCCATTTATAGCTGGCTCGTGTGGTGCCACTCACATGTATATAAAATTTAATGATGTGTGCTAGAAAATTCACGGCGATAGACTAATGGTATCGTCTAAGCGTTGCACGAGAATTCAACACACACTCAGGTAAAAGAAAACAATCAGTAATGAAATCAGAAGTTCTTATGTGGAAAACCCGTAATGGGTAAAAACTATAGGGCCCAGTCCGATTGTAAAAATCAACCATAAATTAATGATTGCAGAGACCCTTGTCCCACATACCGGAAATAATTACTAAATTTTTCAAGTTACAACGTCGATTGACGACGTTTGGTTGGTGTTGGTAGACAACGATTGGTGGTGATCGACGATGGTCAGGGTGGTTGACCATGGTTGGTGGTGGTTAGCAATGACAACAGTGCTCGACGGGGGTTGGTGGTTGCCTATGACGGTCGACAGTGGTCGATGAAAGTCGGTGGTGGTCGATGGAGGTTGGTGGTGGTTGACGGAGGTCAGCGGTGGTCGAAGACGGTAGAGGGTGATTGTTGGAGGTCGGCTATGGTCGATGACGGTCGCTAGTGGTCGACAGTGGCCGACAATGATCGACGGTGGAAAAGATGGTGCTGAACTTCATATCCTTCTCAATGCTTTAAGTTCTCTCTCAAGGCTAAAGCCTCTACTCATGAGAGTGGTGTGGCTCTATCTATAGTGTTCTGGGTGCAATTAATGCAAGCATATGAACCATTTTAATGGGAATGTCCGGAGAGTTTTCTTCAATCAGAAGATGTTTAATGAAAATTTGTGTGTCTTAACAATGTCAGAATTGAACAATCTTGGACTCGTTAGATTTGTCTTGTCGAGAAGCTCGATTCGACTATGAACTCGTCAGATTCGACATTTGTTTGACCTTTCAAATGTGCCCAAAAATCTTCTAAATATGATTTAATGACTAGATCTGAGCTTGATTTGAATAGAATTTGACTAATTTTGACATCATTAGGTCCGTCTCATTGAACGGGCCAATTTGACTATAAGTTTGCTGAAATTGAAGTTCTAGATGACTCTTAATTGAAATGAATGTTTCTTGTTAAAAAATTATCTTGAAATTCATGTCAGACGATGTAATTTGTTGGTGGCTTATCAAAATATATATATATATATATATATATCATTAGTAAGAGTTTCAATATACAAATATATATATATATATATATTACTCCTTTAAATGCATAGGTTTATTAATGGAGCACTTCAATGCTTTAAACCTTTGCATTAAAAGGAGTATTTTATTTTTTAAACATATAGCAATGTCATTTTTATTGTGATATTAAAAATTTGAGTGATATATTCGCATATAAAAATGTTTAGGTGTGATACATCTAATTACATTAAAATTGTGTGCTATATAATTTTGAATCTATATCGTCTCAAAATGTGGAAGCACATAATTAAACTTTTCAAATATTCTATTAGTTTATTCTGATAATAAATTAATCATCAGAACGATTTTCAAAATTATCCATTTTTTTCTTTTGAATGAGTGTGATATATAAATTAATAAATTATATACATTCTATTGTATTCCAAAATGTTAAATTTCTTAAGCCGTGCATATTGACCAAGTACCATTTACAACCCTAATTTTCTGCTCTTAAATCATTATCTAATGAGACATTACGCTAAACAAATTTAAAGCCAGATCAAAATTTCTCTAATCTTTCCATAGACTGTTGGCATGAATTGCTTCATTATTTGTCATTTCAGGATATTATAGGAGGCGCAACCGACAACGCTACCACTGTGATAGAATGGTCAATGGCCGAGTTGCTAAACGACCCAAAAAAAATGAAAATTGCTGAGCAAGAGCTTGACGATGTCGTTGGAAAGCAGCGCAACGTGGAAGAATCTGACATTCCGCAGCTCAGCTACTTGTCCGCCGTCGTAAAAGAATCACTTCGCCTCCACCCACCAGCTCCCCTGCTCATCCCCCATTGCCCGAGTTCTCACTGCACCGTCGGCGGCTTCTCTGTTCCAGCCGGAACCACCGTTCTCATCAACGTGTGGGGGATTCACAGGGATCCGAACTTATGGGGAGAAGATGCCGAAGAATTCAAACCAGAGAGGCACTTGAAAGGCATTAAGGAAAACAGTGATTTTCATCTTGGAGGGAATGATCAGTTTTATTACATGCCATTCGGGGCTGGTAGAAGGGTATGTGTGGGGATCGCAATGGCGGAGAAGATGGTTATTTACACTTTGGCTTCTCTCCTGCATTCTTTTGAGTGGGGGTTGCAGGAGGGTGCGTTGCTCCAGCTTCGAGAGAAGTTTGGGACTATTTTAAGGAAGGCTGAGGAGCTCGTTGCGGTGCCGGCGGTGAGGTTGGATAAGCCGGAGCTTTACGTTTAGTTGGCGATGATCATTTTTATAAGAATAAATGCTTTACCGTTCTAAAATGCAATATCAAATTTCTGATCTATTGAATATGGAGAATAATTAATACGTGCAAACTTTATGCATGAAGCTCTGTATGGGCTAAATGTATAACTATGTCTACTTACCGAGTGAGTGTTCTATTTGCATAATTCTATAGTACTGTCTGCTCTTATTTACTTCATATGTCATTAGTATAATGATAATACTTAAATGAATACTTAATACATGGTGATTGTATACCATTAAATTCCTTATTTTGTATGTAGTTTATGCGAAATAATTTTTTATTTACACAACTTAACCACAAAACGCTAATCAAAGTATTTTAAAATAGATTTATAGTTGGCATCCGCAAAACAATATATTTCAGCACTGCGCCTTTATTAGTTTGGGTGGCTTTCACGGTGGCGTTTGCGAAAATGCCACCAAGGATATGAGTGTTTCTACACTGTATCTTTTGCCTGTTATCCCTCTTTCTCCTCGTGTTTTACCGTATTGTCCCCATATTACCTTCATGCGGTTTCTCCTTTCTCCCCCTCGCTACTATAATCCATCTTGTTTGTTTGGTTATCTGTCTCCTCCAAAGGTATCAAAAGCTAAACTTTAAATCTCCGTCTTGTTCTCCTTCTAGTTTTTGTTAAGATTCTGAAGCTAGGGTTGAGCCCTTCCCTCTCCTCATACTCTTATGATATATGATTCTGAAGTAATGGCTTTTATGAAAGATTTGGTTTATGCTGAGAATTTGGCTTTTCGGTTTGAAATTAATCATTGATTTTGCAATGACATATTGGTATTAGTGTTTGTTAAGCTTTGATTTTATGTTGAGAAATCGGTATATTGTCGGTTTATTATTCTCTAGTTTTGTTGTTCTTTAATTTTTTTCTCAATTTATCATTCCATAAGTGGGGTAATTTTTTCTTCGATTTGTTGTGTCCTTTATATCATTTTGGTTTATGATAGCGGTCTGTTGATCATTAGAGTTATTCTGAGAGTTGTTTGAGTAGTGCATTTCAGCTATGATGATGCCCTATTTTGCACTTGTGTTCTTTTGATTACCGATTTCCTTATGTGTTTTATTATTTGAGTGAAAATGTTTTAGGCAGGGTATAAAATGTTTGTCATGTGTCTTATTCTCATGGTTCTCTAAGCTTGACATTGATAGTAATGGCTTGTCTTTATATTATGGGCATTGAAGATCTTTATAGTAATTGGTTGTTACCTTTATAAGAAAGTTAGGTAACAAAATATAAAATGGGTTGATTGATGTCTGATCAGGATGGCTTGTCAATTGGTTGAATGTGATCACTTGAGAGAATATTAGATATTATAATGATGTTATTTGATGAGTTAGGCTTTTCCCCTCATATTCAGAGACCAGTTATTTTGATGAGTCATACAATCTTGGGGATCTGTTAGATGGACTATTGTGATACCATGTTTTTCTATGTATATGAATTCTTCATTAAATATTCCAAGGCAACTAAAATTTCCTTTTTCATAGGTGCTTTGTCTTGTTCCAATGGTTTGATGGCAGATTCTTCATGCATTTATATTGGCATCAAGATATCATGATGATGAGTTATTTTGCGGGAGTGATCGAAACATTTATGTACAAACTTTCAAATGAGCTCAGCTTATTATCCCCCAAATGGATGGGAAAAAAGAGTGATAAGAAGGGCCTTAAATAATATGGTGTGTTGTCTAGCTGGAGATCAACCCAAATAATGCGATGATATGTTAAGCTAAGTTAAATTCACTTATAATTCACAAATAAATATATCTACATACTAAAGTATCAAATCATACTGTGAACATAACAATCCTTCCCCATATAAAATCAAAGTTGTAGAAAATATAGTTGTTAGTTTATCAGCTATTATCAAAGATGTTAAAATCAAGTTCATTTATAGTGCCCAATGTGTTACAAAGAATTTAAAATAAGAGAATATGTCATGGTCTACCTACGATAAGAATGGTTCTATTTTGGCACTTATGCAAAACTCAAGTCTCATAAATTGGGTCAATTTCCTATCTCTGAAAAACTCAAGAAAAATGCATATATTATTGCACTATCGCATATCAAACATTTCTTTGACATTCAATATTTCTGACATTTATGAGTATCATCCACCAGATATTATCATTACAACAAAACTTGAGTCATGTACTTTTAAACCAGAGGATTATATGATGTAGAAACTATAGTCTCATTGAACCTCACAATAAATTGTTTTTACCACTTGAGTTTATCATAGAGATTAGTCATCAGACTATGATACTTTACTTATAATTTTATTTTAATATTTTGATGTAGTTTAGCAAAGATTTTATAATTACTACTTGCTATATGAGGGAGTATCAGTGGTCCTTTTTGAGAGAAAATATATTGTCCGGAGTTTGGATGCAGTTTGTTGTCTGAACTCCAATAATACGACACTATTTGTAAAGTGGCAGAACCCACTTTTATGAATTAAAAAATTGTGAAAAGAACTATTTTTTTGTGCCACCCGACCCGAAGACTGCCTATCACATAAAAATATTATATTATGGTGATATTTTCATAGTATTCTGGTGGCATTCTAGTTATGGTGATATTATGGTTGTATTCTTGTAGTATTATGATATTATACTGGTGATATTATGATAGTATATTAGTTGTATTATGGTGGTATACTTGTGGTTTTCCAGTTGTATTTTCGTGATATTTTTATGGTATTCTTGTGATATTCTGGTTGTATTCTTGTGGTATTCTAGTTGTATTATCGTGATATTTTTATGGTATACTAGTGGTATTCAAGTGATATTTTGGTGGTATATTTGTGATATTTTGCTGATATATTTGTCATATTTTAGTAGTATATTTATGATATTTTGATGGTATGATATAGGTATACTTGTGGTATTTTATTGGTATACTTGTGATATTCTGATTATATACTAGTGGTATTCTTGTTGTATTATAGTGGTATTGTTGTAGTACTAGAGATATTCTGTTGGTATTCTGATAATATAATAATGATATTCTAGTGGTATTATAATGATATACTTATGATATTCTGTTTCTATTATAATGTTATTTTTGTGCTATTTTGATGGTATTTTGGTATACCAACAGAATACTACAAATATACAATCATAATGCCTAATCAAAAATTGGCTTCACTGGATCTACCTAAAGGGAAAACCTAAATACATTCCTGAACTTATATTTATGCATTAGATCTTTTACTAGTAGCGTTCTCATGAAGTTTCTATCATTTGAATATTCTAAGTGACTTAATATTATAGCATACAGTCATTCTTGAAATGAATAGAAGACTAGAACTCTTAAACTTGATGACTGGATAATCTTGTAGCTATAGAGTTAATTTAATTACTTGAATTTTTTTTTGAAAATCTCACTATGATATTTATTTAAATCAAACTTATAGTATTTCTGAATTAAAACTTTACTACAATAGATCATAACTTTTATATAGTACTAAAATTACATGAGGACAAGTAATAGTTAAGTTTAGGGGATTTTGACCAAAGGAAAATATGTTGAGATTTTCATACCTATTTTACATTGTTTTTGATGATATGGTACTTTAAAGAAATGTATTTTTGATGTTTTGTTGCAGGTATGATGAATTATGGTCATTGGAGCAAAACGATGCGAAAAGGAGCGAATTTGGAGCAAAAAGAACCAAAATGTGAAGATTTGAACTAGGGCGCCGACGGCCAGCCCAACGGCGCCGACGGAGAGAATTTTCTGAGACTCCAGATTAAATAGTTTAGAAGGCCCGCCGATGACGCCCTCAAGGCCGCCGATGACGCCCTCAGCCCAAAGATGCATTGAATGTGGACAATTTTTTGAGGGATGTTTAGGCAACTCTTAGAAAAACTCTTCCACATCTTTAAAAGAAGACTTTGGCCGAAAATGAGAGGAGGAGGCTCAAGAGTTGAAGGAGTTGGAAGGTTAGAACAACGTCCAAGAGCCCCATTAGTGTGTAGAGAGTCTAATTGTGAGGAATTCTTCGAGAGATTGTAAGAGTGGAGGAAAAGTGAGAGATTTCTTCCTCCTTGCCACTTCAAAGAGGAATTCTATGTGCTGTAAAGAAAGGAAGAGATTCAGAGGAACTTCGAGGAGTTTGCTTGGGGAGGAATTAGAGATAAGTGTTATTTTC
>NW_018164444.1:30614901-30621993 GCF_001263595.1 Phalaenopsis equestris | reverse complement strand
AGTTGGGTACAAATAAATAGGGAAATAAAATTATCGGACGTAGAATTGGAGATTTTAGAGTGACAGACTAAAATCCCCAATTCGGTTCTATCGTTTGGGTGCTGAAGTGTAGAAGTTAGCTCTCAGGCGAGGGGAACGTGGGAGCTCTGAAGTGAAAGTCGGTATCCTCCCAGCCTAGCTGCAGATTCAGTAAACTAGCGTAGGATTAGTCAATGTTCTTTATGTTTGGACCAAAGGGTAAAAAATATGTATGCTCCTATTTGACACAATACAATTTGAAATGATTCACTTTATTCATTCACTATAATTTCTTGACAAGGAGAATGATACTTTCTCATTTATTGAATTTCACATTAAAAACTTTATTAGTATAATTAGTTATTTAAGAGTTATTAAAATTACATAAAATTACATATTCATATTGTCTATTAGTGATAGATAAACAATTTGAATTATATTGTTGTGATTAAGTATTGATTTTCTAAAATCTTAGTTCGTAGTTCTAATATTACTCCCTGTGGGATCGATATCTAAGACTCGCGATACATATACTTGCGTTGATAAGTGTGATTTTACTATTATTTGAATATTATATATATACATCTTTATCGAATCTATAACCGTTGTTAAATTTTTGGTGCCGTTGCTGAGGAATTAAATCTTTTAGCAGCAATATTAAATACTTATATTTTTAAGCATATATAAAGTCGCTGTCACATAACACAAATTTTTTATGTATTTACATATCTCACACCTAAATTTTCATATTTAAATATTTACATATAAAGAACATATTTACATACATAGCACTGATCTTATGCATTTACATAACTGAGACCTAAATTTTCATAATTACATATGTAGCACAAATTTGTTATGTATTTACATATCTCAGACCTTAATTTTCATATTTACATATTTACATACTTAGCTCTAATCGAATGAATTCACATATCTCAAACCTAAGCAAATCAGTTACACACATTTCAGATCTTATGAAAAATCATAAATTCTAAAATTACTTAGAACAAAATTCTTATGTATTTACATATCTCAACCCTAAACTTTTATATTTAAGCACATCTCACTCTAAACTTAATGTAAAATCATGTAATCCATATATATTGCATATCTAATAAAGGAATACAAAAAATACTTGACAAAAACCTGTGTACTTTTGGATCTAACACCTATGCAAGGAAAAAAAAAATGAAAACTTATGTCAAACCAAAGCCTGGACATATGGAAGAAGATTTTTCATCATGGAACCTGTGTACTTTTGGATCTAACACCTATGCAAGGAAAAAAAAAAATGAAAACTTATGTCAAACCAAAGCCTGGACATATGGAAGAAGATTTTTCATCATGGAAGGGTTGGAGCGGTGAAACAAAGCCGGAATGGTCGGAAAAGCTTGGACGGAAGAAATGCGAACAAAAGGCTGCGGTTCATATGAACCATATTTAAGGGCTTTTGTGTAGGCATTAGTGTCCGCTAATGCCAATGCTAATAAGTAAGTTGAGTGCTAATATAGCGGACGCTAAGCCGATGCTACAGCGTCGCCTTAGAGTGCTCCACTAAACGTAACTCGTCTGTGTCTACTCTTTTGGGAGCGGGACCGTGGGCGACTCTATAAGGACACAAATGGGTCGCTAATTTTACTTCAAAATTATTTTTGACGCTAATTATGACGCTAATCCACAGCTTTCCCATAATGACCTCTATGCAAAGTTGAACTCCTTGGCAATATATAAAGACGGACAATGTCTTCAAATAAAAGCCGAGTAGTATTAAGAACATCGAATATTTTTTTTGCAAATAATAAAATATGATATTTTAGAAAATAGGACCACCAACACCACGGTGGAATCAAATCCACTTTTTTCCTTGGTAAGCAGAGAATAAAAATGATGCTCAAATCTTTCCGAATGATAACTTGAATAGGTAAGCATAAATACAAATCGATGTCTTGTGAAGTCTTTTTATATCTCAGAAATGTAGCCAGCTTTCTATGAATCAACAAACAACCTTACTTAGTCTGGACCAAGAAAAATGGGCATTAAGTATAGCTACAATCATACCGCATCCAATGTGATCGTCCAACTCGTCGACGTGCATGTCATGGATGACATGAATTCGTAAAAGATGTATTAGGAATACATAGATGATTGTTGTTAATACAATTTTTTCATTGCATAGCAAAATCTTTATCCTTGTCGTATTGTTCTTTGATGGATTTCATCCCTATGATTGTAGTTGGAACAGTCATTAGCAAACTGAATATTTGAATAAGAGCATCCACCACTTTGTTGCTCAGTCCTAATTTATATTTGAGGATAAAGTGGAATTTTTGCAGTAAACAATTCACCTCATATGCATCCAGCTTAATATCTCTTATGATTGTAAAAACTGTAAAGCTTCGTGATCATTATATAGAATAAATTCTCGTTATATTAGGTAGTACTCTTAATATATCAGAGCTCTTACTGCATAATAACTCTTGCTCTTACATAGAAAAATTTCATCTTGTTCTGCTTAACTTCTCATTGAGGAATTCAATCTGGCTGACTTCTTGGGATAGAACTGCTCCTATTCCTATGGCTAATGCATCAACCTTAACCTCGAATGGTTTGTTAAAATCAGGTATGGCTAACACTAGAACTATGCATAAGGCTATTTTGATGTTTTCGAAACTTTCCCGTTGCTCAGCTTGCCAAAAAAATATTTTTACTTTTTTGATAATTTGTGAAATGAGTCATAAGAAAATTGAAATTTTGGATAGATACAATGTAGAAATTTGTTTGGTCGGGGAAACTAAGAACTTCTTTAGTTAATTTTTCCTATTCAACCATCAAGCTAGCAAACATATGTCATAAATCTTGAGATAATTTCTTTAGCAAGGAACATTCAAAACATAAATTATAAATCATTCAGAACTCTTATTTCAGTAAACTTATAGTTGAATGAACTCTCTTAATGAAACAGATTCAATGATGCCATAATTGATCCAAGTTGAGCAAGATCAGACCTAAATCAAGCCAATAAACCACTTTTAGAAGCTTCCGATCCTTAATTGGAAAGTCAAACAAATTCTAAATTTAGCAAGCTTATAGTCAAATTGAGTATCTTAACAAGACGAATCCAACGATCCCAAGATCACTCAATTAAGATATAATTAAAGCACTCAAATATATGTAGAATGTCATTTGATCACACTCAAATATATGCAGAATGTCCGTTGATCAGTGTGATTTGTCTAAATAATTTGATATAGTGGTTTAGATTATTTTCTTATTTGAATATAGCCCTATCCCTTTCATGAAAGGGGGGCTAGTACTTAAACTGGAGGAAGATCGGGACTTGTAGGAGAAGGAGCTAAGGTTCAATGTTCTGCAAAGAAGGTTCAAGGAATGCCAGTTATTCCTACAACTGTCGATCACTGTCAACCAATGCTCACCATCTGCCACAGACAATTGTCAGTTTTCCTCTGCTCATGCAATGAAGCCCCTTACAAAATCATGACATACACAACGGATCTCAACATACACTACATAGTAGTAACCAGAATTTTGTAGTATTAAGCATCACACGATGCAACTATGCGCCTTAAATACAACACAATGATAAATTCCACATATGATGCAAAAAGTCACCCTGAATAAGACACAACGACGCTCCCAATATACGGTACAACAATGCACCCCCAAGACGGTGCTACAATACAATCTGAAGATGTTGTATCAATAGACACCGATTACGGCTTAATGTCATGCCTCACATATAGTGCAATAATACATGTTGAAAGTGGTGTAACAATGCTCTACGCATAAAATATAACGACGCATCATTGAAATGGTATAATAATGCACCCCAAATATAGTAAAATGGCGCACTATGCATACGGGGCAACAACATACACCGATGATGGTGTAACAATGCATCCCATAATAACTGCCTAAAATTGCCTTACTTTGGATACGGTGAATTTCTTCGAACTCCTTTAGCCCTCCCCTTGCAGCCCATCCTACAGCCTATGTGACCAACAACTGCTATTTGGACCACAACTCATACAAATCACAACTCCGGCCTTTATGGCTTATGAAAGTTATCACAGCTCGTGCAGCTCCCAACTCTAGCCTCTGTCGCTTATGGGCTTTATCGCAACTCATGTAGATCTTAACTCCAGCCTATATGGCCTACAAACCTTATCATAGCTCGTGCAATTCCTAACTCTGGTCTATGTGACCTACAAAGTTTATCACGACTCGGACATCTCCTAACTCTGTCGACCTCTTTGACCTATATATGTTTTCACAACTCGTGCAGCTCCCAATTTTGACCTCTTCCGCCTATGAATGCTATCATAGCTCAATTTTGACCTTTAATTTTCATGCAAATGCTAAATAATCACTCTACTATCACAAATCTTTCACCTTGCATCACGCATAAACCACTAATAATTGATATAAATTACTTTTCTTTTATAATAACTTACCCATTTTTATATCATACTTATGAAAGATGACGTTTCCTCTTACAATACACTTGGATTAATTTATCAGATATTTATTCTCTTATATTCACTCTAGAAGCTCCAAAAAAGAAAGACTTGGAACAACTTAGTTTCACTTTTTGTTTATACATGTGCGCATACACTAGAGATCTAAAAAATTGTAGATTAGTTTAATTTGTCTCTTTCTTTACCTAGACTTCTCCAATAGCTTTTACGGGTTTATGTGCTACAAATGAATTTTTATTCACCAAGTAACAAATAGTAATAATTTCATCACCTTACAAGCACTTGTTCAATTTTACAAATGAGAACATGCATATTACATTTTTGTAGTAAAACTATATCCATTATTATTTGAGCAGTATTATTTTATTTACAAAACTAATTAAACTTACTATTCAAATATTCTATCTCATTATTTCTTATTAATCTCTTAATCTTCTTCCTAATGTGATTCTCAATCAAAATTTATCATTAGCTGAATGCTTTAAAAGCTCTATTTTCCTATTTCAAATCATAATTCTAAAATTTTCTGGAGATATTTTCATAAGTTGATCCCACTTGATGATATACTTAAAATGAAAGGTTTAAAACTTGCATCTTTCTGTTACAACTGTAGAAGAGAGGCTGAAAATTTTAATCATTTGTTCTTTGAATGCACTTTTGCTCAAGAGGTTTGGCATAGTATTGGACTTTACTTTGGGATTACTTGGCCATCAAATCTGACGCTTAAAGATTCTATCAATACTTGTAAATATTTTGATTCTACTTTCTTTAAGCATAGTTATTTTCCTGACATTGTATTATGGTTCATTTGGATGACACAGAATAGTCACAAATATGATGGTTCTTGCCATACTCCCTCTACTACTTCTACTTTTGCTGCGACTTATTTCAAGAAGGCTTGGAAGACTTCCATTGTACAAGAAGCTTCTCCTAATGTGGATAGGGGTTGGGTAGGACACCCATCTTAATTAGATGGGCACCACCCCCACACGGTAGGATCAAGGTAAATGTGGATGGAAATTATGCTAATGATTATAAGGGTGTCGGTGGAATCTTTAGGGATGAAAATGGCATTTGTTGCACATACTTTGCTACACCTTGTTTGGCCAATTCTCCTATTGAGGCTGAAATTATTATTGTTCTTGCTGCATTACAAACTGCTATTTCTGTAAATCTGAAAAATTTAATTCTGGAAACTGATTCTGAGATTCTCTATAATATGCTTTCAGATAGGCTTATTCCCCTATGGCATGCTACAATTTTGTTTAAGCGTATTAGGCATACTATTGAGGGACACTCTTTAAACATATCATACTCCTTTAAATATAGAGAAGGCAACAAATCTGCGGATTGACTTGCTAAATGGAGGGTACAGGGGCAATAGTTGGTATTACTCCTCCTTCTATGTTGAGTAAGCTAATTAATAGTGATATGTCAGGTCCTTATGTACGTGCTTAATTTGGTGCCCCCATTTGGGAATGTATTTAGCTTGTTTGTTTTGCTATCTTGGTTTTGAACTTGGTTTGAATGTTGGTTTCTGTTGGATGGTTGGCTGTTTGGATGGTTTTGAGTGTTGGTTTAGCAGAATGATTACCCAAATTTTTTACCCTTATATGTTTCTTAATATGAGAAACTATCTTTTTGTTCCTTTCTGGAGTTGCTCTAGCACTAGAGATTGTTGTTTTTATGGCTATGACCTCACTTCTACGTTGAGCAACGGTTGCTGGGTCACTTGGTTCATACATGACATTACCTTAATTGTTTTAAGCTTTAGGCTTTGCTGCTCCACTAGCCACTTTTCATTTATTGCTCACGTGCTTATGTCACCTGTTATAGCCTGGGATAGACTTTTTGGGAATTACAGTACTGCTGCTGAGGTTCTCTATAAGTTGCTGATGTCTTGGGGATCATTTTCTAGCAGTCCTTGTTTCCTTGGGTCTGCTAGATGGTGCTTTGTTACCTCGTAGTATTTCAGGATGCATGGTTTGGGTGCTCACATCCTTTTGGTCTCGCGGTTTCACTGGTTTTTTATTTGCTTCCTCTTACGGCTATTGGTGTTATTGACATAATTGTATTACTTTACCTTGTTATGCTATATGTCTTTTCTGCAGGAAGTTTATGTCTGGTCAGGCTATGATTTGCTTTCTTCATGGGGTCACTGCTCCTTCCCTGGACTGCGATTTTCTGCCTATATGCCCACTGCCTGTTATGCTCCATTCTTGGGTTTCGGATGTTAAGCTCTTGAAATGCTTGGATGGCTACATACTCTGCTTTGGCTGAACTTCTTGAAAGCTTTTTCGACTTTGCTTCTTTAGTTTTTCACTTTATGATCACACTTTTTGCTTTATATGTAATTTTGGGTATACTTCTTATGTTGGTATACATTTTTTTGGTCTTAATACATGTATTTCCCTATTTTTTCTGTGGAGTTGTAATGTGGATACGGGAACCCCTGGTTTGAGTTTCTTTTTGTGTTTTAGATGGAGATCCACTATCTCACCCCCCTAAATTTGCACCTTTTTAATTATTAAAGCGCAAGGAGCCACGAGCTGCTCTTTTAACCAATATATATATA
>NW_018164444.1:30600237-30614876 GCF_001263595.1 Phalaenopsis equestris | reverse complement strand
TCTCTCTCTCTATGTATATATATATATATATATGTATGTATTCATTGTTATACACTAAAGCAATAGTTTAACCAAAATAATTGAGTGTATGTCAATATGTTTAACCAAAATCATTACTCGCCTAGGTATTATGCAATAAACTTTATCAAATTTTACTTTTCAAAGATATGCTCACGTAGATAAACTTTGTTTGCCTTGTCTTTGCTAAAAACTCTATCCATACAAAATTGTATTGCCTTTCTTACTAAAATAACCTAAAATAATATATCAAAGTCTTACATTTTTTTTATAATATACACATTTTTTGCTAGATTATTATTTTTTATAATAGTTAATACAATTCATTTTATTTCTTTCCCTTCTTAATTATAACTAAATCTCTAAAAACTTATAACACGCCACTTGCAACATAAAATATCTTGAGAACTGAGAAAGTCATTATGTTTCTTTTAGGATATAGCCCATACTTGACTTTAATAAGAATTTTAATCATTTTTTATCACTGTTGATTATAATATTTCTAATCCTAGTAACTTTATAAATGATATCATTTCTTCTAATAACCTTATCATCACAAACTTCCCACTATGAATCAAGCCAGCGTCTAGTGGAAGTAAAATGAGATAAACATCTCAAGTCTATTATCTAATCTTCACTATAAAAATTAGTTGTTGCTATTAAAATCTAAAAAATACACATATCTATCTAATGCAAGTTAAACACTCTCAAGTTCTCATACTTATCTCTTATCCTTTTACTTCAATTAAAGATAACTTACTTATAGTGCCATTTTTTATGATAAAGAAACTATTTAAAATTGGTATTAAATTTAAAGCTCAACTTGAAACTGAAATTTTATGTGCTTTCTTTTCATCTTCTACCCACTTCTGTCAGTGCTATTTATTAGTTACTTGGATGTAAGCGATCTAAACATGTTCTAATGATTCTCTCCCAAGCATATTCCACAATCTAAATAAAAATATAATTATGATTTAAGCATCGAATATAGATCCATGAGTAACTTTGTCATTTACCTTGATTTCAAAATTCTTTAGATCCATGATGGCCTTATGAAAATCATTTATATAAATCTCAAGATTTATTTTATGCATAAATCTTAAATCCAAATAATTTACCTTAATTTGTTGTAAATTCTATTTTTTATGTATTAGTAACGTGCATTATGCTAATTTCAACCAAATCTTAATAAACATTTATTGCATTATCCACTTACGGAGTACATCATTGCTCAAATGCAACTCAAGTGTGCTATATGCTAACTCCATTTTTCTTTCTCACTCACATCTAACCTCTCAATATTAACCTTACAAACACCCATTCTTTCAAATCATCAAACCTTTCTCAAATACCAATTTATAATTCTAAACACAAATTTAGGATTTATCCATAAAACCTAAAGTAGTAATGACTATTCAAATTGATTTTGTAATGTAGTAAGTCCTAACATATCGACAAATAGATTATAAACTTGGCAATGAGTTTTCCTACAAAATTAGAACAAGATTTGAAACTTTTAACCTTGCATCAAAGAATCAAAAGAAAACAATGTTTTAAACCTACCCAATTTGTCCACCTTCCAACAAATCAATTATTGGAAACTAATCTTAATCAAAATCATATTATTCAAAATAGTGAACTAATTAAAAATTAGTATTATTATTTATGATTTTTCTTCCTAATAATATATGTATCTATCCCTAAGAAGATCTCGTGAGCAACTGCAACTTAAGAAATTTATAAACTTAGTAAGTATCAACAAAAAAGTACAAAAATCATTAGGTCATGCATGCATATATATTCTCATTCTACTTATTTCATGCTTATTCATTTCCTCATTTGTCTGAAATATTTTAACAGATCGATCGCAGTAAGACTGAAATATTAACTAAAAAGTCTAATTGCAATCGAAGCAAGAAATTAAAACCGGTATTATTCACACAATAATCTATAACTACTGCTGAATCTGAGGTTCAGCTCAACTCCAAGCTGCAATCAGCACCTGGACCAAATAAAACCTCCCCTGGCCAGAAACATATTGGCGAGCATGGCTAGCTAGCAATGATGCAGACAAGTTAAGGGTGGGGATCGACCTACTTGGCCAATAGTAAATAGGTCATGCATGCATATATGTATGTATGGTCACAATCAATCAAGTGAAGACAGCTCATTGAAGATTTGATATGCTCCCCATCACAAGCCATTTAAGACTCCTAGTGCTACATTGAAATGAAGCTTCTTTCTGGGTCCCTTCGCACGCACCTACTTTGATTCATAGAGCTCACCTACAGGGAACGAAGATGAGTCGAGAATGATAAGATGGCTGATAGGATTCTGAATCGAACTCGCTGGAAAATCAAAGTGTAAAATGTAGAAATATTTAAGCACATATGATGAGGACAAAATTCCTAAATTTGACACATTTAAAATTTATTTAGGATTTCGGCCTTCTTTTAAAAAAAAATTAATTCATATTTTTTTTGTGCCTGTATATACGTGCAATGCTCGTAATATATATTTCTTCACTTAAAACGACAATGCCGGATGTAACTTTTTTTTAATATTTTATATTAAAATGATTTGTTTAGATTTTTTTCAGTATTTTATACGTTTTATTATGTGTTTAATCTGTTAATTTTGACTCTTTATTGACAACTTAAATTTAAAAAAAAAAAATTATAAATTACTCTTTCGAATAAATTCATTTATATATTTACTTTTTAAAAAAAAATATTTTTTTTTTCATTATTTATGTTCTAAAAATTTTAATTTAGAATTTTTTGAGAAATTATTTTAGAAATTGATGCTCCAGCATCATATGTCCAAAAAGGAATTGCTCCAAAATATGCTGGAGGCGAGAAATGACATCATGAAGATAAACTCAGATAAATCCGAGTGGATGAAACTGTGTACGTCGAACCGGACGACCCGGGGTCATCTTGGGTTGTTCTTTAAGGATCTAAACTAGAGGCTTGTTGTACATCAGCATAGACCTCTCGATTATTCCAAATCTTGATATATCGATGTTAGTGGTATTCAGTCCAATCAATGCACCCTTCTCCGGCCTATCTACTCTCTAAGAACATGCCTCCATCGGTTGAATACTAACACTGCGATTTGTTTGAGCTTTTACAATCAGATTTTTATGAAAATGTTGCACGTGCATTTTAAAAATTTTATCCGAAACTCCATTTTTAATTACCGAAACGCGAACACGATTTCTCCCCCGTGTTCCGCCGTTCACGAATTAAAAAAAAATTGTGCCGTTCTTCTTTCACCGTTGTGCCCTCGCCCGAGCCTTTCTCTCGCAGGCCCTAGGTTGTCTAGTCTTCTCCTGCTCTCACACCATATCTGCCAATCTCGACCCTCCCTTCTCTGCTCGTCTGATAATCTCTCCGGCACTCCTAGTCTCTTGCCAATATCTTCACTTCTTCTACTACTAATTTGTTCGCACTGGATTTGAAACTCAATTATCCTTTATTTTGAATTTATTCCATGAGATTTTCAAAGTGCAAAACTTTATACTACGTTTTATAGTTGATTCATGAAAATGTGGTGAAGAAATCACCTCTAGAAATTATTAGGTCTAACGATGGAACAATTATTTCATAGGGGACACCGTGTGCGCAGGATTGCATACGGTGTTCGATCTCTGCCTTTCATCAAAAATAATTTTTTATTTAAAAAAAATTTTAAAAAAAGGTCAACTGTTATACTCCTTTGCTATGATGAACGGTAAAGATCGACGTCCGAATATAATAATTCTTCCTGGAGCGCGCAAATAAAAATAAAGAAAAACAAAATCCCTCTTGTAATGGCAGCGGTTGAAGTACGTACTTAATAATTCTCCCTACCCCTCAAAAAATTATTATGTCTGAGAAATCACCTACCTTCCCCCCCCCTCTTGAAAACGAACAAAATTTTAAATAGAGGGTAAAGGGGTTTCATGCAATAATAAATAATCAATCTCTTCTACTGTTTTCTTAACAAGATTTTGCTTTCCTGTGGATGTAAAGATTCTATGGGCAGATTTTGATGTGGATTGGATAGTACAGTGTTTAATGTGTTGGGTTCGGTTGGCGCTGCACAACTTCATAATTAACTTCGATTTTCAATAATATTTTGACTAAATTTAATTGTAAATTATTAGATATGTATAAATTTTATTCAATACATGTCCTTATCACATTTTTGCAGAGGTAGTTGCATCCCATATCTCTATACTGGAGAGAGAATATTATGCCTGTAATTTGTACATACGAATTATGAGAGCACCCCTACTGTTAAATATTGATTTGTTTGAGAATCATACCCAATGAATAGAATATAAATAAGGAGAGAGAGAGAGAGAGAGAGAGAGTGATAGACAGAGAGGGGGATGAGTGATTAATAAAACATTGTGCCAATCATGGCTTATTTATAAAATGAACTCCTCATTTATAGCGGAGAATACAATATCATGATGTTACATTTTTGCCTATATTTTAAATGAGGCTAAAGAAGGTACTCTTGCTATTTTACATGTATGAGTTTATCACTCAGTTGTTCTCTTGATCTACCAACTAAATTGATTTGTCTTGATCAACTGAGATTAGCTCGGCTGACTGTGTTTGGTCTGTTTGAGTCAGTTGGCTGATATGGTTTGATTATCTATTCTTGACCTCCGGATGTCTCTGGGGAGGCTAGAGATACTAAGTAACTGGATCTCCCCTGGATCAGCTCATTGTTATATCCTCCACCTAACTTTGGATTGTCTCGTAATTCTGCTTGCTTTGGCTACGATAGCTACACTTGGTCGGAAAAGTGGACATCAGAATCATCTATTTGGAAGGCCTTCCTTCATCATACTATGTTCTTCTTCACCATTAGAAAAGCATTCACATATTTCCCTTCAAGTACATACCCCCGAGTACCCTCATTCACATTTATTGATTTCATCTATAGATATTAGTTTTTTTCTAACATACTATATCAACCTGTATCGATGTGCCGTAGAATATTAGGTTATGATTACTAATTGAAGGGAATAAAATTATTTTTTTCATGAAAGTTTTATCCCACCATAAATTTTAAATAACTAAAACTGATTACTCATTAAAAAATAGACAAGCATTGTTTTAATTATTTAAATCTTCACAATTTTAAATTAATGATGATTGCTAAGAAAATATGTGCGTGTACCCAATTATAGCTTGATAAAATAGATGATCGCATTTGAAACTTGTGGATAAGAGTTCAATCATTAAAGTATTTGTTATGGTATGGCTCATATACCATATAGGGACAGACGCTGGAACGAAGCGGAACAAAGCGGAGCGAAGCGGAAGTTTCTGTCCAAATCAGGAAGTTACGTTATGTGGGTTGGGGGTGCTGGGTCAACGCCCCGCTATACGGTACAGGGGTAATTAGGTAATTACATATTGTACTGTAAGGTTTACTCTAGGATTATAAATAGACATGTTTGTAATTCTAGGTCTTCGAGAGAGTTGGATCCTCTATTCTGTAACCTCTTTTCTGAATATTGAAAGGAATACGCCGCTCTGCTCCCGAGGATGTAGACATCTTTGTCGAACCTCGTTAAATCTCTGTGTTCTTCTGGATTTGTGTCGATTACTATTTTTTTCGCCCTTATTTTCTCAACAGAAAGCTAAAAAAATATGCCTCTCGGCTTTTAAACTATTAGTTGAGAAGTCCAAGAATTTGAAGATATGTATTTATATGTGCTGATATAAATTCATAAAATGTATTTTTATGTGTGTGTGTGTGTGTGTGTGTGGAGGGAGGGAGGGACGGAGGGAGAGAGAAATCAAAATAATCCCTTTATTTTTTATATTTAAGTAGGGGCTCATTTTAGTCCCAAATTTAAAAAAAGTTGTTAATTTAGTCCCAAATTCTTTTAACGAGTAAAATTTTAAAATAGTCTTCGACAATTTACATCTCATGGTTTATAAAAAAATCCAAAATAGTCTCCAATTACTTTAAAATTGAACTATAATAATCATCTTATGGGAATGTTTAATTCAGCTAAATTTAAAGGAATCTAGAGATTATTATTGTAGTACTCTTTTAATATTGATTGACATAGTCCTCAAGAGAACAATTGAAGCACTAATTTAAAATGTATTTATATATATAATGCATGGCTGCTATTAATTTAGGGTTTAGGGTATGGACCAGCAAGATCTGAATGATCATAGCATCCCCTCAAAATCTCCAAAGCAATAGCATTGCATACTTCTATGGTCCAAGGAACATCGTATTCAGCTTCTAAGGGTTCAAATAACTTTAAGCTCCACCAAGAAAATAATGCAATGTACTCATTAATTATTTGGTGGTCAAGTGGCTCGTCTGTACATCTCTGCTCTGATTTTTGAGCTCCACCTATCCTTAATTCTCACTATGTCGCTTTCTTATTGAAACAAATTAAATCCATTGTGTAATCTACTTCAGCTATCGTATCGAGAGGTTGTTCCCTCAATTATTGTCTCTTCACATAATCTCTAACTGGTTTATACCCCCTTTACAGAAAATATGGCATTTTTAAAATTTGTCCCAAAAAAATAATTATCTACGAGCTGAAGGGAAGAAGATGAAACATTTATTTGAAAATTTAAGGAAATAGAAGGGCTTGCTTGAAAATCTTTTACTAATATATAATAAGTTGTGTTGTGAAATTAGCGGAATAAAAACAGGAATCGACACAAAACCAGAAGAACACAGAGATTTAACGAGGTTCGACAAAGAATTGCCTACGTCCTCGGGAGCGAGCGGTGGTTTCACTATCTCAGAGAAGTTACAATTTACATCTCATAGGATCACACATATATATAGACATATACATACCCTCAGATAAAATTACAATCACGCCCTCGCTCCCCCCAACCCTCTTTATTCCAAGAGACACTCCTTTTCACCAGGAGACACACCTCTTCACCAAGAAACTCCAACTCCCTAGATATGAGTCATACCTAACAAGTTGCATGCAAGAACAATTTTCTGGCCCCATGCATGATCATGTTATGGTATTTGTCTGAGCATATATCAAATCGTTGGTTTATTGAATCCAATGTACTACTAGTTTTATTGGAGTTTCTGATTCCTCCGATTGATCTGCTCCTTGATGCAAAAAAGAAAATCAAACAAGCTTAGAATGAAAAGGAATTTAGACTCCTAAAAAAATTCATGCCATTTAGGATTAGAGGAAGCATCGATCATATGATTCATTAAAATTTGATGACACGGATTAAGATGGAGATTATATTTATGGCTTATAAAGCTAATATAGCATGTGTGGAGATTATGAAAATTTTAAGTTTGGATGCACATTTTTGTCAAGTTTTTCACTCATAGTTCCGAGAACATTACTTTAATTATTAGTTTGTAGTTTTGGTGTGTCAATAATGACTCTTAAATTATGGCACATTAGTTTTATTTTTTATTAAATAATTCTCCATTTTCTTTTTCAAAAAATAATATAATGCACATGCATAAAAATATTGTAATGAAATATTTAAATATTTTAAATCTTAATTCGGTTGAATATCTATCACGTAAATAAAAAAGTCTGAAGAATTAGTTGTACACAACGTGTATTATTTTGCGAGAAACATTTTAAAAAAAAAAAAAAAAAACATGATGCATAGGCTAACTAGTTGAAAATAATTGAACTAATATAAATTATTGATCATGAATACATGTCCTTCTCTTGATTAAGGAAAATATAAATGAATGGGTTCATAATCGGTGATGTGTAGCGGTCATCAAAACTGAGAGGGCAGCGAACATTCCTGTTTGTCATCGATGATATATAGTTAGACAGTGGTTAATAATAAATGTTGACATGAGTTTATGCATGGCAGGAATAATACATTTTGCATGTAATCATGCATGATATGTGTTAGTGTTTGTTAATAATGGGTATCAAACAATGGGCAATGATGATTGTTAATCATCATGCAAGAGGATAATCGTTGCAAACCTTCGATCTATTTCTACAATGAAAGAGAAGTTGAACGAGCATAACTTGGTAATGTTCAATTTAATGTTCTATATAAAGAACATATCTCTAAATTTCTCTCACTATTTTAGGATTTCTTTTCAACCGGATTCGCCACAATACATAGAAATATTACATATCTATAATTTTGAGGAGAGACATTTTATCCATTTGTAACAAAATATTTTAAACTATCACCCTAATGGGGAGTTTGGTAACATAATATTTACCGTATTTAGTCATGGATTCAACTTAAATCCAGTCAAATATTAAAAAAAAAAAAAAAAAAAATCCAACATTTCGTCAAATCAATATTTTTCTACTTTCGTTGCAATTTCTTATGTTTCACTTTCTTTACAACGTAAATCTGAATGTAATAAATCCAACTACAAGGCAAATTTGCGGGATTTGTTCGGCCGAGCTCGATCTTCCTTTACATTGAGTGATAAATCTTATTTCAACGTAAAAACAAGTTAAAACAACACAAAATGTTCCATCCTATTTCTTAAAAATTGTTATACAATTTTTTTTGATGGGACTAAGGGTAGCATCGGTGGCTAAATGATGATCAATGATTGTTGTTCGATCGTGACTAACAACATGGTGAAATCTATGATCAACCAATCGAGGGGACCCCTCATCAAAGCTCTCAATAACACCAGTGCCACAGAGTTAAAAGATTAAAAGAAAAATTATAGACCACGCCAACCTCAGTTACAATAATTCCAAGGATTTTCTCACCGAATGGTTGACTTCTTCTAGCATTTAATTTTTTCAAAATTTAATTCTCTTTAATTTTTCAATATATTTATATACTTTAGACGGTGTTTGGATGTATATTAGATTGATATTAATAAATCTGTTTGGGGCACCTATAGCTTATTGAATAATCTGCTCTTAAGCTGATTGAAAATAATCTGTCGATAAGCTAAGTGCGGTGGCTATTACAAATTTTAATTTTTTTGGAAAAGTCAGACCATTGCCAATAAACTCCCACCACGCCAAGATAGGTGCGGTGTGAAAAATGCTATTTTTTGCGTTTTGAAAACGCATAAGTTGCCAAAATGCAGTTTACCCAAACAGATTAGGTGCGTTTTCAAAACGCCACCACACCAAATAAGCTGTCCCAAACAGGCCCTTATCAATTTTCATAAATCCAGATTCATCAAATTGAGTCGAGTACGTCTCGCAATCAAATTTATGAAATTCAAATTTACGTCACAAAAGTGATAAAAACACGAGAAAAATCAGATGAAATGTGAATTTATCAGAATATTGGATTTATTGTCATTATTTTTTATGTTTAGTTAAATTTAAGTTAAATCAAAAATTAAATCCAATAAATAATAAAGTACAAAGCACCGCTCTTGCAACACTAAGAACAACTCATAATCTGCTTCAGCGCATGAGAACGAGTTCCCCTACTCTTCTCTATAAATAACCCGAGTCAATCCACGACCCATCTTCCATAGCAGCAATGTCTTCTCCTTCCTCGGCCTCCACTTCACTTTCCCCGTCGACCGTCATTCAATTCCTCACCTCCCCCATTCCCTCCATAACTCTCTTCACCTTCTTTCTCCTCACCTTCGCACGCTACATTATCATCAGAAATCTCCCACAAACAAATCCCCTCCCTCCCGGCCCTCGCCGCCTTCCTCTCCTGGGCAATCTCTCCCTCCTCCTCCTCCCCAACCTCCACCACCGCCTAGCCCGCCTCTCTCTCACCTACGGCCCCATCATGCACCTCCGCGTCGGCACCAAACTCTGGATCGTCATCAGCTCGCCAAAAATCGCCAAACAAATCTTCACAGAAAACGACGTCGATTTCTCTGACCACGAACAACCCATCGCCGCTGCGGTCATCTCCTACGGCGGCGCAAACCTGGTACGCTGCCCTTACGGCCCCACCTGGCGCATGCTTCGCCGAGTGTTCGTGCACGAGCTCGTCAACGCGAAAAGCATGGCCGATGCCGCCATGGAGCTCCGGCGGAGTGCGATGAAGCGTGCGGTGCGAGGGATTTGGGCGAGAGGCAGGGGAGGAGTGGCCATTAATGTTGGTGAGTTAGCCTTCGAGGTTTCGCTTAATATGCTCATGAGTATGTTATGCGGGGATGTGAAGAGTGTTGGGTGGAGGGATGGGGGGAAGGAATTTAGGAGGGTGATGAAGGAGACGGTGGAGCTGCTTGGGAGGCAGAATGTGTCGGATTATTTTCCAGTTATTTCGGGGTTTGATTTGCAGGGGATTAAGAGGGAGATGATGAAGAGGGTGGCGTGGCTGGATAGGGTTTATGAGGATATGATTGAGGAGAGGATGAAGCTGAGAGAATGTAGAGTTGGTGAAGATGGAGGAGGAGGGAGTGGGGAGGAGAAGAAGGATTTGTTGTGGAAGCTTTTGAAGATTAGAGACGGGGAGGAGCCCAGGGTTAGGCTGTCCCATATACAGCTCAAGGCTTTGATAATGGTAATTATGGTAATTTATATATAGTTTTCAAAAACTAAAAAATATCATGCATTATTTTATTTTATTATTATTATTATTATTATTTTGAGTAGCATGATATTTAGATCAAGCTTTAGAAGTAGTTTTTGTTTTCTTTTGCAGTATCATCTCTAATCAATGCAATGATTTTGTCAACACAAATTATTTGTATTAATGACACATTTTTATGCTAATCAAAATTTTTGTTGGATCTCAACAGATTATCAATGGATTCTTTCACATTGAGCTTATGCTTTCAAAAGACATGTCATAAATATCACGTGTCATATAACATAATTAATGTCATATGTCATAAAAATAAAAAAATAAAAAATAAAAGTAAAAAAAGATCATTCCGGCACTAATATTTTCAAATTCATACATCCATTAATTCTTAATTTCAGAATTGAACTATGTATCACAGGATTTCAAAATCAATAAAAATTTAAAATAATAAAATATGCTTCAATCTAATCCTTCAAAATATAACAACTGAGTTGTGCAGGTCAACTTGATTTTGAGTTCAAGTCCTTAAGGTCTTGTTTATTATGTGTGTGTGTATTTGGGTGTGTACGTATAAATATATAATTAATAATGAATGGTAATTGAAGCCTACTAAAATAATACTCATTTACACATATACCACACAGTTCTTATATATATATATATAATATATATATATATTATCTAAACATGTATATTTGCATACATAAAACTCAAATCTTTAACATCACATGACTTTTTAAGAGTTTATGACACCAAGATTTTAAAAGTGTAAATATCAAAGTTTGGGCGTTAGACATTTAAATACATAAGAATTGCGTGGGATGTATATAAATTTCCCTAAAAACATGAATTTTGGAGGCTTTATACTTTTCCCATTCAGCTCACCGGAGGCACCACTCCATCCTAAACATGTAGGATTTCCTAGTCGGCGGAACAACCGGAACCTGGACTACCATCGAATGGCTAATGGCGGAGCTGATGCATCGACCCGAAACATATCACCGCGCCCTCAACGAGCTCGACACGGTGGTGGGCCGCCGTCGAACGGTCGAAGAATCTGACATCCCCCATCTCCCATACCTACGCTCCCTCATAAAAGAAACCCTCCGCCGTCATTCCGTAATTCCCCTGCTCGTTCCTCGCGTCCCCAGCCGTCCCATCACCGTTGCCGGTTACCTCATCCCCGCCGGCGCACGCGTCGTCACCAACGTCTGGGCCATTCAAAACGATCCTCAGGTATGGCATGAACCGCATGAGTTTAGACCCGAGCGATTCTTGGATGGAGGGGAAGGGGAAGGTGTTGCGGGTGGATTCGGGTTCTTTCCATTCGGGGCCGGGAGGCGGAAGTGTGCGGGATTGCCGCTTGCGGAGAGGATGCTGCCGTTTGTGGCGGCGAGTTTATTGCATTTGTTTGAGTGGAGGATGGGGGAGGGGGTGGATATGAAGGGGAGAACCGGCGTTACTTTAACTAAGGAAAAGCCGCTTGTAGCGCTTGCGGTGGCTAGGTTTCCGGCGTGCAAGGAGATGTATGAATGAAGATTGAAGGCAGCTGCGCCTATTGTAATAATTGGATATTTGGTTGGGGCAAGTTGTCATCTTTAACTGTAATCTATAATTAAAAGCCTCTCCATTGCTCAACATTTGGGATTTCAAATAATGTTTTTGAGCTCAGGTAAATTTCACTTCAATAAAATTGTATAGTTGTGGAAGATCTCCAAACCAATCTTCACTTCACGCCTAGTTTCAAAAAATAATGTATGGGCTAAAATATGTGTGATGAAAGGCTTCCAAACTGCAAACCCATATACAGTTAATTGAAACATAAGCCTCATCAACAATCTCCATAGGAACAGTAGTAGTGAAAAGGGATTTCCAAGCAAATCTTCAGTTCATCAAAAGAAGTTCTAAGCAAAATAGCAACAAGAAAGATCTCCAACTCCAGGAGAAAGGCTAGAAAAGAACAAACTAGACACAACCAAAACTAAAAGGAATATATGGATCCATAGACAAAATAAATGCGAGGATTTAAGAAGACTGAGCTTAGAAAATAGTCCATAGAAAAAATACCACCATTGGGAAAAGAACTTCTAATGAGAGCATGAGAAAAAGAATACTGAAAGAAAGATGATTATTGGATTCAATGTCATCGACGCAAAACACACAATTATTATTGACATTAACACTACTATTAATAAGAACAATATGAAGAATTTTCCATGAGTGCAAAGCTAATTTAATAGAATATTCTTTGTGCCAAATCAACCTATTCTAATGTCTAACAGATACATTTTCATGAATAAAACTATGCGCTTGCTTATTTGAAAAGTGTTCAATATTCCTCCAAAGACAATTCATCTTACCATCAATAATAGGAATACTATAGATGGAATTACTACAAGATATAGAAGCATCATTATTAAAGTGCAATACCATTTACCATTCATATTAACATATCTGAGCAAAATAATGTTTGGGTAGTAAAATCAACAAAAAATCAAGCTATTATACTTATCAAAGAGAGAAAAATCAGTTAACCAAATATCATAATAAAATAGAAGAATACTAACAAAAGTAATCTTAAAAAGTAAACATCTTCTAAGGTTAACAGCCAACATAGTAATATGTTTCCAAAAAGAAGAGATATGAGAAGTAGAATTAATCCTAAAAGAACCATAATTGTTAATGCTCCAATTGACTAAATAAGAGTTAGAGTTATAATGTCTCCAAATAATCTTAAATTTAAGCATAGTGTTAATGTTATCTAATGAAGGAATCCAAATACCACCTTTTAGGTTTATTAAGGGTAATATTATTCCAAGCAATAGTAATCATTTGCCTCTCACTACCATAATAAAAAGGAAATTTCTTAAACCTATCTAGACAAGATTTTCATTATAATACTCTTAGGTAAAACGGAAGAACCAAAAAAATAATATAAATAACTCCAAATCATAGTTTAAATAAGTTGAAATCTACTAATAGAAGAAATAATTTTTTTTTTTGTTTCTAACCAGCTAGCCATTTATTAAGCTTATCCAGAAGTTACTGGAAATCAACAATATTTAGCTTTGAAGCTCTAATAATTACCCTAAGATAAGTCCAAGGAAGAGGCATAAAATTGAAACCGCAAATTGCGCATAATTAATATTGCATAAATGGAGCAACAAACTTAAAAAAAATAAATAACTTAGAAAAATTAATGTCCAACTTAGAATCACAACTAAAAATATGAAGAATATCCATCAAATTATGAATAGAAATAATATTAGTCTTACAATAAGTCATCAACGTAAATGAGATGAGAGATATTACCATTAAGTTGAGTCATCAAAATATGATTTTGGCATTCTAAAAGAGAAGAAAAAGAATTCATAACACAATAGCAAAAAGATAAAGAGAAAGAGGTTTCTAGATGAGACCACTTGTAGAAGAAAACTAGACATTCATTTCACCATTAAGTATAACAGAGAAATGAACATTAGTCGTACAAGCTTTAATCTAATAAATAAAAATTAAAGGAAAACTCATTCTCTCTATTATATGATAAAGGAAAAAATTACAAACACTATTAACAGCCTTTTTTATATTAATTTTGGAAGAAAAGTTTTCCAAGGAATTAGTGGAATTAAAACCGAAAAGCATTTCATTAGTGAAAATAATATCACCAATAATATCATACCCTCTAACAAAAGTCGCTTAAATAGGATGAATGTCATTAGTAAGAATAATTTTATGCCTATCAGCAAGGAGTTGTACAATGATTTTATAAACAGTATTGCAAAAAGAGATGCCTAAAATTTTTAAGAGTTTAAGCATCAAAATTCTTAAAAATCATAGTAATGATATAATGCTTAATTCTATTAGGAAGTAAAGAAATTTTAAGGAAATAATTGATAGCTTTAATACAATCATCACCAACAATATGTCAAGTATCATTAAAGAATTTAGAGGAATAACCATTAGATCTAATAGATTTAGTACTCCCAATATCAAGAAAAATATTCTTGATATCTTTACTTGAAAAATCTTTCATTAAAGCTTCAAAACCTCATCTAATAATATGATTATGAACATGTGAAAAAATTAATAGCCTCATTAGCAATTTCATTTTGATCATGAAGATATATATATATATATATA
>NW_018164444.1:30588718-30600227 GCF_001263595.1 Phalaenopsis equestris | reverse complement strand
ATTATAATATATATATATATATATATATATTGTCAAACAAAAGTTCTTTAATAAAATTAGCACTATTTTTTATTTTGGCTTTATGATAGAAAAAATTAATATCATCCTCCCATTTCTTCAACTAGGAAAAGTTGGCCCTTTGCTTAAGCCACTTATATTCACAAAAATAGCACTATGCAAATCTCTTTCATTACAGACAAGTTGAGTAACCAAATCTTTAGAATAAGGATTGATATATGTATGGTTCAAATGATCTTCCTGTTGGCTTTTAAGATCAGTGATGGAAACAGAAATAGAATTAGAACTATTCCAATTCCAAATTTTCAAAGCAAACTTAAACATTTTTCAATTTATTGCAATAGCAAAAAGAGGATCACCTTTAACCTAAATATTCCAATCAGAGTTAACATCACAACAATTAATACAATGGCCCCAAAAGTTCTTATACATATATCTACTTCCAAGTTTATTAGAATCACCCAAAGAAACAAAAATATGAGAATAGTTATAAGTGTATAAACCCATAACTCTAAAAAAAGAATAAGGAAAAGTATTCATTCAATGAGTATTATATAGAGCTAAATCCAAAAGACATCTAATAGGTGTATCCAATTGATTATTGAATCAACTATGAACAATACAATTATTAAAGTCTGTGAGCTTACTAGGAATATGAGGAATACCTTCAACTGTCTCATCAATTTTAGGAATACAATTAAAACCGCCCAAAATCAACCAAGGATCTTGCATATTAACTTAGATAGATAAAATATCATCCCAGATCTCTTTTCTGACTAAAGCAAGTTAAAACGATTAATAGAAAAGGTATCTGAAAGAGAAGATGGAGATAATTTGGTTACAAAAAGATAAACGAGTTTTAATTTATAATCATAAAGAAGCTTACACAATCCTCAATGCGAGCTTCATTATTAAGCCCAATGGCATTCCAAACAATAATATTAATAAACATCATTATAAGATGAAAAAAATAGAATTTTAAAAAAAAGTAAATCAGTGAGAAATTCCTCCTTTTGGCCTCCCATGTTAGCCTTAAAAAGAGGTCAAAAAGAGGAAGAAGAGTGAAGAGTGGCAGAAGAATCAACATGAGCAGAAATACTCATAGTCTTAGATAAATTATGCTAAAAAACAGATCTATCTTGATTTTTCACTTGAGGAAGAACCATATCAGCAGCATCATCTTCCAAAATAACAACAATGGACAATTTTCACTGTCAAGAACATCAGCATTATCTTGAGGAAATAATTAAAATCCTATGGGGTAACATTACCCCTAATATCATTAACATTGGGCAAAATAGAATAGACATCTTGAGCAATAAGAAATAACAATATCACGATCCCAAGGGTCAGCACAGTAAGTTTCAGAAGGAATGTTTAAGTCAGGGGAAACATCAATATTATAAAAATAAAGGGAGGGATGTGAAGAAGGAATATTATTCACTCGAGGAAGTATTTGAAACCTCTAAAAATTATCTCTTCTATTCCTACTTCAACCCCGGCAACAACGAAAAAGCAGAAAATACAAAAGTGGGCTGAAAATTAGGAGTTTTAAGACAATTAGAGGAGTCATAAGCAAAAATAGAAAATATTTTATATAGAATTAGCTTTCATTCATAAACAAATGGTTGCATGATGACCTGATCTATCACAACAAATTCAATAGAATCAAGAAGAACGATATCAATAATAATTTGAACGTTAAGTCTAGCAAAAGTAAGGCGTGAACCATTTGCAGTGAAAGAATCAACTACCAATGTAACACCTATTTTACAAGCAATCTTAGATATACCCTTTTCCAACCAGCAACAAAGCAACAGATTGGGTAATTAAACTTAGATAGGAAAATTCCTAAAATCTTCCTTAACTGGTTTAAAATCATGTGTCCATTGCTTAAAAAAAAAAGCCTCATAAATAATCATGCACCATCCATCAAAATCATATCAAAAGCCTCTATGCAGGTAAACTTAAAGAAGAAAAACCTTCAGTAAGAGATGACAAATCAAGAGTCCTTTCAACTTCCACATCTTACTGATAGCTTGCAACAAATTATGGTAAAAAAGACACTTACCCAATGCATGACCAACTAACACAAAATTCCAGAGTTTAAAACCATCTTTCACTTCTTGATCCGAAAAAGAGACAATACTTCCTTACAAGGTATGAAAGAAAAAGAGAAATTAGAAAAGTTAGGAAGACTCGAAGACATAAGCTCTTTCCAATTTAGCAATGGATCAGATAAGGATAGAGCGGCCAAAACAACTAGAGAAGAGATGAAAAAGAAGATGTATGCATTCTAAAGAAAAGGGGCCCAGCCCCAAAACCGAAAAACACCACTCAACTCCTTTGAATGAAGGCAAACCCTACTGCAAGAGGACAAAAATGGGAGGAGAAAAATAAACACCCCAAAACCCTAACAAAGCTCCCATTGGAATGTAATACTGTTGCTTAATAAAATCTTCAGATTATGACCCGCTCTTTGTTTTTTGTCCATCTTGTTGCCTTTACTGTCCAACCTTTTTTTTTCCGATAATTGCAGTCACTCCTTCAATTATAAAAATAATCCTAAAATTTCATAATTCATAAACCAACATTTTACCTATCATCTCACAACTATTGGACTCACAATTCGCAATTGAAAATTAAATGCCCGACACTTCATAAATATTCCATGCCAGCAGTTCATGCACATCTTTAACAACAAAAAGTCAAATATCAACACTACAGATCATAACATATACAAAATTGGTCAAATAAACATCAAAATTAAAATAAATAACTAAATAAAATAAAAAAAAGAGATTAGAACACAGTCAATTCCGGTGGGAGTCAGCTCTTTATCTGATCCAAAACTGAAGGTTCTTTCACCGACGGTGCTTCCACCGATTCAAGCCTCTGCTCCTTACCACCATCTTTTGGGATGATCAATCCATAACCACCATCTTTTCTTTTGTATAAAATGTTTATCTCACCTGATAGAGAAATACAGCAAAATATGCAAAATCAGCAGCAAAGAAATAGAATCTGCAGCGTATGAAGGCTAAAGGCTCAACAAGGCGAGCATTTTCTTCACCTGTTTCATCGTTTCGGAAGCCGTAGAAGTCATGATCCACATTCTGTAATTGCTGCACAGCTTCTTCCACAGTTAATGGAGGCATCTCGAAATATTTTGTACGAACAACCTGATGAGAGATATTCCCCATCACATGAAAAATGAATTTTGTATTCAAAATTATTTAATGAAAAATAGTAAAGCCAATGCAGGAGAAATGTATTATGAAAAGTATTAAAATCTAATTGTTGTAAATTAGGAAATGCTAAATATTAGAGAGATTGATATTAGGTAACCTAACTTGGGGAGATCTAATTATATAATATTTCTATATTAAAAAACATAATTTGAGAAGATGTAAATATGATATTTCTTATATTAGAAATATTTATAATTTATATACCATAATCCTCTCATATTTATATAAGAGAGATTATAGAGGATTTAAGTGTGTTAAGTTGTAATTCTAGTTCAGCCGATTTTCTCTCCCCTCTTTTTGATAGTGGAATAGCTTCTTCTCATGAACGTAGGTGAATTTGTACTAAACTGCGTAAATCGCACTGTGTTTGATTGTTTAGTTTTTTGGTTGTATGAATTTATTTTCCGCATTATTTTGCACAACAAACTGAACCACGTTGAAAATTTGCACAAATGATGATTTCAAAATTATTCAAAATAGCATTTTTTACTGGACTGATATCATTCACTATAGTTTTTAAACCTTTAATAAAAGCTGCACAAATGATCATTTAACCATTGGTTGACAATCTCACACAAATAACATGGATCGCAAAATAATCAAATGTTAGATAAAAAATAAAGGACACATTTAAAAATTTAAGATTATTCTAGATTTCAATAATTAATCATGCAAGAAAACCAATCACGAATTTTAGAGAATTTTTAAAAAAAAAAGAAGTCAATCTGGAACTGCTTGGCAGGCATAAGAACAAAGCTTCTCGAAATTTGGATACATCAATCACATCATACTAGAAAAATTAACATCTAACTAGCATTCAAGCATAAAAGTAAACAAAAAACTTTTAGAATTATAATTATTACAATTAGAAGACATTTTTCTCAATTATCTTCATGCAATCGTGTGAATAATTAAAGAATAATGCATCGAAAGTAGCAAAAATGCTAGAGTACTAAATCCTTACTAAATTGATCTAGGAAGAGATCTAGATCATCTATGATAATTTTGGTATCAAATCATCAAGTGAATATAGGAAACATTATTGCTGAAAATTTGACAGCTTGAATTCTTAATGCAGACTGCCCCAGTAATGTTATTTTCACATCAGACTATAAATATCAGAGATCAAGTCTTAAAAAATACATACATGAAGATGAATCGTTGATTGAACGCCAAATGATAAAGAACAAGAGGTAGGAAATATAATTGGATGATGATAAATTTTAATTTTTAAAGTAGTATTGAAAGAAAATTTGAAATTAGACTACTAAATTTTAGATAATTTTCTTTCTTATTTTAGTGTTAGTCTTACGAATGATAAGATTGTTCCTTATTTTATGAAGTCAATTTAGAAGAAGATTAATCCTGTATTTGCATAAATGGGTTTGATTCCAGCAAAGAGAAGTAATTCTAACACTCAAAATTCTCAAATCTCCTCCCATCCTCTCTATACTGTCATTACCAACTTCAGGTACCGAAAATAGAATTTAAGCTTGTTCTCTTTCAACAGTCAGGGAGAACAAAATGAAAAACTGCTCAATGAAATCAATCATGAAATCAATCCAAAATGAAGAACATAATTTGTCATATCGAACTGGAATGAGATTCAAGAATTATGTTGGTTTAACCAAATATAAATCAAGAAATTGAACTAGATAGGTATATATATAGATTAGAAAATCAAATCAGAGAGAAAAAACTTCTAAAATAACAAAAAATGATTGAGATACCCTTACTTTGATTTTTAGATCAATAATATCTGCAGAATGTACAGAAATCCTTTTCCTATCTGCTCTAGCATAATGTTGAAAGGATAAATTTGAATCAAACTAGTATTAGGCGTCTTATCATTTCATTGGTGAATGGTATAAACAACAAAAAAAAAAAAAATTCAAGGGATTGGAAAACCTCTTATTATCCTATATTTACATAAAGAAAAGAAATAAATATAACAGAAAAATAATGGCCGGGACTAAGTCATCCTAATACCGTTGATCAAATGGCTAGAATAAAAAAAGAACAAATGACAATGACAATGGAGTGGTTGACAATATAGTCCATTAACATTAAGTCTTAATGATCCTATCTGCACTCTTCCTTCTCCTTTCATAAAAATCGATGCAGAAAATTTAATTAGTTGGTTGATAAAGCAGAGAAATACAACACTTTGTATCGTTGCAATAATCGTGATAAAGCAACATTCATACTTGAGCCATCATGCTTTAATGTGGTGGAACATTAGAAGAAAATGCACATCAAGAATTAATCAGAGGAAATTTCAAGTGACTAATGCAAATTAAATTCTACCAAATAATTGCCAAGAATTGATAGAGCAAAATAGCTCAATCTGAGCCAACCTCCAGGATGCATGTGAAGGATTATACTACAAAGTACCCCTTTGGGCTTTGCTTTATTATTCTAGATCAATGCGCAACAAAGCTCATCACATTTTTCCGAAATCTAACAATGAGAGGCTAATGAGAGATGCTAAAATGTATTCCAAATAAAAACTTCAAAAAATTTTCTTGAGGTTCCCAATTTATTTATCAATTCATACAAAGGTACCCCAAGCACTCTTTCATGTTTTAGACGACTTTTTTCTCTCTGATTTAATCGTGTTCTAGTTTTACGCAGCCATCCAATTTTATTTTCTAACAGCTCTACTACTGGATAACAAGAAGAAATACTGAATTCGAATTGCAAGGATTTAAACTAAGCTGCTTGATTTGCATTTATTTCAGTAAGTAGTCCTTCAATTTCTACTTTCCATTGAAGAAAAAAGACCATCTGGAATTATTTCCTGCAGAGGACGGTCAGAATATCATTGAAATCTTCTCCTGGATTGTAGAAACCAACAATTTAGATTATTTTCTTTGGCTGGCCAGCATCACAATCGAGAGACAACTGTGAATTTTAGCTATCAATGTTAAAGTTTCTGAGCACCTACGGCTGACCATCATAATACCCCCATTTCCTACAGTACCCAAGCACTGGATAACTTCGCTCAGAAGAAATAGAAAAGAAAGGAGGAGAGAAAAGGGGAAGAGGACTTGGGAAAATTTTTTATTGAATTTAATGCATGTTTTAAACAATTAAATATGCAACTGTAGGAAAGATAACATTGAATTCCCCTCAACAAACTCCACGAAAAAAAAAAAAAAAAAAAAAAAACAAAAACCAAAAAAAAAAACTATATACAAATCAAAAACAAAATAACTTCATACTACAAGATAATCCAATAGAACTAATCATAATCTTGAATTTAAATTCAAAACAAGCTTATCTAAAGAAGTTCTTGAAATTTAAACCATCATTATATAATTGTAATTTGAATTTTAATCTACTAATTCAGCTTTTGAAGCTTAGATCTCCCCCGTATGGCGTTCATTTTAAAATTAGAAAATGTTTATTGACTTCTCACAACAAGTTCAAGTTCAACAAGGTGATATAAGAATCATCATCATTCGTTCATTTGTGATCTGTCAAAATGATCACCCAATCCATTCACAATCTGATGCCCAAATTATGATAAAGCTTCTTCTTATATGCTTCTTTTAAGGATGGTCAATTAACCATCCCATTCATGATTGATCACGGATCATGGGTCCCCCAACTACCAAAAATTCATTCCTAAGAAGATCTTAAAAGCTTCTTTAAAAATTTTGGAGTTTCAAAGTTTACTTATTTATAGAGCTTGAATGGCATTTCATCTATAGATGACGCTTGCAAACATACATAGTCATATCTATGGAGTGCTACTTGATTTGGCTTGTTTACATGATAATATCTTCTTGCAAGTTTGCCAAAATTAATGAGCCACTGAATTATCATTTTCGTATATGAATTGTAAAGAGGAGAATTTTCAAGCTCCATAAGCAATGGAGATGTCTCCATTTATAATAGCTTTTTAATCTACTGCAACATAACTTTTTTTTTAGTATATGGGATGGCTGAAGAGGTGAATTTCTTTTGCTTCCTTCTGGATTTTCTTTTCCCCGCTCTCGATCATATACTTCCAATACTGCACGCACTATAAACCAATGAAGATCTTAGAGGCTTTTTTTTATGAATTTATAGAGCATGAAACAAACAAAAATATAACCAATATTACTTTGGGCTGTAGAAGATAATCTCACTCTATAATTTTGATAGAGTTAAATCATCATATTCTTCAATTAATTTATCATCTTCAGTATACATAATTTATTCAGGATCACATCTATATGATTAAATTCGGTTCTTATTAGAACATTAAATTCAGATATAATTGTATGCTCAAGTTTGATCTCAAATTCGAAGTATATATTTTATTCAAATAAATGTTCAAGTTCATGAACATAATCAAATGTATATGTATATCCCAACTTAACAAGATCAAATATTGATTTCTATTGGTAACATCATTATCATCAACATCTAAGACATCCTCAAAGAAATATTCATAAACAATAATTTCTTCAATAAGATCAAATGTGACGATATATAACTTTTATGTTGGTGAATGATTTACACGCTTATAGAAAAGATTGTAATGATTTTTTCAGTGACATAAGCACAAGAAAATAGATATAATAAAATGAATATAATATTTCTAAACCTCTAATGCTCTGCATAAACCCTCATCTACCATCCTGGAAGACTATATCTTAGTTCTTGCTTAATTTCATCAAAAAAGCCTGTAATGAAAAAGATAATGTAACATACTAGCCTAAATACAAGTAATGTATGGCTAAAAAATCTACAAACCTTAACATAATATACAAAGACGCCAAAAATATATTGTTTAAAGTCCTTAAGTCGCTTATATTGTTGCACCCTATTTTCACTGAATGATTTATTTACACTTAGCATACATTTCAAATCAGCCCATGTAAATTTAGGGCCCGTTTGGGGCAGCTTATAAGTGCGGCAGCGTTTTGAAAACCCCGCCTATATGTTTACTTCGCACGTTCGGATAAATTATATGAAAACGGCGTTTACTTTTTTCCATTACATGCATCTCGCAGGGTTATACCCGCGATCCATGTTCAGAAGTAGCTTTTGTCCCTTGTTTTACGCCTCTACCCCTCTCGCTCGTAAACCTAGCCTTCGCCGCCCACGAACCTTCGCTCTCCTTAGCCTAAGCCATTCGAAGCCGTTCGTTGCTCTCTGTTGCCGAAAGCCAGGCTCCCCCCTCCTACACATCCTCCGTCGCTCTCCTCCATTGTCGAAGTCGTTCGTTGCTCTCCTCTGTCACTCTACATTGTCGAGAGTCTTAGTTCAAATCCGTCTACTAGCTCTGGTCGATCCAAAGGAAACAGAGATCGGTGGGAGAACGGCATTAGCAACCTTGTGGTCATGCTGGAGTCGAAACCAGATAGAAAAGAGGTAGGAGAATGGAGAGTTGAAGCCATGGTTAATGCTCAAATTCCTCTTTTTTTTTGAGTAATTTGAAGGGGAAGAAAAGGAAGGTGTGGGGAGAAGGGAAGCGAGGTTGGGGTGTTTATAGGATTAATCCCCTACTACGCCGAAGCAGACCATTTCAGCTATGTTTTGAGGCATGAATACTTTTCAATCTGATGTGAAATATTGGTTGTAATATTGGATGTTTTATTCCAAACGGTTTCAGTTGATTTATGTTGCGAGCGTTTAGCTAAGAGTAACTGACGAAATATTTGAATAGAAGTTTGAAAACTGCTGTTCAAATTCATATATCTCTGTGGATAGCTTTAGATATTCCTAAACTTGGTTATGGAAGTTATAGATTCTTTGATTTATGTTTTTTATCACAAAAGCGCCATAGACTTTGCAATCTGATAGAATTTTGCTTGCCTGCCTTAAAGTTAAATTTGTTGTTGGGTGAAATTTGCAAACCATTGTCCAAATTGAAACAGGCACAAGCTCTTCTTACTTGCGCTCTTTCATGAAATTGATTGTTTATGGTATTAGGTTTTATTTTAGTATCGGTCATTGTAATATTTATGTGATGGACACTTTATTTTTATGTATTGGCATTTACAACCACCATACTACCATCTATATATCGTTCCTATTAACTCAAGTTAATGTTTATCATGTTTAAAAAAATATCATTTTTCATATTTTGTAGAATGGATGAAGAACAACTTAACCACAACCGCAAAATCACTTACATATATAAATGTAACTCTAATCTTTTGTATTTTCATGTTTTAACATTTGAACTTAAATTTTACAAACTTGACACATTCCATATGAATTAATGTTACGTTGCAATTTTTTGGTGGTTTGTATGTGTCGAATGAGTCTGAAGAGGGTTAATTGGTTCTAAACTATCTACATATATACATTGTCATTTTGTTGAGAAATTACAAATTCTGCATGACACATTGTTCATTTAACTAAAAAATATGCAAATAAGTTGTTTACAAAACGCACAAACCAAACAACTAAATAGCTTATCCAGAATATGGGCAGAATAGTCATTTATCCAGAATCAGTTGTTTCCCAAATGCACAAACCAAACAGCTAGCCAGCTTATCCGGATCAGCTGTTCCAGCAGATTATCAGGATAAGTTGTTTATCAGCATAAGTTGGATAAGCTGCAGCTGACCCAAACAGACCTTTAAAAATAAGATTTCATTAATAATAATGTTCATGTTCTATAATTTTGTTCAGCAAGTTAATCCTTTCTAAATAAATAAATAGCAACATTCAAGCAAAATAAATTAACTCAGTGATGTAATATGAAAATTTCCTAAGATCACATCACCCATCAAGCGTGGGAATATAAGTTTGAAACTCACAATAATTGCATTGAGGCAGTCTAGAACCATAGCTCAATTTTGTTTAAATTACATCGTATTGTTACTTGTCAATTAATCGTGCTATTATATCCTACTTTCTATCAACATAGTGCCACAACCTTAAGCTCCAACAATATAAATTCTGATATAGACAATCTTAGGGTCTAAAGTTTCATAATGAAAATCTAGTATTAGATGCAAAAAGTTAAGCACATCAGGTTAAATTTGAAATTTATAAAAAATTTAATTAGGATAGTTCATCATCCTTTCAGATGAAAACTAAATATTCTAAAATTTGCAAACAATAAATAACACAGCTCATTTCTTTTAGGATTCATTATTATAAGCATGCTTACTCCAAGATAAATAAATAAAAGTAAAAAAAATGTTTGAAATAAAATATCACAAGTAAAAATGAAAGTTTAGTGAATCAACTTGAAATTATAAATTGTTACATTTGCAACAATATTTTTTGCATGCATCTTTCAAGCAAAGTTTGGCCTAGTCCAAACTTCATAAATGTAACTCCCTAAAAAACGATATAAATACTGAAATGAATTATTTATTAATTTTATGATCGAAGTGTACTCATATCAAATGGATTTTTTTTATCAAGAATACCATAAAATTTAAAGTGCTTTCAATGGTTTTGGTTTCTAAAAAATATATGTTGAATAAGTAATTTTAGTAAGGAGTATCATAATCTATCCATTTTTATATCAACTTTGACCAATCGTCAAACATTCACAAAACTAAAGAAGTTGGTTCATCAACTTATTCTTATATTGTGTATCAACATCAATGATCGTTATTGGGTCATTTAAATCCTATCTAATCAATCCCAATTTTTCCTTCAAAGTGTAGAATTTAAAATAGCTAAGAGAGTTGAAATGACTATAATTTTTTACTCCAAACACTATTTCAAAGATAAAACAACTTTCAAGGAATCAAAATTATTGACTTTTTGAGACAATGACGTCATAAACAACCAAATCAAAGTGTATTAAAGGGCAAAAACAACGAAATCAATCTAAACCACTAATCTTCCCTTCCCCTTCGTGCGCATAAGGCATACGTAGAACTAAAGTCATTAGTAATTAAAGTTATAGCCCGGCTAACCAAAAGGGTCATAAAACCAGTGCCCCCATCATCCTTCTTCTCATAAGTGCCCATATAGTTTCCTCTTATCAGGAAAAAACATTCAATTTGTTTGCAATTTATCTGACAAGATAAACTTTTATAGCAAGGTATTCATTAAAACAAAAAAAAAACAAAACAACTTTCTTTCTAAAAAAACTAAAAAAATCTTGATGTAAACACATATAAACTTCTTCCTTTATTTCTGGAATGATACCCTTTCCCCTCTCTCCCTCTTCTCTTCTCTCCTTGTTGCTTCTTATTGTGGGATGCATCAATAAAATGCAACAATTTCTTTACATAGTGCTGTCGGCCGTTTTTATGTTCAACTTGACTTTC
>NW_018164444.1:30569310-30588618 GCF_001263595.1 Phalaenopsis equestris | reverse complement strand
CGGGCCACCACCACATCTTACGGACATGATTCAATTCAACCCCAAGCCCTATGTCAATCTCCTGGGGTTAGGGAAGTTTTAAATTCATTCGTTGAAGCTTCTGGCTCCTCGTAACAAAGAGTCAAATATGTCAGGTTTAAGGTAGCAAAGAAATTATAGGCCCTGGTAGGTTGATTGTGTATTGACATTCCATATCACGTCTTGATAGAATAAATATGTATAATCTCTTGGCATATCTTGACATGGAGCTACATATAGATGTAGGTTCTTGCAATCTAGCTCCAGAGCTCTTAAGTCTGAAACCTTCTTCTTTCACATCTCAAACTCAACAGAAAGTAACTGATTAACCCATATGTGAAGACAAATCGACTCTGCAATGAAATGTGACAGACTGCACCATTGTCATTAGCAATTACTCACAAGAAACTTCTTCTTTCTTGGTATTACTTGGATCCAATTAGATAATTTTTTACCCATCAAACTCCTAAGACAAATTTCAAAGTTGGGATTCATCACTCCTATTTGACCATCTGAAGATGGGTCCCATGCTAAATTGAATCTAACATCTGAATAACTCCACGTAATCTTCCATACATGACACAAAAGGCTTCTACTTCTAGCATATTGGACCTCTCTCAGTAGAGACAACTCAGAAATGAGTTTATAGATCTGAATGGTCTCAATTTCTATTATGTGTGGTTGTCATGTCTTTGGTGTCGGTTATTCAAACTCAAGACTGACAAAGTCTCTCCCACGGGCTCAACAAGAACTATGTGCATCCTCCTTTAGGTCCTTATCTTCTTAAGTGTCTATTATGTCATTACCTATTTTTTCAACAATGCCTTGCTCAGTTAAACAGATTCATCTCGTGGTTGTGCACTCTGATTCAATATGCCCAAATTCATGGAACTTGAAACACTTCCTAGCGGGGGTGAAATTGGGAATGTTGGTTGATTCCATCTGTTTTCCACTCAAAATATGTTTCTCGTCTAGCGGGAATGGCTTGGATGTTCCACTGAGTATTCTCCGACAGTAAGATCCTAGGATTGAATCATGTCCGTAAGATGTGGTGGTGGCCCGACGATGTGTCTCGCCATGTTTGAACTTGGGGTCTGAACATTTGGTCTGTAGTGAGCAGGTAGAAACCGATGCTGCATCTCATGTTTCATCTCAGACCAGATAGTGATCTTGTCTTTTCCCTCACACTGGTTCAGATTTTGCTACCAAAATAATGTATTCTTCTTTAACTTGTCGGCAGCTAGTTTCACTATCTATTTGGGGGCACGTCCTGACACTCAAAAACACTCCAAAATCCAGAGCCACTTGATGACCTCACCTCAATCCAAGTGGTCATCAAAATTTGGCAAGTCTACTTTTATTTCCCAATTATGGCTTCTCAGATATTCCAATTCATATCTTTGATGTAGAGGTTCTTCATCCTTGGAATCAACATGGTAGAAGAGATTCACTCCATACCTTCGATTTAGCAAATCACAGTTGTGGTTACTAGTGACCACCTCGGATTACCTCCTCTCAAAAGTGGCAAGCCTCTATTGTCATTAGCAAGTTTCCAACTACCTATCTTTCCTAAAAATCTCCTAGACTCTTCTTTGTGAATTCCTAAAAAAAGACATCATTTCATTTCCCCCCGATCAGGCTTCCAGCTATTAACTTCTTAGAAGCATGACCAGGTTTTAGGTTTGGGAGGTGAAAGAGGGTGTATGAGATTTATTACAGGTAGAGTTGCTAATTTTGAAAAATCAGCAGGGAGAAAATTAGAGTTAAGTCAAAATTCGAATAAAATTTAGGGATATGAAAGAAAATATTTGATGGAGGTGGCTTGGGTGGGGGCAATTGCTAAGAAATCCCAAGATAGGACTAGGGTTAGACTAGCTCTGATACCAATTAATACCAGAGTTAACCCAAACCAAGAGCGAAATCATACTTTATTTTTTATTGAAAGAGCTCAACGATGACACTTGAAAACAAGAAAAACAACAACACGGCCCCAAACTTGGCATAGGTTGGCGAGATGGTGCGGCGGTTGACGGGAAGCATGGGCTATGGAAAGGGTAAGACAGTAGAGCAAGAACCTAGTGGTTGGTGGGATGGATTGAGCGGATGGATGGAGGGAAAGCTATTGGAAGAGAGTTGGTGACTTACAGCTGGAGGACCTTCTTTTCGTTAGATGCTACCCTAGAAAGAGAAGAGAGACGTCGATGGCTATCCTGATAGAAATCTCTAAACAAAACACTCCACCTAAAACAAAACCACATTCGAGAAGTGTTGCCCCGAAGCAGTGAGCCACTCCTTAACTGCCTAATAAAATGTATAGGTTGTTTTGTGTGTTCTATGGTTCCCGTATGTTTTTTGTTTCCTGTCGAGAGAACTTCATATCTCCAAATTTTCCCTCAGAGGGTTGTAACCAACGATGAGAAGATGTTGTGGCTGTAACTCATCCCATGGTGGTGCTTATCTTCCTTTCCCTATAACCCTTTCTCCCACCACTCTTCTACTCCTCCAACCTGCCGCCTTTTTCCCTTCTGTTAGCCGCATAACATACTGCCTACTCCAGATCAGCTTGCTTCCAGGATTCCTCCGTTGTCCTGCCAGAAGCCTCCCACCCCTTATCTGCACCTTACCATTAGCTGACATCTCCCCGGCCTGTCTATCCACCATCTCACCACCGCAGTCCTGCACCTCCTTGCCTTGTAGCCACCTGCTTCCCCTTTCAACCCATCACAAATCAACCACCAGCCCTACTGCTCCCCTGTTTATGCCCCTTCAGACTATCAACCTACAACCACCCTCCGCCAGTCACCACATTTGTGATACCGCTTTAGTTGGGATTATCATGTCCTTTTAGTTGTTTACCTTTCAATGTCGTGCTGCACAGTGGCTTTTTTCAGTATAAATGTTATTTGCTTGTTGTTATTTGGGTTAACTCAAATATCATTTGGTATCAGAGCTAGAGTAACCCTACTAAAAAATTCTTCACTTTGCTGATTTTTCAAACCAAAAACCAAAATATTTTCTCTCCCGCCCTACATCATCCCTATACACCCTCTTCCACCTACCTAAACCCAAAAACACCAACCACGCCACTGTAGAGACAATTGTCGGAAGTATAATCAAGGAGAAATGACACAATGTCTTTTATAAAAAAATCTACAAAAAAGTTTCTAGGAGATTTCTAGGGAGGATATGCAGTGAGAATTTCTCCAACTGCAACTGAAGCTTGCTGTCTTCCAGAGGAGACCATCCGGAGGGGTCACACAAATTTCATTCGATCCCTGAGAAGAAAACCAATATCCTGAAGATTTGGCATGAACTATTTGAGAATCTAGGATTTTGAAGTAAATGTGAATTTGTCATATTTCAACAGCCACATGGATCCAGACGGGTTCATCCAAAGGGGTAACCTATAAGGCTGTAATCAAGCCAGGGAATAGGGAGAGTTTGTGCAACAGTTTCCTCGCATGAAGGGAGCTCGAGTGGCTCGGTTGAGTGCCACGAGCAGCAAAGAAAGGGAGGAAAAAGAAGGGGAAGCTCGATCGACTACATGGAGTGCTCGAACGGCTCACCATACTCTCTCCCATGTGTCGTTGACGATCCCTCAACCCTGTGAGCAAAGGAGGGAAAGACATTCATGCCCTAACTGTCGTGTGGCTCGCAGGGAAGGAGGCGAGATTATCCTTATCGTGCAGCCACAAAACAGGAAGGCTAACTCGTGCGGCTTGTAGGAAGCTCAACTAAGAACTTGGATAGGAGGGAAGGCTAACGAGATCCTTCTCGCATGTGTGAAGGAATCGATTGAATCCTTATTTGTTCGGCTGAATGGCTTATGGTAGGTAGAGGGTTTAAAAAGTTAAAATATTAAGTTTCCGTAAGTTATCAATTGTAATTGACTTAAATTAAGTTATGAAATATAATTTCTAATAAATTAAAATAATTTTAAGAAAAATCTTCATGTTGATTTTTACAATTTTAGGTGATTAATAAGAAAGCTAAGACAGAAAAGGGGAGAGGAAAATTTTAGGTATAAAGTTAAATTGCGAAGATTAATTAATATTTTTCTTTTCAAGCAAAGTTAAAAAGGAAATTAAGAATCCTAAATTTAAAATTTTGTTATAGATAAGTTGACATTAAGTAGATATGAAAAAAGGAAAATTGTTAGAAGCTTTAACTTAAAATTCAATTTGGATATTCTGATATATATATCTATATTTAGTTGACACATATAAATATTTTTATTTTTTTATACATAAAGAAACTGCTAATTAAATAGATAAATTATGAAACTAATGATAAAAAATTTAGAAGCTAGGAGAGTAGATTAGCACTGAACAAAAAGGTAATTAAATTTAAATTGGTATCATAGGTGTACATAAGGACTAGACTAACCTGAGAAAAAGGATAGCAAACGAGATTGTTGATGTGGGTAATATATTTTTAATTTACAATAGTTATGTTGATTTACGCATGTTTTTACTATTTTCCTTTTACTTTTAAAATGCAAGTCTATATTTCCTTTTGGATATTAAATGCAAGATACAAATGAATAAAGTATGAACTATGCATGCATATGGGAGCCACCCCTGAATGATATTGATAGAGGAATGCAATGTATGCATGCACAAAATGAAAATGGATTGACTGCCTTTATGGTGGGTTGGAAATATTTAAACAAATTTTTTTTAGAAGTATATGCTTATACAATGACTCCCAAATATGAACAGTGTGACCTAAATTAATAAAAGAAAATAAAATTATTTACTTTACAACTTTTTTTTACTGCATAGATTTTACTGTTTTTATAAAAATATTTTAAAATAAGAATTATTATAATTTAGAAATAATTGTTCACTAAATAGTTTAACTTAAAATCTTAGTTACTAATATTTTTACAGAAAATCAGTTGTAGACTAGATGAACCCTAGAGAGTACGCGTACAGGCGTCGTGAAGCACGGACTAATAGGCATTGTATTTTTTTTTTTTTTTGTATAAATGTAAATGTTTAAATATGAATAATCTATTGTAAATATAAGTTTTATGATTTAAAATGACTCTTTTGTGTTTTAGAATTTTATTTTTGAGAAAAAAATAAAACTGTTAGATATGTTTCCTCCGTTCAACTGTCAGTTCCCGCATTGGCAATTCCAAGCTCACCGGATCGAGTCGTGACATAAGGGAACTCTACTTGCCTTAGAATAATGGTTAAATTTGCTTCCTTACAATAAATATGTTGCTTTGAAAACTGGTAGGGAACTTTGGCTTGATTTTATGCCAATGGAGACTATTTTCTTTGATTTTCTTCACTTTGGAGTGTTGTAAAATTTCTCCTTCAAGTGGAGCTTTTGTAGATTGATCGAGAATATGTGATGGATCCTCCTCTATGTCTCTATACTTTCTATCTAGCCGCCATCACTTTTCCCAGCCGCTCCTTCCAAACAACTGCTAACACCTTGATTTTCAGGTTTTCAAACTTCCTTCCATATCTTACAACATCCAAATTCCTTTATTAATCTTTAACACCACATAGAAATCCCTGTTTGCTGTTATTGATCCTTTTGCCATATGACTTCTCAATCTTCAAATAAATAAAAACTGCAATCATGATTTGCAAGAGCAATCCCATAATTTATCATAATTTATGCGAGCATGAACAGATGAACAGAAAAAAAAAAATTATTGCCAAATTGGAACACTTCATAACGTAATATCAAAAGCACAATCGCTTAAAAGCTAGATATAATATTTTATCTCAAATAAGTTGACCTATATATTCATAAATCATTTTGATTAGCCTGCCTTGAAACGCAAATAAAGTATTTTTAAAGAACATAAGCAAAAATTTAAAAAATTGAAATCCTTTAATTCAACAAAAAAAAGGATTCTACCATAGCATCAAAATACAAAATCAAAAAAAAAGAAAAAGAAAAAGAAAAAAAAACATTAATTATGAAATTAGTTGGATGCCAGTAGATTATAGTGTGGGACACGCTTTGATTGATAGTCAAAATATACATCTTTAAAACATTAGGTGCATTGTTATATAAAGAAGAGAAGGCAATAATAAATCTCAGGAAAGATAAGTTACAGGCCATATTTTCACAAGCAGATGAAGTGTGATTGTAAGTTGAAAGTAAAATAATATCAGAATGAAAAACACAAATTTATCAAAAATCAACACAAATGTTCATCTCTGTAAACAAACTTACAAGATCCAATGAGGCCCACTGCTTCTAGAGCATTTTCAACTTCTTCATTATTTGGAGACTCAAGCTTATTCAATCGCTGATCAATGGCCAAAAGAAATACCTTTATCCCTATATGGTATTTGTGAAAATCAAACGATGATTGTGCAATAAGGAAAAAAAACACGCGCAAAGAAAATTGTCAACCTATCCTCTCTGATGTTTCAAAAAAAATAAAATAACAAATTTAGAAGATGCAGCCTTCTATGTCTTTTAAGAATATCCCACAGATTGTCATTCGTTTAATTACTTTGCCTTTATGAGGGGATGATCATAGTTTCTTTATAAAATTATTAATGTTAGTTATATTAGGAATCCAAAACCTATGAGTGGCTAGCATCAATTTGGTATTAAAGCTTATGAATGAAACACCAAGTTAACTAAAAATCAGATATTAAATGAGTATAAAAAAATCAATAAATGATTCACTTTAAACACGATCGAGCAGGTTATAGCTATAGACAAGTGCATCATCACCATTATGAGGATCAAGATTATATCGTAAATTGAATGTTGCAGAATGCTGTAAATGACACCAAACTTCCATGGGTTGCTTCCAAGGGTTGCCTTAACATACAAGTTTCAAAAGAAATATATATCATGAAACCGGAGAAGGAAGCCCAAACCACAAAAGAAACACAAATATTATTACTAAATTTTAAATCAGTTACAACGACTCGTCAAAACATGAAATAAACGACAAACAAATATAAAGACGCAAGACAACACCTCAAAAGTGTATCCCAAGGGCAGTGGATTTTGGTCTAGTGGATCCGGAGGCTTGGGGACTGCAAGTGTGAATGTGGGAGAGGGCACAACAAGTGTGAATGTGGGAGAGGGGTCAGCAAGGGTTGGAAGGTGAACTGGAGGAGGGAGGCAACAGGTTAAGGTGGCGGGAAGGTTTGTTGGACAGCTGGGAGGTATGTTGGAAGGTGGGTTAGCAAGCTGGGAAGGTGGGGCAACAACTGGGAAGGTTGTCAGCACTTTCGAGGTTGGACAATGAACGGGGAAGTCCTGGCAGAGATGGGAAAGGCCTGGACAGCAAGCTGAGAGGAATTATGGGCAGGTAGAAAGCAAGGTTGGGTTGTACAGGAAGGGCGGCTGCGTGTTGGGATGGAGTATGGGGAGCTGCGGCCTTGTCGGGAGAAGGCTGGCAACAAGTTGAAGGGACGAAAGCAGCCGGCAGTTGTTGAAGAAGAGGTGTGGTGGCTTGCTGTAGGGCTGGGAAGCGGGCGGACAGTAGCAAGAAGGGTGGAGGGATAAATAAATATCTCGTCGGGTCGAGCTACAGTCGAAGCACATCCCGAACCCGTGGAGACAATCAACGCCTCGGACCAGGGACAACCAAAGCACTACCTCAACGTCGGATAAAACCCTCGAACTGAAAAATATCAAAGTTAAAACCTGATTCCAAATATCAAAAATAAAATCCCTCACTCTAAGCACATCATCATCTATTTATAATTAGGCTAGGACTTTATTTCATAGGAAACACTTAAAATAAGAAAGAATAAAATCAGATTTCAGATTTTATGAAAGGCTTTTTAAAAAAAGAAAGAAGAATAAAATCAGATTTTAGAGTTTATAAAAGGTTTTTAAAATAAGAAAAAAAGTATTAAATCAGAATTGAGAATTAAGGAATAAGAAAAAAAAATTCAGAATTGCTGATTTAGAAAAACTTGTATTAGGAAGGTGCTAATAAGGAAAAAAGGGAAGGGGAAGGGGAGAGAAAGGAAACACCCCTCCCTTTGAGGACCAGTCAGTCCTCCATAGCCTCTGTGTCAGTCTCTCATGTTTAGGGGAGCTTCCAAGCTTCTGTATCATTATCATCCACCCCAAATCCCACTGGTGATCATAAGTAGCCCAATTTTGGCGAACTATGTCTTCTACTGTCACTAGTTTTCCCCCATTGAGGTTGTCCTCGTTTTTTGTAGGCAAAAAGAGAAAGCCATTCTAAGACTGCCCAAATCTCATCCTTCTCATGAATATGATCTGAACTTATCACAAAGCTTTCTTCACCACAAACTGAACAAAGTCCAACATCCATCAAGTTCTCAAAGAATTTCCATCCAGTTGACACCTCAAAAAAGTAAGGAATATTTGCTACAACATCAAGCACTACAGAGGTTGACATGCTCCTGGCAACACCAATCAACCAAGAAGAAAAGTAAGGAATGGACTAAACAACATTAACAACGATGATGGCAATAGAATCAGACGAAGTCATAAAGAACATTTTACCAAGTATCATGCTACGATCAGCCAACAATCTCTAGCTGCACCAAACTCAAGGGGCTCATCTTGTGGTTCTGAATTGCTCAATCCCATTCGTACAACTAATTGCTTGGCATAAGTCAGGTTAGTGTCAGGATGGTCCCCACCGAGGTCTTACTTAGGAGTGCATTTTAACAGAGAGCTTTCTTTTGCACCAAGTTCTTCAACAAAAATACGTTTCGCATAAGCAACACCAAGAAGTGCATCATAGCAGAAATTGAAATTTGAAGAAATAAGAAATTTTTGGATTGATGAAAAATCAAAAATTAATCTCCCTATCAATCTGTTGTGATTTGACATAATCTGAGCCGGAGGTACATCACCACATAGATTTTACCAAGCCAAATTTCGAATAAGAAAATATCTCATACGCTTCTCATCTATGACAAGTTCGACATCAACGAGACTGAGAATTTGCAAGAGTTTGAATGATGTGTACTTCTTATTATCTTCCGGGTCTTACCTCAGATTGTTGAAGTTTTGGAGAACCGACATCTTCATATTGCCTTTCATCTTTTCATATGGAACAAAGGGGCAAGGGTTAGAAGTGTAGCTACATGCGATGTGACCAGTTGGTCGTTACTAAGATCATCCACTGAATTTTTAAATTATGACATTTTCTGTTTAGCATGATTTCAACAAAAGGTTCTCCATCTTCTAGGAGAGCAGGGACAACAATCTGATCAAAAGTCGCATGTTTCTTTCGATCACAATGACGAAAAACATTGGATGTATCTACGAACAAGGGGGTTCAACGGGGGAAGACAACATCGAAAGAAAATTCTCGTTCGAACTGCTTTCCAGTGTCTGTGGTGTCTATACCCAACTTTTCGATAATGCCCTGCTCAGTGAAGTAGATCACTCCTCTAGTTGTGCATTCTACTTCAACATGTCCAAATCCGTGGAACTTGCAACAACTTTTGGATACGACAAACTTGCGGAATGGTTTTATTGGATAGTTGTCACTTTTGACGGTAAAAGTTGGTAGGAACTAGTGTTGTGTTTCTCGCTTCATCTTCATATTTTTTCGTTCTTCCCTTCGACCTTCCAGATCACGATCGCGGTATCTCTTCCTGGCTAGGCTTGGACATATTTCTCCTTGGCAGCATGATCGACGGTTTAGGATCTATGAAAGGAAAGAAAAAAAAATGAACAAACAAAGAAGAGAAAAAAAATAAACGAAGGAAAAAAAATTATTGTGGTGGATTGGTTAGGGGCGGATGCTAGAAAACCCTAGGTTGAAACTAGGGCTAGACTCGCTCTGATACAAAATAATATCATAGGAGAAAGCTCAAACCACAAAAGAAACACAAATATTATTATTGAATTTGAAATAGGTTACAACGACTCTTCAGAACAAGAAATAAATGACAAACAAACACAATAACACAAACCAACACCTCGAAAGTGTATCCTAAGGGCGGTGGAGGTTGGCCCAATGGATCTGGAGGCTTGAGGACAACAAGAGTGAATGCGGGAGAAAGCAGGTCAAAATGGTGGGAAGGTTTGTTGGGTGGCTGGATGGTGGGGCAGTAGCGGGGAAGGCTCATCAACACATTTGGAGGGTGGACATCGAGCGGGGAAGCACTGGCAACAATGGGAAAGGCCTAGACAACAAGATAGACTACTGGAAGTGAGTCAGCTGAGTGCTGGGAGGAATTCTAGGCAGCTGGACAACAGGATTGGGTTATTCAGAAAGGGCGACTGAGTGTTAGGACGGTGTATGGGGAGTTGTGGCCTTGCTTGGAGAAGGTTGGCAGCAAGTTGGAGGACAGCAGCCAGCGGTTGTTCGGGAAGAGGTGTGGTGGTCTGTTGTAGAGCTGGAAAACAGGTGGACAACAACAAGAAGTGTGGAAGGATAGACAAATATCTCACTAGCATCGAGCTATAGCCGGAGCACCACCCAGACCCATGGAGACAATCACCACCTCGAACGAGGGACAATCGGAACACTACCTCAACATCGGATACAACCCTTGAAGGAAAAAATACCAAGGCTAAAACTTGATTTCAAATATCAAAGATAAGACACTTCACTCTAAGCACATCATCATTCATTTATAATGAGGCTAGGACTTTATTTTAGGCAATAATTAAAATAAGAAAGAGAAAAAAAATCAGATTTCATATTTTAAGAAAAACTTTAAAATAAGAAAGGAGATTAAAATCGTATTTTAAATTTTAGGAAGGGTCTTCAAAATAAGAAAGACGAATAAAATTAGATCTTAGAATTTAGGAAAGAGGAAAAAAATATTTAGAAATTCTGATTTAGAAAGAATTATATTAGAAAGGTGCTAAGAAGGAAAGAGGGGAAGGATGGAGAAGGGAAAGGGAGCAGCAACCCCCCACCCTTTGAGGACCGGTCAATAGTCCATAGCCCCCCGCATCATATCATTAAAACAAAATAGGTATAGATTGAATAAACATTTTATAGATTGTAAACAAAGATATTCCAATGCATTTGAATATTATGCCAAGTTTTTGAGTCTTTTACAAAACATCATGTTACTCATCAATATTTTGTTACCATCACATGTTTCATTAAAAGTTTTAAGTGAGACATTAGAGATGAATTAAGGTACAATTTATAAAAATGATTATATGAGGCTTTAATCAAATCGTTGAATGTTTATGTATATAATTTTGTTATAACTACCACTCCTGAAATTAATATTTCCCAAAAAAAAAAAACATCACCACTTCTTATGTCTGCCACAATATAAGAATAATTTGCGAATGAATTTGACTATCATTTAGAAGGCATGTTAAAAAGAATTTACATTTTGCAATTGTAATATGATTCTCCATCTATAGTTATTGAATATGAATTTTCCCTGACAATAAATCATGTTAATAAGACTTAATCTAACTTGAAATTGAGCATGGAATTGAATTTGAATCCAACTGTGAACTAGATCATCTAATCTATATTAGAATCAATCAAGTGATTTGTTAATGCAACTCCTGATCACTTATCAATGAAAATTATCCCCATGTTGGACCATCAAAATGATAAGAATTGTCTTTGATTTTTTATTTAGGGGCATATAAATTCATAAAAATAACTTTAAAAAATATTAAATAGAGAGAGATTCAAATTTCAATCTACCTAGTTGAATCTAAAATTGTATAACTCAATGCAACCAACTTTTTGTAATAACTGTAAAATAATAATAATAATAATTTCTTAATCGGGAGAGCGTTTAGGATGAACTGTTTCGATAGTTATATTTTAGGGGCAGACGCTCCCTTCAAAGCAAGAAAAACCAGACGAGAGCATAAAACAGAGACAAGAAAGAGGGACAGAGAAGAAAGAAATTAAAAAGGAATGCAGTGGCAGAAGCCAAATCCTAATCGAACATCAAAAAGATAGAACTGCGAGCAATCAAACTGTGCGTCGCAAAAGTGGGTTTTGCGTGCATGTAAAGGGAAGAGCCAAGAAGAGTTTCCTTCATGTGTGAAAGACGAAAAGAAAAATGCCAGGGAAATCAAGCAATCCTAGCTTGCGAGGAAGGAGCTCACGCAACCCGCTTGTGGAAGGGAGGACGGATAGAGAGTAAGATAAGTAGGGTTTTTAGTATTATTTATATAAATTATTTTATTAAATTAATTAAATGTTATTAAGTTTTATTAATGTTTAGCAACTAATATTAGTGATTATTTGGACAAACAATTGCGAGAGATCGTAATCAGTGTTTGTGAAATAAATGAAAAGATTAAGTGAGCTAAAAGTTTGGGTGATATTATCATTTAATAAGTTAAATTAAGGTAATTGATAATAGTATTAATTTATGTTTTTGTTAAATTAAAACAATGAACAGAAGTGGAACGAATATTGGATTGAAAATCGAGCTTTAAGGACAGTGGAGGTACAAGTTTAATTTTAAGTTTTGAATTAAGTTATTTAACAAATCAAGAGATAAAATTATTGAATTGTGAGATACGGACATTGGAATTATTGATTTCAAGTAGGAGAAAAAATGTATAGGTAAGTAGGGTAATTTAAATTAGAATTTTATACATTAAATTGAAATTATATTAAAGTGTTAATATAAATTTTATGCTAATTAAAACTTAGGAAGCATTGGAAAAAATATTGAATTTAAGATCGAGTGGATAACTGCGAAAGCAAAAGTATAAGGTAAATGAAATGAAGTTAAAGTTCTAAATTATATAATTAAGATTAAATTTTATTGAAATAATGATATTAGATCATATTAATTTATAATAGCAATTAAGACCAAAGAGAGTTGATTCCAAAAGATTAAGAAGTTTCAAGAATCATTTCATAAGATGAAATTAAGATGAGTAATTATGTTTCTACATTACAGTAATATTTCTTATTTTCGATTATATTCTTGATTTTAAATTTTTTTATATTTAGGTTTCATACCATTGAAACTTAGATTACAAGTAATGTCTTCATATTATTAGACAATAAGTGTGCATGTTATAAACAATTGCACAAAAAGTTTCCTATAAAATTTTTACATTATTACAAAACATTTAGATTATAGTAGAGTTGCATTTATTCATTGATAGATAAATAAACAATATTTATTGAGAAAATAAGATATGCATGGAAGAATGAAAAGAAAATTGCGTATATATGAATGTTTGTATGACATGCAAAGACTCTTATGGTACTGACAGAAAACGTCAATATACCCATGCACTTAGATATTCACTTACTACCTAGGACAATTAAGAAATTTAAAACACTAACTGCTATACCGACAGGAGTATCCGCCAGGGGTGAGTAGACACAGTTTCATCTCAGATAATAGTCAAAAAGTTCTATGAACAATTGTGCCGACGAGGTATGTAACAACCGTGTGTGTGTTAGGTTATGTTTACATGTTTCCCTTGAGGCGGATGTGAAAATTAAGATCGAAAAGTTCTACATATAATTGATGAGTAGTGTTTTAATAAAATTTAATTGACTACAAGGCTACAAAGATTTATAATCAATTAAAAGTACTAATTAAAAAAATAGAATACACATTATTAAATTAGATTCAAATGATGTTTTAATATAAACAATAATTTTTAAATCTAGCCCCAACCCTTAACATCTTATGACTACGTGATTAGGGTTGTCAAAACGACTCTTTATTCGTGAACAGCTTCTATTCGGCTCACTAAGCAAACGAGTCAAACACGAAGACACTTTTTGAGCTCAAAATATAAACAAGCCGAACAGGAGCCGAGTCTGGGCTCACTCGTATTCGGCTCGTTTACACCTCTAGTGGTATAATAGTTAAAGTAGGTTTTTATTTTGATTAAAAAGAGCCATTAGAATGATTAAAATATGTTATAAATAGTATACTTTGAAATTTTAATAAAGTCTAGTTAGACTGCTTTATTTTTCTTTTAGAACTATGGATAGTCAAGAGAAAGAAATCAGACATAAAAAAGTAGTAGCTGATATGCCCCTGAATATCACAGTTGATACTAATATTTTTTCTGAAATAATGAATGATGCAGCATAACTTAATATAAATTCTCAGTCCCAAGCTAGTAACAGTAGGAAACAACAGATGAATATGTACTTAAAATTTTTTTAAGATATTAGACCGCCGTTGTTTTTTAGAAGTTGGAGGGCTAGTGTAAGCTGAAAACTACCTGATGAGTGTGAAAGTTTATAGAGAGTACGATATGTCTACAAGAGATGAGAGTTACCCTTCTTATGTCTTTGAAGAGGAAGTTGAGAAATGGTGGCAGTACAAGAGAAGTTTGGTGGTTGACCTACTCATTTGGTACATTCAGAGGAGTTCATGAAAAAATTCAAAGATTGGTTTGTATCACTGTCAACCAGAATTAATATAACATTATCGTTGTCGGTCTCAAGCCCGGATGTGAAAAGTAGAGAATTGTATTAGGTAGTCGATAGTCAGCGTAAAACTTGTCGAAAAAAAAATAATGACATGAATCCTTTTGATCATTGTGCAGTATTAAAAATGATCTTAATTTACTAGAACTAAATGAAAATATGATATTAAATAGGACGCAATGGAGAAAAAGGATTCATGTAGCCGACCCCACGTAGTGGGATTAAGGCTTTGTTGTTGTCGTCGTTGTTGTTGCTAATTTAAAACAAGATATGGAAGTGGAAGGATATTGTATTGAAAAATCTAGATTTGGCGGCAGTGAAGGAGGCAAGGGTTTAATTTAAAGTTTTAAATTAGCTTATTTAACTATGCGTGTTATGTATTAAAATGAGATCATATTATGACAAAAATCAAGAGTTAAGATCAATTGATTGTGAGATACAAACATTGAAATTATTGATTTTAAGAAGAGAAAGAAGAAGTTGAAGCAGCATAAAGAAGGAAGTATAGACAGGGATGTTTAAATTAGATTTTTATATATTAAATTGAAATTATGTTAAAGTGCTAATATAAATTTTATGCTAATTAAAAATCTCGAAGCACTGAAAAAGGAATATTTTGAGATGGAGGTGTGCATAACTGTGAAATAAAAAGGAAAATGAAGTTAACTTTTTGAATTAATTAATTTAGACTAAATTTTATTTAAATATTGAATTAGATCATATCAATTTATGATAGCAATTAAGATCGAAAAGCAGTTGATTCCAAAAGATTAAGAGGATTCAAAAATTATTTCATAAGATAAAATCAAGGTAAATATGTTTCAACATTATAGTAATGTTTCTTATTTCTGATTATATTCTTAATTTAAATTCTTTCATATATATGCTCTATATCATTAAAACTTAGACTCCAGTAATGTCTTCATATTATTAGGAAGGAAATGTGCATGTGAACAGCTCTACATAAACATTTGCACAAAAATTTCCTATGAAGTTATTTGATTATTACATAACTTTTCGATTCTAGTAGAGCTGCATTTATTTATTGCCAGGTAGATATAAAGTATCTTATAAGAATATAATATATGCATCGAATAAAGAAATCAAAATAGTGCATATATCAATACTTGTATGTGCATGCCAAGAGAAGTTCACTCTCTTATGTTATTGGTAGGGGAAACCAATAGACTTGTTGACCTCATTTTTTAGGTCATTTTTTTTTCCTTAAGGTCTTAGAATCTAGCTTTAGAAGTTCCTATTGATCATCTTAGAAAACTAGAATTGGGACCCGCCCTTTTAGAAATTATAACCACTTCCTATTTTTCTTTGATGTCTAACATTTATGGCACAAGGGTCTTATGAACGAGAGGTTATGGGCTATTTTGTGAATACTCAAGGGAAAAGTTCTTAATAGGACTCCAAGCCTTAGGAAAACATCGTCACGACTTTTTCGTCACATACACACACCAAATGCACAAAATTTACAAAATTACATGAAATCGGACTTCAATTAAACCCAGAAGACGGATAAAAATGCGAACTTCTCCGGATGACCTCCGACGACAAATTGGACTGCGCCAACGCGTCCGGGACACCAATTTTGGTAGGAAGAGACACTCATATTGCCATATTTTCGGCACGAGAAAATTGGCACGCAAATCGATAAATTTGTCAAAACGACTTCTGATGGCAAAACAGATCACGTCGGTGCGTCTGAAATGTCGAAATTACCTAAAGAGGACACTCATTTTGCTTGGGCACCGCGCATGACTAAATCACATGAAATTTGATATATATGTATATATATATATATAACCCTTATTTTCTTTTTAAAAATACCTTAAATGTCTAATTCTTAAATCCCTAACTCATCCTCCCTCTCCCATTCGCGAAATCGTCTGCCTCTCCCTCTCTCGGTCGCGTGCCCTAGCCGAGTCTGGTTCTCCTCGCGTGATGCGCTGGCTCGAGGTCCCCTCGTCGTAAACCCCCTGTGCTCCGTTCTCTGGCAAAAGTTTCCACGTTGTGCCACGCTCCTCTGCGACAAAGCTTCGCCTCTGTCGTCCTCTCCTCACGCGAGGTTTGTCGCCTCTCTTGGCTCGGCTCACCGCCTAGGTGAGGGATGGCAATCTTCCTCCTCCCTCTTTTGCTATAAAAACCTCACTTGAGGAAGAGTTTTGGGGCTGGCCGAAATTTCTGAGAGTGGGGAGGTGCTGCTAAAATCTCTTCTAATTTCATTCTTACCTTTTCTTCTCATCTTCTGTGGCTTGAGAATTGTTGAAAATTTTGAGAGAGTTCTTGAGAGATTTTTAAGGAGATTCTGGTGTTTTTCTACCTCTATTCTTCATTCGATTAGGGTGATTTCTTTTATGTTTTCCCTGTTGGAAAGGAAGTTTTATTCCTTTGCTGTTCGAAGATCCTGGAGACTCGAATTTGTCGTGCCGTAAGCTGGAAATCGTGAGGAATTTTCGTGGGTCACTATTGGAGTGATTTTCTCAAGCTTACTTCACTCTTTCTTTGCTTTAAGTTTACAAAAAGGAAAATGTATTCTTCTTCATATCCTCTATATTGCACTATTTCGGTTGGCATGTAATAGAGAAAGCATAACTTTGTTTAGCTTGAAATTTAAGCATGAATACATGTTAGATTAAGTGAAAATAAGGCATGTTTGGGGTCTATCTTTGCTTCATTTGTTGCTCCCGTCGTTGGAACATGTGCTGAGTTTTTTTTAAAATGCTGGAAATTATATTAGGGGCTTACCTTTGCTTCTTTTGGCTGCCCCCGTTGCTGGAACACATGCTGAATCCGTTTTGTGTGTTGAAAAGTTACAATTGGGGCTTATCTTGCTTCCTTTATTCCCCTGGTTGTTGGAATACATGTTGAAATTGTTTTATATGTTAAAAAAAATTATGTTTGGGCTTATATTTTCATTCCCTATTGCTGCCCCTCATCAAAATACATACAGGAAATTATATTTATGAGCTGGAAAATGTATGTGGAGCTCATATATTGTTTCTCCTGCTGTTCCTTGATGAAATATATGCTGAAAATTGTTTTGAGAATTGGAAAAGACATGTTTGAGGCTCATTTCATGATCCTCTATTGCTGCCCCTTGCTAAAATACATGTTGGAAATTGCATTTTACTTAACTTATTTGGTATGCTCGATTGGCCATGTTATTGGGCTCGGTTTGGGCTCCTTTTGGCGATTTATGAGGGCTGAAATGTTTTACTGTTGGGATTATTCCTTAGGCCTTGGTTTGCCCCTTGTGTTGGGCTCGGTTGGCTCTTTTCTTGAGCTCGGTTTGGGTCCTTTTAGTGTTTTATGTTGGCTGAAATATTTTACTGATTTGCTCCTTCTTGCTGGTTTCGGTTTGCCCCTTGTGCTGGGCTCGGTTGGCTCTTTTCTTGAGCTCGGTTTGGGCTCCTTTTAGTGCTTTATGTTTGCTGAAATATTTTACTAATTTGCTCCTTCTTGTTGGTTTCGATTTGCCCCATGTGCTGGGCTCGGTTGGCTTTGTTGAGAAAATAGTTTGGTGGTTGTTTTTGCTCCCCCCCTGGTTTTACATGTGAGCTTGTTTGTGAGTTAATTTGGGGTGGATTGAGTGGTTGTTTTGCTCTTCTCCCTAGTTCTATATGTGAGCTCCCTTTCAGACTACCTTACCCATGGCTCTCCTTCATGTTGCCCTACCCGTGAACTCGATTTTGAGGGGTTGGTTGTGATTTTTGTTGTCTTACCTGTGAATTTTAATTCATGACCTTTTAGTGGGATAAATTGGATTGGTAATTATCATTTTCTATTGCTTTGATTACGAACATTTATATGGACAATTTCACAATTGTGAGATATAATAATGGAAGGAGCTTTTGATTAAAGTTGAAGTTGAAGGGCTTTGATAATGCCATGATTTTTTTTTTGAAAGTATAGAAGGATGCTCTCTATGGATTGTTCTCCTATATTTTATGAAATGTAAAAGGCTCTTGAAGCTTCATTTTGAGTTTGACATAAATTGAATTTATGTTGGGTTTGGAAATCCATAAAAGTGCCACTTGGAAAGGATATCCTTCTCGGGATTGATCCAATCACTTTTCTTTTAAACAAATTTAAACGTTTTAGACCGATACATTCATGATTTTATTTTAAGCTTCACTGATTTAGCTTGGTTTTAAAAAAAATGGATCGATCTCCTTGTTCGTTCGTTTTGTTTTCTCTTTTTTAACGGTTAAGTTAAAAATGAGAATTTCCGATTTAATTATATTCAGAAATGATTCACAGTCTTAGAAAGAGAAAATGAGAAAAAATTAAAAATAAGATTTGGATCTTCGAGGTGATAAAACCTAAAGGGGATAGAATAACGAACCATCTACCGTTCATTTTTGCATATGAAAGATGAAATTGTAAATTGTAAGAATATTTAAGGGTTGGAAGAAAGTGAGGGTTTAGATAACAATTAGGGACATGGATTAAAAAGTCATTAGACTTGCATTTAGGTCTCTTAAGATTTGAATCAACTTAAATCCAACTACCCTAACTAGGTTTGAAGCACACCTCACAACTCTTTTGTCAAAATTATAGGTTTACCCTTTAGGTTTTAGGAGTCTGATGATGAGCTAAGCTTAATCTAAAGATGATTGAGGGTTAGTTGAAAGGACACTTAACTGAGGTTAGACACTTTAGAACCACTTCAGGCCCAAACACAAGTTTAAACTAAAGTGTAGGCTTCCTAAGTCTTAGGAGCACACCTTGAGAGAGAGTTTATCATCCTAATTTTCAAATGATCCAAAGAAGTCAGACATCTGACCCCAGTTTATGAGATAACTAGGACACTAGGCATGAGGGTGCACTAGATTGTGATTCATGAAATTTTTACCTTAACTTGACCAAAACTGAAACCCAATGCTCCGGGATTTGAGTTTGTCTTACACTCAAATCCTCCTGGCAATTGG
>NW_018164444.1:30568519-30569286 GCF_001263595.1 Phalaenopsis equestris | reverse complement strand
CAAATCCTCCTAGCAATTGGGGACATTCCAATATTTATTTTATTTTATTTATTTGTCATTTTTTTCTACGATTTACCTGTTTTTGTTGAGTCTTTTCAGGTCATACTTTCCTCTTTTACACAGCGCATAATAGTTAAACTTAAATGAGCAATGAACCTCCCAGGTGTACATGTTTAATTTATATTATATCATTTTATCTCAAAGCATGTTATATTGTTTTCATAATCTGTTATACTATTTTTCCAGCAAGTTATACTACTCTTTATAACACGTTATACTCTTCTTTTAGCATGTTATATCGTCTTTCCTCTTTACTGTACAGTACATTGTTATTTTTCTTTCACAGTGCATGTTTTACTGCTTAGTTTTTGTACTGTCTTAGTTTAGAATAATCTAGTGGCTAGATGCATTTTCAAAACTAAAACAAAATCAGAGGTGCTACTACGAGGAGTTTGGAGCGAACATCGTGGGCAGCGCGACGAGGAACAATTTCCAGGTGGATCTGCAGCAACGAAACATCTTCACATCACATGAACATTTTCACAACACTATACACTTTCCTTCGTTTAAATAACCTATAGGATCACTCTTTAGGCTTTCTGTACAACTCTGTTGTACAATTATAAGTCCTAATGTTTTAGGATTTCGATGTTACCGTACGGTAAGGTGTAAATCCTCCTGTCTTTTTAGGCTATTTGCACAGTCTGATATTGTGCAAACATAAGTCCTAAATCCTAAATGATTTGCAGGATTGAAATATCAAATAA
>NW_018164444.1:30542359-30568399 GCF_001263595.1 Phalaenopsis equestris | reverse complement strand
TGTTCCTATTTTGAGTCATTCCCATTTGATTTTCCCATGTCCAATCGTGAAAACCTAAAACTTTGAAGTCTTGAAAGAAAAACCACCTAATCTTAATCGAGAGTTTTCTTATGTGACCCCCGGTCATTTAAGATGTAATTAACTATAAGGGCATGCCTCTATAGGGAACCTAGAACCCAGATAAAATAAACATATCTGATTTCTATATTAGGTAGGGGAACTTGTTGACTTTTTTATAAAAATATTTCGCAGACCAATACGGATGTCACAAATTCTTTAGTCTAGGTAATTGAATCTCTATTACAATTGACATATTTATTCTTCGGGATAAATGTATTACATGCAGTATTGTATTCAATCATCTAAACTATTTAAATGTGAGACCCGATTGGTCTCACCTATTTTAAAGTCAAAAAGGTTATATTTATATTTAAATTATTTTCAAAATCAGAAAATCATCACATCACCTCTTTCAAATCACGGAAGGAAATAAAAAAACGGCCGACAATACTCACTCAATTAAATGCTTCCTACTACCTCGGATAATTATGAAATTTAAATTATTAATCGTTTTAATGAAGAAAGAGTATCGACCAGAAATGAATATATACACATTTCCACCTCATACAATAGCGGGCATGTTTTGCGCCCCACTGTGCCAACTAAGTATGTATCGATCAGGAATGTGTTTTGTTTAGAAAATGTTCCTGAGACGGATGAGAAGTTAAGAATATGAAGTATGCTAAAGTTAAAGATTAAACCTTGAAAAATAAATGCATTTAGATTTCTAAATTATTTTCATGTGAGCAAATGCCAAGAATATATACATTAGATTATTATATGATTTTTAAAATATTTTAGATCAACATATATATTGCATTTTTTTTCTTGGGTTACTGTAGTTTAAATGTGTAATTGCTCCACTATATTATCTTAGATAAATTATTATACTATTTTAATATTTTTCAGATTTAAATTTTTGAATAGAATATGAGTACTAGAAGAGAAAATGTGCATAAAAGGCGAGAAAAACAAGCCGAAAGATAACTTTTTATTTGTTAAATTAAATTATTTCTTTAGTAGCTATTCCATTTTGTTTGGATTATATATTGTTACTGATTGGAAAATGAAAGAATTTTTTTTAAAAATTTCACCGTCCGTCCGTCTGTTCCCATATTAAAAATTCCAAATCTCGAGCCAAATCGTATCATTTTTAAAGAAATTTGGGCTAATTTTCTTTTAAAGAACTGTCTGTCATGATAGACACGACATAATTGTGTGATTTGTCTATAAGTGTTGCTAGTCATTATTAGTTACCTTTTGAATTTTATTAGCCACTTAGCTTTCATTATTTGTCTCACATCATTTAAATGATTTGACTAAATTGTATTAAGATAATAAACTAATTATAAAAATTACAAAAAAACGTTTATGACTTTAAAAACAAGGGGTAAAATATTGGTGAATTAAATTTTTTTTAAAAAAAAGAAGACATTAATAAATTAAGAGTACTATTTAAAATTTTGCAATGCATTTGAATAAAATCGTATCAATCAAAGAGCTTGCAGCATTAATTCATCCATCAGTGTGTTCACTTTGACTTTATTAGCTACTAATTTTTAGCTTTTTCTCTTTCCATCTCTTTGCCAATTCTCATTCAACACTTCACTAGATAATCTGTACGACTTATTCTACAAGATGAAATTATTGAGTTCACTTCTACAAGCAGATACCAATGACATTGTGCGTTGATGGGACAAGCCTATTTGAGATGAATCATGGTTTCCATTACAGGTAAGAAAATTGCAATTAAACAATACAAGTGATAATCAAATTAAAATTTTATCACAGTCATCTATAACCTAGACTAACAAATTCGATGGAGATATGCACTTTTATATTCGAAAAACATCAAACCAATAGATGAACAACAAAGTAGAATTTATACATTTATTTCTTTTCAATTTTAGAACTTAAAATATTCAAAGTTTAGTTGTAAGTTTTTTGTAATGATGTGTTATGATAACACAATATATATTATTAGAATATATATTAATGGCTAGTAATTGCCGTTATTAATTCTTGTTTATTATGAGTTATTAGCTTTAATTCTTTATTATTCCTTTTCTTTTCTACTGTATATTATTTCTAATTATTTCCTTACTAGTAGAACTTGTAATGAGTATATATACATCTCTTTATATCAATAAAAATTACACTAGTTCAACATTGTCATAACCTAGCGGCCTCCGAGCCTCTTCTTACCACCAACTAGCAGTCCGGGTAACGTTTCTCCCTCTCGAGCCGGCTAGGTCTTCTTCCAGGCCCTCCTGAGCTAGCTAGGTCCTCTTCCAGGCACTGGGTTACACTCCAGTAGGACGGATGCCCCTCCAGATCTTGTTCTAACCGCCAAGACCACCTCCAACAACTGGACCTTCTGCCTAATAGTATGGCCTCCCTCCAGGTTTGTCGGAGCTCCTTTAGAAACCTCTGTTCTAACCGCCAGGGCTTTCTTCCAGCAGATCAGAGGATATGGTCCAGCTAGAACCGTTTCCCGAGGTCTAATATCTTCCCTCCGACAGTCGGAACCTTTCAATGTCTCAACAACCCAACATCTTGTTTGGCTCAATCGGAATTATGGCGGACTCCTCCAACACTAAGCCATCATCAGGTGTTCTTAATTCTACCTAAGGATCAATTCCAACCTCCGTACCTCTATAGACTAGAGGACAGACAAACAAAATGAACTTCTTGACCACATCCCATAAACTAAATCACAGTAACTTTCTCCAATGGTCTCAAGACGTGACGTTGTTTATCAAAGGACGTGGAAATTTCGGTCATCTCACAAGTATGAATCGTGAACATCCAAAGACCAACGCGACGTATGGAGCTTGGGAAGTGGATAATTTCATGATTGTCTTGGCTTATCAACTCCAAGGAAACTTTGATTGGTCAATCATATATGTTCCTCTCTTTCGCTAGTGCAGTTTGTGATACCTACTCGGATGTAGCGAATTTCGGCTAACCCTATGAGTTGCCTAAGAAATTCTAAGAGGCAAAATAGGGATCAAAGACTGTAACCCAATACTATAATAACCTTATTGCATTATGGATGCAATGCGATCTATATTATAACTACACTTGAGAATCTTCGACCGACCTATCTCTCTTCCAAAAAATTGTAAAAAGAGATCACATGTTTCAATTTTTGACAGGCCTCAACAATGGTTTTGACTAAGTCCGGGGTCGTATCCTTGGTTGTGATCCTCTTCCTTCTGCTTGTGCTGCTTTCACTAAGATTCATAGCGAACAGAGCCACAAACTTGTCATGCATGGTGCTTCCACTCTACCTACCCAAACATTCACCATGGTTTCTAATAGCGCTCAACCCTGAGTTGGGCACCCCACTTGTGATTACTGTCACAAACCCGATCACACTAATGATAAGTGTTGGAAGCTCCACAGCAAAACCTGCATCCAAACTTTCGGCCAAATCCTCCGTTGTCAAGGGTCTCACTGAGGCATCTGAATCCAACACAGTATAGCCAACCCCTACACGTAACATTCCAGAATCCTCTAATTCTCATTTGATCAAGCTAATTTGATTTAGTCTGCTCTCTTCCAGCTAGTCAACCTCCCAAGTTCGTCAATGTGTCAATCCTATAATACTCACTTTTTTGTCACTCATAGTTCATGGATCATTGATTCAGTTGCCACAGACCACATGACTAGAAGCTCTCAAATCTTCTTGACATACTATCCATGCTTAAGGAAAGATACTGACAAAATTGCTGAAGGTTCCCACAGTTCCATTGCTAGTAAAGAGTCTATTGTTTTAACAGGTCTAACTCTGAAATTTGTGTTACATGCACCTCTATTGAAGTGTAAAATTTTGTCTATCAATAAGTTGACATATGAAATTGATTGGATTACTTATTTTCTCCTAAAGTTTGTCATTTAGGATCGTCATTTGGGAAGAATGATTGCAACTACTAAGCGAGTAGTCATGCTCTACTTCTTCCAAGAGAAAAGAACAGAAGAACGAAGACACTTCACCCAATAGATGTAGTTTATCTCAGTTCACTTAATGTTCTATTACGTTTTTACACTATCGTTTGAGTCATCCCAGTTTCTACTATCTAAAACATTTGTATTTGTGAAATTGAATAACAAAAAGCCTTCTAAATTCAAATGTTAAACCTGTTATTTAGCTAAACATCATCGAGTTTTTTATCCACGCCACATTTACACACCTTCCGCTTCATTGTCACTTGTTCCCAGTGACTTATGGGGACCTTCTCACACTCCCAACTACACCAACAATTACTTTGATTGATGACCACACTCAGAGTGTGATTCTATATTTTAAAAGACAAATCTGAAGTTGCAGTCACCTTCAAAAACTTACACACTTTCATTTTAGCCCAATTCAAAACTCATATTCAAGTCCTTTGGACCGACAATAGTCGTGAATTTTTCAACTCAATATTAGGAGAATTCTTGGTAAGTAAAGGCATCCTACATCATAACTCGTGTACAGACACTCAACAAAGCGGGGTAGCTCAAAGAAAAAAACTCTTCCTTGACATTGTTAGATCCATCATATTTCAATCTAATGTCACAAAACATTTATGGAATGATACTACCGCTATCTACATCATCAATAGAGTTCTCTAAAAAATTCACAACTTTCGATCCCCTTTAGCCGTCTTAAGATCGTGCTTTCTCACCAATCATGCCTTCACTTTAGATCCAAAAAATTTTTGGTGCACGATTTTTGTTCGGAACACTACCCCAACTCGGAGTAAATGTGATCCAAGATCCGTAAAGTGGGTTTTTCTCGAATAATTTGTAACTCAAAAAGGCTATCGATGCTTTGACCATATCACAATTAAAGTCTACGTGAGTATTGATGTCTTCTCTCTTAAAAATGTTCCCTAGTTTCCTAACTTAGACCTCCAATGAGTGGAAGCTAGAGTTCTAGGACACTGTTCCATATGCTACATCTGTGGATGTTCCCCCCACATTGCCTACCACTGGAGCTTTTTGTTCCTTTGGTTCCACCCACTTTAACCACCGAGGAGCCGTCTATCCCTTTAGCTCCACCATCTCATCCTCCCACTCTCCGTATCTACACTCGGCACACTCATTCTGATGCACCTACTCTAGAGCCCGCTACCCCTTTTCAGACCCTAAATCCCCTCCAAGCGGCATCCCCAGCAATACTACTCCAAATGAGAAAGTTAGTTCCTCTAGTAAGGTACGCAATCAGACATGCTCTCTCTATATCATGACAAATTATGTTTCTTTATGCAGTTTATCGCCGACTTACAGAGCAATTGCTACCGCCCTGACCAATCATCAATTCCCATCTACTATTGAGGCTTTCCCAGCAGACCCAACCTGAAAAGCCTTCGACATGGAGGAGATGAATGTCCTTCAGTGGAATCATACTTAGGACATTGTTGATCTTCCTCGGAACCAGAAATCAATGGGATGTCGATAGATTTTTAGCAACAACTTTAACTTAGATGGATCCTTTGATTGCAACAAGACAAGGTTGATCGTCAAAGGACACTCACAAACCTACGAAGTTGACTATGAGACATTTGTTCCAGTTACTAAATTAAACATCATTCGGATCTTATTATCCCTTGAGATGAATCTAGATTAGCACTTATGCCAGTTTGATGTCAAGGATGCATTTCTGAATTGTGATCTTGCAGAGGAGGTATACATGGCCCTTCCTCCAGGCTTTGACACCACTACCTCCCACGGGCAAGTATGTAGGCTGCAAAAGTCCCTCTATGAACTGAAATAATCATAACGGACATGGTTCAGCAAGTTCATAAAGGTGGTGGTAGGACATGGGTTCACTTAGGCTAAAGTGAATCACACTCACTTCTTCTGACATTCCTCCAGTGATCAGTTAGTTATCCTTATCATCTATGTCGATAATCTTGTGCTCACAGGTAATGATATACCAGCATTGGAGTCTCTAAAAGACATTCTTACTACTTCCTTCGAAATGAAGAACTTGGGATCTCTCCAGTATTTCTTAAACATGAAAGTTGTTCGGTCATCCCGGGCAATTTCCTATCTCAACGGAAATATTGATTAACACTTTGACAAAACATCATTCCCCTGTGCAAACCAGTAGCTATCCCGATGGATCCCAATGAAAAACTTTTTGATGTTCCCAATGTGATTCCTGTAAACAAGTCTCACTACTAATGCCTTGTGAGGAAACTAATCTGCATTGGCCATACACGCCTCGACATATACCACGCGGTTGGGATAGTAAGTCAATTTATGCATGTTCCCTATGAGCACTATCTCCAAGCTGTCCACCGGATTCTCCACTATTTGAAGGCACATTGAGCTCAGGTTTGTTTTTTTCCTGCCACATCTCTCGCTCCATTGCAGTATACACATACGTTGACTGGGTCGAATCCGTCCATCATTGATGATCTACATTGTGGTGTTGCTCAATTGTGTAAGAAAACATTGTCACGTAGAAAAGCAAAAAGCAGTCAGTGATTGCCCGGAGAATCTGTAAAACTCTCTAGTTACGCATCATACTCGACGAATTACGTATGACCATCTCCTTCCCTCTACATTTGATCTGTGACAATACTACAACCATTAACATTGCTCATAACTCTGTCCAACATGATCACACCAAGCATGTTGAGATTGACCAACACTTCATTAAAGAAAATCTCGAGTCTGAGAAAGTTTGTGTTCTGTTAGTGTCATCCAGTGACCAGCTGGAGAGTATTCTCATAACGAACCTTTCTCGGTCAATGTTCGATGACTTCAAATCCAATTTGAATATGACTAAGATCCATGCTTCAGCTTGAGGAAGAGTATTAGAATATATATTAATGGCAAGTTATAGTTGTTATTAATTCTTGTTTATTCTGAGTTATTAGCTTTGATTCTTTATTATTCATTTCTTTTTTCTACTATATCATATTTTTATCTCTTTCCTTAGTAGTAGATCCTGTAATGAGTATATGTACCCCTCTTTGTATCAATAAGAATTATCCTAGTTTTATTCTAACAACATTCAATTATTTTAATTCCTTACTTTAGTTCAATTCACTGTTATTTTTGGTTTGAGGCTGAAGTTTTAGCACTGTTTTGAAACCATGATTTTTGTAGTTTTTTATAAAGATGCTGTCTTAAATCTTCTTTAAACACTGAACTAGGACTTTAGATTTTCTATTTTTCCATACTTTATTGTTTCGCTTAATGGATTGAGTTGGTTCAATAGGTTCACTAGTTTCGTTTAAAGCTCATGTGGTCAGCAAGAACTTGTGTTTATCCTATTCCGTAATGTACTATAAATTTGGTGAATTGGATGCCTTAATTGAATAAACTAAAATACCTTGCATTTGCAGCCCATATAATGGTCTATTACATCCAGCGTCATTTTTGATGAGTTCCTTCAATTCCTTTAGCTCGAGGTAATTACATGCTCTCCTGTGATGCCTTTTGACTCTTGTTCTCTGCTTGTCCGTTTTGATCAATGCACTTTAATTTTTTTACAATTAGAGAACCATAAATACATGATAAGTCAAGGCACATAGATTCATTTATTTTTATCAATAAAATTTCATATTCTAATTTTCAATCTTTTGTGTCTTCATTGCATATGGATTTCCTTAAAGTACTTTGCAAAGATGACAGAACTTTTAGGGAGATATACCTCATATCAATGTGAGGTCTAGATTTTCTCAAGTGATCTATCTCTTGACCTCATTTTCTTAAAATTTGTAATTGGTGTTGCAAGAATCCTAATTCCAAACAAATTTGATACAACTAAAACTTAAGGCAAAAAATTTGAATACTCATTGGGCATCCATGGTATAAACTCCTCATTTATCTCCTTCGCTGCATTATCTTATTGGTCTAAAGAAGGCAAAAAAATTGAATATTGAGTGGTCTTTGGTCTGTTAATCCTGATTCCTTCATGTGATTCACATCTATTCCATCACCCTAATTGTATTAGAAATTTAAAACCTTTAAGCGTCCTGTATCAAAAACTCATTTTGTTTTTTGCGCCAAAGAACAAACTCAGTGCAGCATGTAAAGCACATCAAATAAATCGCATTGTAGAAATGAAATACTAGTCAGATGCAATATAATTATTGAAAGCATAATTTACCTAAACATGTGATTTTCTATCAAAAAATAAACAATGTAAGGCTATAATTCTTACATGATTGATCAATAGTTTTGTAAGCATCCGCTGAAGAAAAAAGCCTTCCGCTTATGAGCAATGCTCTTGATCGCAATATAGAATCCACTGCATCATTGCTATCAGAATAAAATAGGTCACAAAAGAAGGAGTGAATTGGTCAGGTTTAGTACTTGTTAGTCCCTTCCTGAAACAAACCTATTTGATGAATACCTGATCATATCAGTTAGAATTTGTAGTAAAGAGGTCTTCAGTAAGAATTTTGTACCATGAGGAGATTGTGCCAACTGTAATGCCAAAAACACATTTTTTTATTTCATTTAAGTCAATTTGACTGCACTACAATGCTTCAAAAATAAATGCTAATACCTAACAACACGTAAGAGAGAGAATTTCAATACAAAAAACAAACAGAGCTAGCCAAAGTAAGCCAATGAAGCCTGTCTAATGATGTCAAAATGTGCAATGCAAAAGGATCACATGTTAAATCAGTTTCAGCAACATACGGTACAGATTTTTTACTTGTATAATTAACGATTAATCTAACATCTTCTTAAACCCACTTCAAGAATAGGAACAAACAATCCAGTAAGAAAATAAAGATGGTCATAGCCCCTATGAACCAAATCATAAGTTGAAGTCTTCATTTCCCCACTTACTCAAGCATAAAGAGAATGTTTGTCTGGAAAGATTATGTTCCATCATTACTACTTCTGTCTTCAGTACATGACAACAAAGCCAATTGGGCTTGCAAGTGCGGAGAACTAGTTATAAAGTTGGAGCATGATATCCTAAAGGTTGAGGTTGCCGGCTAATAATGAGACAAAACAAATACTCTAAGATGTGTAACAATGCTTAATATTTCATTATGGAAGGAACATTGAAAAAATCATAATCAAGTTTTAAATGTAAGATAAATAAAGTTTTTGTAGTGTCATCATCTTCATCATTAGCCTTAGCTTAATTATTTATGGTCGCTATTATAAATTTTCAATTTTTATTTGTTTCTATAGTGTCTAAGATGTTAAACCTATTACTCAAAAATCATTTTAAAACATTTCTATAACCTTAAGAAACATTTTCATCCTAATCCTTGAACATTATTCTAATCAACTTATCAAATAGGTGCATTTTTTACCACTAATTGTATAAATTGAAACTACCCGTGCCAAATATTATCTCCAATAGATGTCACTCCAAATTTTCCACTCAAATAATCATTCCTAATATTACCACTGTAATAGCCCAAACTCTCACCCATTGAAAAATTGTCCGCTTTGAAATGATGGCCTCAAGGTTTTGACCCATTAGTGTAACTTCCCAAGAGGTCAACCCTCCTAGGAGTGCTCTCGCATGAGTACACTTGACATTGGAGTTTCTAATGAAATTCCAACTATTATATCAAAAGGCGTCTCAATGTTTAAGAGTGTACTACATTCTACTTAAGAGGTTTCACAACCACAAATCCATTTAATATCCCTAAACCCTAGAACTCAACATTAAGACGTCTATAACATCACTAAACTAATTATAATTTCATTAAACTTGTAGCATCCATGATACCATTTTATTACACAAATTTTCCAAGGTACTTCCCTATTTACATAAAAACAGCCTTGGAAGTTATATCCTAATCTATATCTCCATTATTTTGAATAAATGATCAAAGATACTTAAACAACACATCTAGATATAATCTTAGCTTTTTTTAATATTAAATGATAATTATTAACATCATACCAATTAAAATAACATACCATACAATCCACCAATGTTCTACTAATTCTTTTGGATCTCTAGCATTTCCTCCTCTGTTCGAATTTATCACTTATTTTGATTGGTTTAGAGATATATCATCTAACAAAAAAACAGGGGCACCTCACTTTGAATATCCAATTTAAACATATCCATAACCAAAAAAATATATATATGGACTTAATGATAACCCTTAATGTAAACCTATGGTAAATGAAAATACTTAGGTCACCCCAACTTTTATCAGTAATCAATGTTCTATAATATATAGTTTTCAAAATGTTAATATATCGTTAGCACAAATAAACTTAAAAGTAGATAAAATCAATTCAGGTGATCTTCATAATATGCCTTTTCAAAATCAATAAAGAATACAAAAGGCTCATTCTTTGTTCCATACACATCTCCATTAAATATCTAAACACAAAAAAAAATTAATACAATAAACAAAATTGGTATTTGAAATTGATGTAATTTTTTAAGCTTATGTTCCATTACTCTCTCTTATAGCTTTCATTGTATGATTCATAAATTTGATTCTCAAATAATTAACAAAACCCTTGCCATCATCATTTTTCTTAAATATTGGAACCAAATACCTCTTCCCCAAACATTTTTATCCTCATAGTCTTCAAAACTCGAACAAAAATATTTGTTAATAAAAGGGATATTATACCCTTTATAATGCTACAAATCACAAGAGATATATCACCTACATTTAATGGAATATCTTTATTAATCTTTTTGAGAGCTAGCTCAACTTTACTTTATTAGACTAATCTATAGCATGCTTCAGTATAACATTTGTTATGTTTTTAAAAATAATTTCTTCCTTCCAGCTCTCAAGATTATCATATCAGCATAAGATGTATATGAAAAAGAAAAATATTATACACGTATTTTTAAAAAATTTACAATAGTCTAATAGGAATGAACCTTAGCATATCATAAACATATCAAGATATGGTACAAAATTAATCTGTAATTATTTTATTTCCTCTCAGTATCACTCTCCAATTACCATATATATGTCAATACCTCTCTCCCTTTGATTTCTGGAATTTTTATTTTTATTTATTGTTGGGCACTATAATTTAGTATACAGGTTCAACAAAAAATGGAGACAGTGATCGTTCCATATCCTTTGCTATATCAACTGTTTCATTCCATTAATGTTATAACTTTGAATAAAATCCATTCTGTAAAGTTGTAACGTGAGCTCTAAAAAATTGCACCAGACTCTTTTGAAGACAGCTGTATATTTCCGAGTTAAATTATTATAATACAGGTTGAAGTTTTAGATAAGAGACAACCTAAAGATTTTGCCTTATTTTATCAGAACATTAAGATTTAGTACAAAATTTCCCATAGCTGCAGTCATCTATAGTTAATTAACACTCTTAGCAACAAGAGAACTTTCGATTAAGAAAAGTTCGACACTAAATCCTTAGCGTACAATCAACGTTGATTTGAATTTCAAATGAAAATATTTATCACCATTAACTTAGAATAAATTATATTGATTTATAACACATAGCTCCGCATAGCGGTGTAAATGAGCCGAGCTTGAGATGTTTACTCATGTTCAACTTGTTCAGATTTTATTTTTTTTTTTTTTGGTTGAAAATCAGGTTGTGTTCAAAAAGGTTCATGAATAACATGTTAACCTTCGAATAGATTCAAATACATTTTATCGTTTTCTATTCATGTTAAATTTAAATTTAACTTAAATGATTTTAAAATTTTTAAAAGCAGCATAAAAAGAATATATTATGGGTATAATATTATTTATTTAATTATTTAATTAATTAGAGTCAAAATGAGCCAAACATGATAGAGTAAAAGTCTAGTCATTTTGGGCATGTTTGTTTACAGAAAAAATTTAAATCAATTAGCTAAAAGAGGACCACTTTAAAATTATGGAAGATGGTAACTAAACATAGCTTAAGACGTATTATAAAGATTTCTCATAATCAGTTTGGATTTATGTTGAGCGGGTCCACTATGGAAGCTATACATTCATTGATACATTTATTGAAAGGTTTAATGGAGAAGTACAGAGAGAATAAAAGGGATCTACATATGATTTTTATTGATTTAGAAAAAGCCTACAGAAAGGTTCAAGAAGAAATGTATTGATATGACTTCTATTCAAATCATTAAAGATAAGTATATTAGAGCTATTACTTGTGTTCAAACAAAACGAGGATTGACCAAATATTTTTCCATTTCAAATGGATTACATTAGGGATCTGCTTCAAGCCCATATATTTTGCTTCAGTTATGAATGCTCTTGCTGGGCATTTACAAAAGGATGAACCTTGGTGTATGCTTTTCGCTGATGATATCCTTCTTTTGGATATGACTAGAGAAGAGCTCATGAAAAACTTGAATTATGTAGGTCTATTTTAGAGTTTAGAAGCCTTCTTTTGAGTAGAACTAAAACTAAAATCATTGAATGTAATTTTACTAATAGTAGCTCTAGTGACAGAGTTGTAACTATGGGAGATCAAATTATTAAAAAGTCTGAATGCTTTAGATATCTCGGGTCTATTTTTCAAAGTAATGGTGATATGTTAGTAGAATTTAAGTAAGTTGGCTGAAGTGGAGGAATGCTTTGGGCCTATTGTGCGATAGAAACGTACCACTTAGACTGAAAAGAAAATTTTATAAGATAGTAGTGAGACCTGCAATGCTCTATGGCGCAGAATGTTGACCTTTAAAAGAGAAGCATAAAACTAAGTTAAGTGTTGCCAAGATGAGAATGCTTATAGGGTGAGTGGCTTTACAGTTAGAGACAAAATGTGAAATGAATATATCTGTGATAGCGTTGGTGTAGCTCCAATGGCGAACAAAATTAGAGATAGTCTTCTTAGATGGTTTGGTCGGATTAGACGTCGGCTATCTAATGATCTGGTTAGGAGAGTAGAAGTTTTAGATTCAACTTATATTAAGAAAGACAGAGGTAGACCTAAAAAGACTTGGGCATATTGTATAAAAAATTTATCTTAATTTATTAGAATTAAAAATATGACGCAATGGAGTAAAAGAATTCATGCAACCAACCCCACTTAGCGGGATAAAGGTTTGTTGTTGTTGTATAGATCAAAGAGGGCCTCGTCTAACTGTATTATATAAATTGCACTCAATAATTTACCTCTCAAAATTTCAGGTATTGGGGAATTTATGGAATCTAACCATGATCACAATTCAATGTTTCCATTTTATAGCAAATCACATACTCTGAGACCCCATCATAAGTGAATTTTCTTACGATGACATTTAACAATAAAATCATATGAATAACAACACCTTCTACCTGAGATCTTTAAGTGTGAACATAAAAACATATTTCTCACCCTCAAGGCAAATGATGAATGGATTATTGCTTAAGTTTATGAGTAGCAATTATCTCTTTTATATTTTAAATTTTATAATATTTTGAATTTTTTTATTTCTTCTAAATTTATACCGAAAACAATTTATACAATATTTGGAGGTATTTTGAAAATAAAATTCTCTCTAGTTGAGATTTACTTTCAATTGACTATCCTCGAGACAATGGAAACATTTTATTCAGTAATGTTGAACTATATCAACTTTGGTTGTTTTCTTGTAAAAGATTAGGTCCATGAATTGCATATAATTTGAATTTTTGTCAAAAATTATTATGTTATATACCTTGTCAATTCTATCTTTGTACATAGAGAATTAAGTATATAGGAAAAAGTCATTATTGTATTTTAAGAGTGTAATGATATTGAAAGTTTTCATTTTGAAACCTTGAAGGTCATACATAAATAGTAACAAAAAAATTTTATGTGATTTACAAAAAGGTGTTTAAATTCCCAATTCGTATGGCGAATTAGTTGCATTAAATTGAGAACATAAATTTAAATATCATTCTTTAATAAAAATATTGTCAACCTCAAGGCTCATAAAGTAGACAATCAAATTTGAAACATGCTCGACAACTCGTGTACATGTCAAGTTTGAACTTAGGGTTCTGAAAAGAAGTTTAAATATTTTAAAATGATTGCATACTTTTTAAAGCAACTTTAAGACTCTCGAAGGCAAATTTATCTCATCTTAGATCACACAGCATTCTCTAATTATATATTCAAGCAATTTGCATGTTTGTTAAAGCATATGCGGATGAATTTGCTTTAACAATTTCAAATACATTAATATAATGTGCTTTCTAAGATTTTCTACACACTTGCAAGATCTTTGGTTCATGGAAATGATAAACAAGCATGAATTTTGATAAATGTACATAATGGACTTGCACGCTTTTCAAGGTATTTTGAAAGTTCTCATAAAGCGCATGAACAACTATTAATGCACTATATTGAGGTAGAGTTCATTTTGTAAGATACTTGCACAACAAAGTGTTGCCACCTAGTTGAGTTTACATTGAGATATGCATGTATCATTTGTAAATCAATCATATCTAACTCGGGCAAATGATTTTTTATTAAAATGTGTGCAAATACTTCTATTTGAGATTTGATATATGCATTTTGGCTGCTTGCATATATATATTTTTTGGATTCAATTGAAATGAGCATAAGGCAGAATATTTTTATGAGCTTCAAGATTTCACCCTTTCAGTTGCATATGTTTCAATTTTAACGAGATGTGTCCTATGACAAAAATTACGAGGCAAAAATTTATTTTTCACCTTTATCTTTTTTTTTAATTCTCTTTCTCCTGCCCTAAGTACTTTTCACCTTTATCTTTTTTTTTAATTCTCTTTCTCTCCTTATCCCATTTTTAAAGAAATTCTAAACCTTATTTTTTTTCTGATTTTCTGCTTTTCTTTTTTCTTTCTTTCTGTGTGTGTGTGTGTGTGTGTGTGTGTGTGTGGAAGGAAAAAGAGAAAACAAGTCGAAGTGAGACTGTACAGAAAGAGAAAGATTTTTAGAAAGGAAAGAAAAAGAACAGTTGGAAGTAGGGTGAGGCTATGAAGAGAGGAAAGTTGCGGTGAAATGAATATTTTTATATGAATTTAATTTTTTTACAGATTATATACATATACATAGACAAGCATGCATGTGTGTGTGTGTGTGTATGTGGCAATTTTGTATGTATCCTAGTGTTGGTGACAGCCCTGCCCTAAGTATAACGGGCCGGTCCAGCCGCCCTGTTGGACCGGTCCCTCCCTTGGCTGAACCGACTGGTTCAACACAAGCAAACCCACGTCAACATATTTGATAAGTGTTAAGGCCATATCAAATTATAGATTAAGAAGTATTTATCAAACTCATTATCAACCATGCAGAAACTGTTTTCTTGATGATTTGCCTTTCTATTACCCTTTATTGAGTGAATGCCTTTAAATGCATACCAATATTGGTTAGAATATGTAATAAATACAAACATGTTTTCAATGTGAATGCTGGCATTTTAGTTATTTTCCATGCCTACGCATGCACGCCCATCCTAATTCTTCTAGCTTTTTCCAGATCATAAGAACCACCATTTCCATTCCTAAGCCTAATATCGGGATGCACGCCTCATTATCTTGAATTATTAAAAACTTTCAAAAATGGAGTTCTTTCTCTATGCTACCTAAAGACAGTAGAAAATGATTTCCTTAGTGCATACAATGCACATCCCACACACAATACTAAAAAGTGACTACAGACACAGCATTAAGAATAATAAATTAATTTTCAGAGAAATACATAAAATCAAAGTGAAACAATGCTATCTATAAAGATTAAACCTTTCAGCCAAGATAAGCAGCCCGATCAGTACCCATGCATTCCACTTAGAACGACAACAAAAACTTTCACAAACAAGGATTATTACAATGATGTGCGTAGTTTGTCAAACGGTAAACAAATGTGAATACAACCAAAAAGACAACATGCACAAATAATCACAATAAAGCCTAGCATAAAGAATTAAACCAGTGAAAAAAAAATTAAAAAAAAAATCCATGCTTCATCACAAACATCTTTTACCTCGAACAAAATTTCCAAAGCAGTCAGAACGGTGAGTGTATCATTTCTTTTATTGATTTCAACTTCATAAAGCTCTAAGAGGTTTGAGTCAAAAATTGCACATGCAATATCCTCAGAAAGAGAGAACAGTTCCGATATCAGAGCCAGAATACGAATACGAGCCTGAAACATTATGTTTTATGTATTAAGGGCAAATATTGAAGTATGGTAAAACTTGGATGAATATACAATGTTTACAGATAAGTAAAATATTCTTAAAAAACGGAGAAACACCCTACGAAAATATTGCAAAAGTAGAGAAAAAGAACCTCATGTAATAGCAAATTTTAACGAAAACTTCTAAAAGTATAAAAATACAAATAAAATATAACCTTACCGTAGAAGAACAGTGACCTGCAATATTTTTCAGTTGCATAGATTCATCACGCCTAGATGGGAAGACAACATGCTATAGCAAGAAAGTAGTTTACTATAAAATAAAATAATGGAAATTTGCATTAATGATGAACAGTTAAAACGTAACAGATAGCTGCAGAGTACGTACAATTCCTTCAGGAGATTTTGCAATGTTCTTTATGGCATTAAGAGAAGCAGCAGAAGTTTGTTCGTTGCTGAAACCAATATATTATCAATTAGGTATGTAAAAAAACCAACAAAATGACTAATATCTTTAAATAAGCAACACAAATCACATCAACTGACAAAAATATGCATTCATTTGTTCTTTCAAAGCCTACTGTAACACCAGAGTGACACAGGGGGTCCCAGAGGCAGCACGGGATAACGTTCCCGCACGAGGGCGCGGCAATCGCGTGCTGGACTGGAGTGGGGCATCTCCAGCTCGACCGGGACGGCGTCTCTAGCTCAGGGCGACTGGGACCTATCTAGAAGCACAGTCTGAGGGCCAGCCGATCTTCCTTACATGGGATTATCGCCTCCTAAGTGGAGTTGTTTCCACTCCTATTTACTCTAGGTCTATATAGGTTGTTGTTGTCGTATTCTAGGTCAGTTTTTTCTGAGTTTTCTATCTGGACAGCCATCGGTGTCACCAAGTTTTTCCTTCTAAGGATGTATCCAAGGGTAAGTTGTGCTCCAACTGCATCTCATTCCGATGTGGTGATTCTCCTCCAAGAGTCAAGTAGTGCTTCAACTCTATCCACTTCTGAGTTGGTATTTATCCTCGACTTTCCTCTCATCAGCACTCTCCCTTTCGACTTGTTGCCTATTTATCCTCGACTTTCCTCTCATCAGCACTCTCCTCCCTTTCGACTTGTTGCTACCTCTCGAGAAATCCCACTTCACACTTTTCATTGCTACCAGCACCCCTAAACCGCTTTCTTCCTCATTGTCCCTGCACAGGATAACACTCCCCTTGTTGTCCTGCTGTCCACAATCCTTCCGCTTTGCTGCCCCTATCCTGCTCTCCACAATGCTTCCTCTTTGCTGCCCCTTGCTGTCCAAGCCCTCCGCTTCGCCATCGTTGTTGTTCCCAACAACCTTTGCCACTTCCAGCAACCTTGCTGTCCAAGCCTTCCACTTCGCCGTCATCACAAATCCAGTCTGTCCTTTGCCATTTCCAGCAATCTCACATCCCATTCCAGCCACCTACCATAACTCCACAACCACCTAGCCAACCCCTACCACCCACGGATCAAACCCTGAAACAAGTTATTGTTGTATTGTTATATTTCTCATTTGAGTGTATGGTTGGTTGTGACTGTGTATTTGGCTTTTTCAATAATATTATTTGTGTTCCTACTATTATTTGGGTTAACTCCAGTATCATTTGCTATCAGAGCTAGTATAACCCTAGTCCTACCATAGAATTACCTAAACCCACCTATATAATAAAAAATTTTCTTATCTCACCCTATGTTAGACCCATAAACTCTGCCCCACTACGTTAAACCCAAGCAAGCTGAAGGACCATACGTTGAATCTTTGTTCCGTTGCGCCCTTGGAAGGCCCAACATCAAATCAATACTGAAATCTACCCAAGGAGCTTTTGGTACTGGTAATGATGTCTATAGATAGCCCTATATTTTGGCTTTGATTCTTGATTAGGTGCAAACTCTGCACTGTTAGATGTACAGCTCCACATCACTCGTTAGTAGGGGTCAGAAAAAGTGTTCCTTCACTAATGCAAGGGTCTTACCTCTGTCAAAGTAGCATGCTAGTCCCCCGCTATGATTCTTCTGGAAGATGGCTTCCCAGAACAATATTTGAGGCACACACAACTTGCTCTAGTGGCCAGATAACCATCATCTCTGTGATATGGCCCTGTGCGTCTCTCCTGATAATGTTCCCAAATCTCCCTTAAATCCTCATTTGCATCGTACAATTCCTTTGCCACCTTGAATCCCAAAATTTTGGCCAGCATGGTGGTATTAGCAAATGGTTGAGCTCAAGGCATTCGCTACCCGATTCTAACTTCCCGCCTTATGCTCAAGCACGAATTGGAACAATGTCAATAACTCAACCCAAGAAAGCATGTATGCCCTTCAGCTTGCTTTGATTGTTCAAGAACCTCAAAGCTCCATGATCCATAAATAGAGTGAACTCGCTCGTCAGCAGGTAATGACTCCAATTATGAAAAGCTCTCATAATGACATACAACTCCTTGCCATATGTTGAGTACTTTCTTTGAAATTTTCTTAACTTCTCACTGAAGAAGGCTATGGAATGTCCTCCTTGGCTCAATGGTGCTCTGATTCCCATGTTAGAAGCATCACACTGCACCTCGAACAACTGACGGTAAAGCTAATACTAAGGCATGTGTCACCTTCTCCTTCAGGGTGTTAAATTTGGATTGGACTACCTCTGTCCACTAAAACTTCTCTTCCTTCAAAACCTCTATAAGGGGAGTTGTGATGGTCTTAAAGCTCCTGAAGAACCGCCTGTAGAAAGACGCTAACCACAAAAATTGTCTCAACACGATAAAGGACTGTGGGCGTGTCCAACTGACGATTTTCTTTCTTTTCGTAGCATACAACGAATATAATGTAACCCAAAAAACGTAGGCGTATAACTTTATCATCATGAAGTAGCACCTAAGATGAAGTAGCCGTAGCATACAACGAATATAATGTAACCCAAAAAACACGTGTCATCATGAAGTAGCACTTCTTCAGGTAGGCGTATAACTTTATCGATCGCAGAAACTCGAAAACGTACCTAAGATGCTGTTAGTGCCCTGAACTGTTGTACATGAACTTTCTAATGTAAACCTGGAACACCTGATTCATCATCCTCATGAATGTGTTAAGTGCATTGGACAACCCAAATGACATAACGGTCCACACGTAAAACCCGTCTCGGATCTTGAAGGAGGTCTTCCATTCATCCCCCAACCTCATTCTGATTTGATGGTATCCCCTGCACAAATCAATCTTGAAAAGGACTACGACTCCATGTAACATATCCAATAGGTCATCTAGACGAGGGATAGGGAACGGAATTTGATGATGATCTTGTTGATAATTCGACTATCGATGCACATCCTCCATGAGCCGTCCTTAGGTACCATCGAAGAGAGAACAGCGCATGGGCCAGTGCTCACTCACTAATCCCCTAGTAAAGATATCCTGCATCTGTCGATGTAACTACTATTACCCCGCTGCGGATCTATTTGGCAACACTGACCTTGTGATAAAATATTTGACATTTTGGATATGTTTAGCGGTAATAAACCCTCTGGTAAGTTGTTGGTCATCGCTTCCTGAAACTTAAGTAACAGTGGCTGAACCATCTTTGTGGATTTGTCTCCTCCTCAGTCCCCTCTAACACAACTAAGGCCAGTACCACTGGGGCTTCACAAACTAGCTGCAAAAAAGTGGTGTGTGGGACCTCGGGCTTATCCCCAACAAGTGTAGTTGCTCCTCCATAATATTTGATGGGAAAGAGAACGATGTGTTTCCCCTCCTTCGTGAACGCATAGATTTTATTGAACTTGCCATCCTGTGTCTTGCAATAGAACTACAACAGTCCCCCAAACACGGATGTGGTAGGCATCAAGGGCAACATTTCACACCACACTTGATCTCCAATGAACAACTCAACTAGACACTGTTGATCCACTCGTGCTAGTTTTCTTTCTTCAACCACGACAAAGAATATGACTTAGAGCGCTTGTGTAGTCAGATCTAAATTTTCACTATGGAAGCAAAGACCACATTCTCACAGCTTCCTTTATCAATGATGAGGCTGCAAACATTTGCCCTCAACGTACAATGGTGTGGAAGATTTTGTGCCTCAATCATGAGTGATCCCTATGTGGTTCTATCTACGTAACTCTTCATACAACTAACATTTCCCCTCCATATCCCTGGAGCTAGTATCTCACCTTGGTCCTTAACAGTTTCTTCATCCCTCACCTACTCCAAGGCATCTAATTGGGTAAAGGACACAACTCGGCTCGTCGTGCAGTTGGCCACATTCACGGCATCGAAAGCATTTTTGGGTTGGAACTATACCGGGCGTGTAGCTCTTCTCAAGCTTTTTCTTACTTTGAATTGTATGGTAAGTACCATGTCTAGTCCTTCTATCTCCACCTAGCGTGCTTCTATTGGGGCCTCCAACTGTAGGGGTTATCTGAATTGAAGTGGGTACCTCTACTGCCTCTATTGTCTCTCCAGCTTAAGTGCTAAGGTTTGCACATACCTCGATGTCAAATAGATTTACAATTGGACCAAGTTATTGATGGTAGGCCTTAGGCCTCCCAAACATCTGGTTATGGAGTGCTCATCTGTTTCTTTGTTTTTTTTTTTTAAGTTCAAATTTCAACTTGAGTTACATAAACATCACCTAAGCATGATACCATTGACTACAATAGAGTCGCATTTTTTTCTTTTTATGTTTGTTAGCCTCATATTTTCCTCATTCCTTTCAACAATTAATGTCATGCTACTTTGCTACGTTGCTACACAATGTAGTTGATGCAATTTTTAGCATAGTTGTTTTGAACATTACAGTTCTTGTTTATTTAATTGAAGGCTGAGTATTGGGGTTCGTATTTTCTGGTTCCTTCCAAAGTTCTTCATAGATTATAAGCTTCATACCTTCCTGAACATTCAGTTCAATTTTCTTAATGAATTTGTAAGGTTAGGCTTGACAACTCTCAAAATACCATTTTGTCTTAACCCAATATCATAACATCATAATAATGTAAGAAATAAATGCACGTGTCATTGTCCCTTCATTTTCTCCCTGGTCATTTTAACGAAACAACATACAATTTTCATATGAAATATATTTAATAGTCTTGTATTTTCCTAAAGCAAGCATCAAGGCCTAAAAAAAGCACCACTAAACAGCCACTAGTACTAGCAGATTAATTTTTGTGGACACTAGAGCATATATATTATTTGAGAAAAAAATTCTTATATAGATTATCTATAAAAAAATACAATATATGCCAAAAGAAACTGAATGCATACGTGCATACCAATTCTTTGTTTTGAGTTTTTGCGAGGGAGGTGGAGAAAGAGAGAGACTGATGCTGAGATAATGTCCTCTCTATTCATGGAGCAACTTATAACTTCCACCAACGCTGACCATGTAAGACTCTAAGCATTTTAAGAAACAGGTAAAACTGACAGGCTCAAGTTTGATTTCAAAAAATTTTAAAAAAAATACTATCCCTCTGCATGATTCGACTAAATTAAGAACTCATCCTCTCCACCTCAAATCCCAATATTAATTCTTCTTAGTGGCATGTTTGCATAAGAAATAGCTTTTATACAATAAAAATACCATCAAAATTATGTCAAATCCATCTTCAAGCTCCTCTGCTACAAATATTACTCGCGGGTAAATCTTCCATTTTTATCTTTCTTTACTCGATCTATGCCCCTGATCTCAATGGGTTTCATAATTATAGGATTGGATCTATATAAAAAATGTTGTTAAAAGAGAATTAGGCAACCTTAAACTCTGAGGTGACATATTCATTAGTGAATTTAACTAGCTGATCTACTGTAACCAAGGGGAAACCAGATCATAAGAGAAAATAAATTTCATAAAAAAAAAGAAAAGTGTAAGAATAAAACAACATGAAAAAAAACAACATAATAGTGATAGTTCGCCAAGATATAAGCTTTCTTTTGTAAAGGAAAGAATTGAGAGCATGCTTATATTTCAAATTTTTAGAAAAATAAGAAACAAAAAGAAACAAAGCACTCAAGGCCAATCAAAAAGCAATAAACAACATTTACAGGAAAATATTTTATTGCAGAATTAGCGCACCCATCCAGGAGGCAGTTTATCAGGAGCGCATATACATTATTTTCAACAAGAATCCTCACAGCAGATGCCTTGTCCTCCATGTTTTCAAGAATGAAAAATATCTGCCATAAGTTCATCAATAGCGTAAGAACATCTATGATCCTCTCATTCAAATGGGTACAGATGCAATAAGTAATTGCCATGAATGACAATGAAGATGGAACGGATGGTGGTAAAGAACATATTACCCTAGGAGTTTTAATAAGTCATTTAAACATGTCTACTAAATAATTTATCAGAAATAATTTATTTAGTAAATTTTGAACCTTAGAATGCAGTGGAACTTGAAAATTCAGCAGCAACAACAACAGCAACGAACATTTATCCCACTAAGTAGGGTTGGCTAACTGAACCCTATTTCTCCATTGTGTCTTGTTGAGTGTCATATTTTCATTTAATTCTAATAAATTAAGATCATTTTTTTATACAATACCTCTGTCTTTCTTAACATAAGTCGAATCTAAAACATCTACTCTCTAAATCGGATTATGAGATGGTCAACGTTTAATGCGACTAAACCATCTAAGACGACTCTCTAATTTTGTCCACAACTGGAGCTACACCAACCGTATCACAGATATGTTCATTTCGCATTTTATCTCTAAGTGTAAAACCACTCATCCACCTAAGCATTCTCACCTCGGCAAAACTTAACTTAGTTTTATGATTCTTTTTTAAAGGCCAACATTCAGCATCATAGAGCATTCCAGGTCTCATCACCATCTTACAAAATTTTCGTTTCAGTCTAAGCGGTAATTTTCTATCACACAATAAACCCGAAGCATTCCTCCACTTCAACCAACAAACTTGAATTCTATTAATAACAACCCCATCTATATCACCATCACTTTGAAAAATCGACTCTAGATATCTAAAGCATTCACCTTTCAAAAATGTTACAACTCTGTCACTAAAACAACTACTACTAAATTAAATTCCAAGTATTCAATTTTAGTTCTACTCAAACGAAGGCCTTTAGTTTTAAACTCTGACCTTCATAATTCAAGTTTTTCCTGAGCCTTTTAAACTCTGACCTTCATAATTCAAGTTTTTCCGGAGCTTTTTCTCTAGTCTTATGCACAAGAAGGATATCATCAACAGAAAGCATATAGCAAGGTAAATCCTTCTGTAAATGCCTAGTAAGAGCATCCATAACGAAAGCAAAAAGATATGGGCTTAAAGTCGATCACTAATGTAATCCAACTAAAATAGCAAAATATTTGGTCAATCCTCCTGTTCAAACACAAGTAACAGCTCTAGTATACATATCTTTAATGACTTAAATATAAGTCATATCAACACTTTTCTTCTTTAGAAACCTCCAAAGGCTATCTCTTGAAACTTTATCATACTCTTTTTCTAAATCAATAAAACTCATATGTAGATCATTCTTATTCTCTCTGAACTTCTTCATCAAACCTCTCAATAAATGTATAGCTTCCATAGTAGACCTACCCAACATAAATCTAAATTGATTATGAGAAATCTTTGTAATGCGTCTTAACCTAAGTTCAATTACCCACTCCCATAATATGAAATTATGACACATCAACTTAATTCCTCTATAACTTATACTCTTGTGCATCCCCTTTATTCTTAAAAATGGGCACCAAAATACTCTTCCTCCTCTCCTCAGGTATCTTTTTAGTTTTTAAAATAATATTAAAGAGTTTAGTAAGCCAAGAAACTCTCAAATTTCCAATATATTTCCACACTACAATTTTGATATCATCAAGTCCTACTAACATTCCACCATGAAACTTTCAAAATTAATTCCTCCAAAATTGTGGTCATCATGAATATTTCTAAAATCTTCTATCACTCTACTGACATGCCTATTTAAATCTCCTCAAATAAAAATTCTTTCTTCAAGAGGTAACATTTGTATTAAGTCTTCTAGGTCATTCCAAAATTTTTCTTTAAAACCAATCTTTACACCTACTTAAGAAACATAAGCACTTATAATATTAAAATTTTAGTATCAATAATAATCTTAAGGGCTATAATGTTATCTCCAGTTCTATTAATTTTTACAATATTATCTTACAAAATCTTATCTATAATTACACCTATACCATTTTTAGCATCTCTTGCCATGATACGAAGGTTTAAAACATAAGTTATCAACCTCCTTAGGCTTTTCTCTGACACATTTAGTTTCTTGAATACATAACAAAATTATCTTTATATGAATCATAATATCAACTAATTTTATTAATTTACATGTAAGAGTACATATATTCCAATACAATTATCTTTATATGAATCATAATATCAACTAATTTACATGTAAGAGTACATATATTCCAATATTCTATCATAATATTAGTTTCATAGACAACTATTTTACATGCATCTGTTCGTAAAGTGGGAAACCCTTGCTTATTTGACACTACATCCGGGCGTCAATGCAGCGGCCCTTACACACTTTTTACTGTAATCAAGTCTCACTGTGTGACGCTTCGAAGGGACACCCTAGCAATTACACAATGATCAAAAGGATTCATGTCATGATTTTTCGACAAATTTTACATTTGTTGTCGACTACCTGACGCAACCCTCCACTTTTTATATCTGGAGCTTGAAAATTCAATGTTTCCTTAAAATAGATTAATTTGAGGAATTACATTATTATTATTCATAGTTGACTAAATCCATAAATGAAATAGTTATTGCCTTTTATGTGGCTCTCTTTGCTAAACTAAGAGCCTATATTGCCTAGAGATTTAGGCATTGAGCTGTTATATTAATATGTAAATGCAGCTCTATCAACTGTTGAATGTCTGGTGCTTTTTCAATATTCAATGTCGCACCACCTTCCTCCAATAATCATATCAGCTTGCGAGCTCAATCTATTTTAAGATGTTTCCATCATTCTATCATTCTGTCGTGACATCTTAAGCTTCCTTTTGAAATTCTAATAGTTATTTTTATTTTTGCTTGTGAGATTATTCGGGTCCTTTCTTGCACCAATCTGTATGCTAAACAACTTTTGGAAATCTTACTTCGTTGTTTGATTTTGTTGCTCTAGTTTATCAACTTATGCACTGCTTTGCCACCAATACTCAAGTTTGCTTGCTCAGTGCTGGTTTTGCTGCTAAAAAATTGTGCTAATGGCTTGTTAATAAGTATAACAGAGATAAGAACATAAAAGTTTAACCGTTAAAGCATAGACGTTCACTCATCATTTATTTGATCATAAGCTTCAGGGCAGTTGGTCATACGCTCAGGGCAAAATGAATTTCCAAGCATCATGATAAGGCGATTGTCCAGGGCATCCTCTATTGAGACTAGTTACCTCTTTCTGTTTATATGACATCTGTTATGGTATAGTATATGTTACCAATGCAGCCAAAAAATGAGGAATATAAGTTAAATTGACGTAAATTTGGTTATCGTCCATTCCAATTCTTTCTATTAGATACTTTACATTAGAATAAATCTCAGATGTTTGTTTATGTTCTAAAGTTATCCTTGGTGATATACAGAAACTTAGGGCCCGTTTGGGGCAGATTATAAGTGCGGGCGGCGTTTTGAAAACGCCGCTATACCGTTTGGTTCGCACTTTTTGATAGATTATTTAAAACTGCGTTTTTTATTTCCTAAAACACGCGGACCGCGGGCTGACCCCCGCGGTCCGCGTTTCGCGATTTTTTTTACCTCATTAACCCCTGTCCGAAGCCGTATCTTCCTCTTCCGCGACCTTGGCCTCTCCCGTTAGCATTTTTCCTTTTTCCTTCCTCTTCCGCGACCTCTCTCCCTGTTCGAAGCCGTATCTTCCTCCTCGCCTTCCCGTCGCAGCCGGATCTTGTCCTCGGTCTC
>NW_018164444.1:30537734-30538967 GCF_001263595.1 Phalaenopsis equestris | reverse complement strand
ATTATTACTATCTCAAATACGTTGACCGAAACCCATGTATGACTTCAACTCAAGTAGGAGACAGATGGGTTGGTGAGTTATTACGGGGCCATCCAGCACGGTTCTTTAATATGTTTTGTATGACACAAGAAATATTTCATGATCTCCTATATGAACTCCGGATCAATCATGGCTTTCATGGCTCTGCCAGAACAACCCCAAGGGAAGTGCTTGGAATAACTGTATATATCTTAGCTCAAAATGAATCAATTAGAGGTGCTATGGAGCGTTTCCAACATTCATCTGAAACCATTAGCCGATATTTCTCAGTCGGCTTGAACTCACTTGTTAGTTTGGCCCAGAAGGTAATAAAGCCTGAGGATCCAACGTTCAATTCAATTCCTTTACAAATTGCAAATGACCCCCGGTACATGCCATTTTTTAAGGTCTGTCTTTTACCATTACACTCATCCTTCTACTTTTATTATATTTCAGCTTATAAAAAATTATATTTGTAATTCCAGGATTGCATTGGAGCTATTGACGAAACACACGTCGATGCACGATTAAATAGTGAAGAAAGAGTTGCGTACATAGGCCGATGCGACGCCCCAACACAAAATGTTATGGCCGTATGTGATTTTAATATGTGTTTTACCTTTGTCATGGCTGGATGGGAAGGAAGCGCTCACGATAGTCGTGTTTTCAAGTTCGCTACCAGAAACTTGAGACATGAATTTCCATACCCACCTCCGGGTAAATACTATTTGGTTAATGCTGCATATCCGTTACAAAGGGGATATCTGAAGCCCTATCCAGATACGAAGTACCACATTCCTGATTTTGAAAGAACTAGTGGTGTCACACGAGGCAAAAAAGAAGTTTTTAACAAAAGACACTCTTCATTGCGTGGGGTAATTGAAAGAGCGTTCGGAGTGTGGAAGAAGAAATGGGTCATATTACGGGATATGTCATCCTACCATTTTCCAAAACAAGTACAAATAGTTGTTGGTACCATGGCGCTACACAATTTCATCCGACGCCACCCTTCCAGATCGGATGCGGAGTTTGCCATTTTAGAAGATGATTCAGTGGAAATCCCACATGAAGCTTTTGAATATCACTTGGGACGTCCGATGCCTGAAGAGTTTGCTTCAGAAGATGCATGCACTCGAGAGGGTGAAGGTGCATCAGAGATGACAAGTTTACGAGAACAAATAGCAGATGATATCCTCCTGTCATGATAATTTTTTT
>NW_018164444.1:30530122-30534940 GCF_001263595.1 Phalaenopsis equestris | reverse complement strand
GGTCAATTTTTCACAATCAGCTGTTTTCCAGACGCGTTAACCAAACAGCAAGACAACTTATCCGGATCAGTTGGTCATCAGCAGATTATCAGGATAAGCTGCTTATCAGCAAAAGCTGGATAAGCTGCAGCTGCCCCAAACAGACCCTTAGTTTTCATGTGATTGATTAATCATTCTGGGAATTCACAATCTATTTTCTTCTCATTTGCTTGTATTGATCCTTAATGTCACACACGAAACTTCTCTAATTTTTACAAATTAAGTTGTTTTAAAGTAAAAGCTTTCAATAGAAATAAAAATAACACTCTTAATTATCAATATCAGATTTAATGTCCACAATATCTTTGGGCAATTTTAATTTACTCAAATATTGTGATATTTTCTAGTTTTAGGAACAAAGTGTCAATCGTTAAACATATTAATCTCTGGAAAGTTTTTTTGGTTTTAAGGTTTACACAAAATCTACTGCTATTTGCTGCATATATTATTGAATTGTGAATGTGCTTTCCACCCCATGAGAAGAAAATGATCATTAACCTTTCACGTAGATTTTCATGTTATAATCTTTAAAAATAAAATCAAATGATGCCGGAATTTAATCCAAAACACAAAACAGAGATGAATATTATTACTTAAAATAGGTCGGATTACAATCAAGAATCAAATGAAATTAGAAAACATAAAAACAAAGATAACCGGTTAGGTACTAGGTAGGAAGATCCGGAGACAGCGGTAGCCATGGTCAACAATATCTGGCTAGGTACCGGGTACGAAGATCCGGGAACAGCAATAGCGATGGTGTGATGGTTGATGGTTGATGGTTGATGGCTGAAGTGAGAGAGAGTAAGGAATAGCTGGCTAAGAGGAGAAGGAGAGGGAAGGGGTAAGCAGTCTGCGGTTGGATGGCTAGGAAGTTTGTAGGGTAACCGGCGGCTGGAATAGGGAAGGTGGGGATTTGGGCAACTGGCGAATGGATCAGGAAGGAGGGGAAAAGGTGGCTGGGGACTAGGAGCAAGGAGAAGGGGAATGCGGAGGTGATCAAGGAGAAAATAACCATCTTGGAGCAGGATACAACCAGAGCACCATCTGTCCTCAGATATAGTCCTAACAAGGGAAGATTTCTGTAGGAAGAAATCTGAAGCAACACCAAAAATAATAACTCAGCAAGCACACACATTTATAATAGATAGATAAGAGGGAAGGGGGATAGGGGGCGGTAATTTCCGCCCAAGGGTTGGCCGACCAATCCAGCCACTCAGTTGGCCCGTCTCCCCTATTGTTGAACCGCACGGTTCAGCTTTTATGTCCCCACATCATCAAATCAACCCATCTAGCTTCAACATAACAGTTGTCATATACGACTTCAAGAACTTTTAAGATCAAATGATCATCAATTAACACGTCAAAATTTTCTTAGTAGATGGTTTCAATTGCAATAAAAAGATAGTCGTGACATTAAACGAATAATCATTTTCTCCCGGTTAGGTATACAGAGGACGTGGGACTGCAAATCAAGATTGGTCAATCAGGTAGAATTTTTGTGAAGGTAGGAAAGTTAGATTTTCAAAATTTTTAGCGTTGGGGCTAGGAATTGCAGTAAAAAAGATTTGAAGAAAATTTGTTTTGTGGGGGTATTAGTGATAACGGAGTTAACCCGGAAAAACAATAAAATGTAAAATATTATTGTTGAAACTTGAAAGGAATTACAATAAGGATTCTTAAAATAAGAAATAAGGAGCACAAAAAATAACCGAGCTCGAGGGTGCGGACGAAGACGGTTAATCTGGCAGATGGCTCTGAGGAGGTGGTCTGGTGGTTTGCGGTAATAGATAGGATGGAAGAAGGGGAAAGAAAAACAAGTTTTGGGAGCATAAAGGTTGGCAACAACTGGTGGAGTGGTGACACGATGGGTGTAGGTGAGGCTAGCGGCAGTAGGTGGGTTGCAAGGGTGGCTGGCAGCAACAAGGAAGTTGTAGGTATGTCTAGCAGTCGTAGGGAAGGGGCAGGGAAGACTGGCGGCAGCAGGGAAGGTGTAGGGATGGCTATAAACAAAGAAGAGGGGGGTGCGAAGGGAAGTTGGGAAAGATAAATGTCTTGTTGAATTGCGTTACAGTCGGAGCACCCCTCAAACCATTGGGAAAAGGCACCGCCTTATAAGATTTACTATCGAAGCACCTTCTCGCCTTTGGATACAGCCCTAGATGGGTAAACCCTAGATACCAACAAATCGGAGTTTTTTCCAATTGCGTGCATCTCCATCTCGGCCCAACCTTCTCGAAGCTCACTATTGATATGGCTAAAGCTTGTGTGCTACGCATATACTGTTGTATCCACTTAAGGTGTGAAAGTAACCTAAACCTCCTTGAATGGTGGTGGCCATGGTGGTGAAATATCGATCATAATGCCTAGAAATGCTCTCTGTCACGCTTGTCTCATGTTTGGAATCGATGTCTCGGTTCTATCATCTTTTATCATCACAAAAATTGGTCCCACCGACGAACGTTTGCTAGCAAAAACTTTGACCTAACCCTAATTTTATGGATTGATACTGGAGTTAAAACAGTAAATAAAGAACACAAAGCACAACCAAGCCCGAGGGTGAGAACAGAGAAGGTGAATCCGGTCAGATGGTTGTGAGGAGATGGTCTAGTGGTTTGCAACAATAGGTAGGATGGCTGGAAGGGGGAAGGGACCGCAGGTTTTGGGAGGAAGGTTGGCAACAATAGCAGGTCGAGTGGCAGGAGAGAGTGGAGGGAGTAGTAGATGTAGGTGAGGCTGGCGGCAACAGTTGAAGTGCTCGAGTGACAGGACGACATCAGGGAAGGTGTAGGGGTGGCTGGCGACAGCAGGAAAGTGTGGGACTAGCCAATACCAAAAAAAGGACAGCCTTTGTTGAAAGCATTGTCAGATATCATGACTGATAGTTTATCTCCCAAGTGATTATCTTTGAGTGCAATCTCGCCTGCCACAGATTTCATTTCAGAATTGGTTCCTCCAGATAAACATGTTTAACAAATGCGTCTAGCGGAGAATAAGGAGTGGGAGAAGCAGGTTTCAGATTTAATGAGTTCAAACTTGGTTCATGAGAATGTCAGTCTATGTGCAATTCCAGCTTTAGTTGTGCCAAAAAATGATGGGTTTTTATTCTACCAAAATAGATTTTGGAAGAACGTATGTCTTTCAAAGTTGTCTTGGGTAGATGTTAGCATAGAGTTTGTAGTGAGGCTTCCACGCAAATGCGTCTAGCGGAGAATAAGGAGTGGGAGAAGCAGGTTTCAGATTTAATGAGTTCAAACTTGGTTCATGAGAATGTCAGTCTATTTCCAGCTTTAGTTGTGCCAAAAAATGATGGATTTTTATTCTACCAAAATAGATTTTGGAAGAATGTATGTCTTTCAAAGTTGTCTTGGGAAGATGTTAGCATAGAGTTTGTAGTGAGGCTTCCACGAGCATGGCAATGCAATGACTTTATTATAGTAGTAGATCAATACTAAAAACTTTTAGAGAAGCCCTCCTAGTCCGAAAGAATGATGCTAGAGCTTTCAGGATCTCTAATCCTATAAATCCAATCGCAAGTGTTTCGCGATATCGAGTAAATGAATGTTTCCACGATCACAAGAAGAACGAATAGAAAACTTCTATTTGGTTTGCAATTTCTGCAGGGATCTTTGCCATTTTATTTATTTATTTTATTTTCGGGAATTTTTTCTTTTGTATTTTTATTTTTTGGTTCTTTCTCATTTTCCTATTTTCGAATTAGATTTTTTTCTATTAGGGTACTTCTATATATTTAGTAAGGTTGTTTGGATTTTCAGTTTAAAGTGTGAATTCCGAGAGACTTCTGCTATTGTGAGCGTTTGAAGACTTTGTTCTTTATTTTAGGCTCGTCGGAGTGTTGTATCAATTCCTTTTGCAAGTGGTGTGTTTGTTTCTTGTTCGGAAACAGGTAGTGGAACCTCCTCACTCTCCATACATAATCATTTCAAAGTTTTCTTTGTTGTTTTCAGCCGGGACAGCTATCGAACATCGTATATCCCCCAACAAATGTCATAGATCGCCCATATTATCATTCCCTTGCTATTCCACAACCACCTCAACAAAAAACCCGCTTCCTAAACACATAAGAGCCCTTCAAAGATATCAACGAATAATCCTACATATTTCAAATGCAATACCAAAATTAATGTTACTATTCACAGCGCGAAAGCCAATCACATAAAAATGTCCATGCATTTTAAATTCATTCCATAATCTCCACATGCATAAAAGCTTTTCTAATGGACGCTTGAATTGCACAAGTAAAGATGTGACTGTTAAAAAACTGAATCTTTCTAATCATATGAAACCATATGCATGTATTTTTGGTATGATATATGAGCTTTTGCAATGGTTTTAATCAGCGGAAAACAAAGGTCAGGTTAACATGTTGTGGTAATTTTAGAACGACTTTGTGAAAGGACTTGAATTAGTAAAATGGAATGAACTGCGAATAACAAGAATAAAAAGATTGATACCAAAGTTATCCAAACTACAATGATAAAACAAATATTAATTTTGAATTCCAATAAGAACATACAACCAAAGACACTGGAAATCATAAATTCCAACAAATGACAAACTCAACTAGAGTTGGATCTAGAGGCAATGATAGTGGATGGCTGGGGTTTGGAGGATGGAAGGGTGATGGATGAGGTGTTTGGTAAGCAGAAAATAGATAGGCAATGGTTTTTGATGGTCTGAGCAGCAAGCAAACTGAGGGGGTCAATGCAAAAGTGATGTTTGGCTTAGTCCAACTGAATCGGCCACATGTTCAGCAGG
>NW_018164444.1:30524053-30530064 GCF_001263595.1 Phalaenopsis equestris | reverse complement strand
CCCCCCCCAAACCCGCCTTTTCATTTTCCCTCCAATCTATTTTCCATTAATATGTGTGCTTCCTAAGTCTAGGGTTAGGTCATGTTTTGTTTCAGATTTCTGTCTATAGGCTTCTTCCCTTTGCTAGGGCTGTATCCAAGGATAGGTGGTGCTCCAACTATATCTTGCTCCGAAGAGGTGAACATCTCCTCTAATTCCCCATCCCACACTATCCCAACCTGCTTCCAGCCGCCAATCGGCAACTGCTCCATCTGTCGACCTGTTGTTTGTCATTTTTGCTTCCAACATCCAGCTGTCGGCTCCCCCATTTTCCTCTTATAGCTACCGATATTATCCCTACCTTCTTTCCCCTTACTGTTAGCTGCCAACCCCACCTACTCCTCCCCCATATCGCCTATTCCAAGCACCCCTCTCCCTGCAGCCTCCCTCTTCCCACGCCCCTCATCAACCACAGGAGATGAGTGGAAGGCCACTTCCAAGACATGAGATGATTTATACAAGTGAACAATTATGTCCTTCGGCTTGTCAAACGCGCCAGCACTTTTATGAGGTTGATGAATAAGGTATTTTGGGCCCACATTAGAAAATTTGTGGCAATCTATTTTGATGACATTCCGGCATACGACCAATTTGAGGAACACTTACAGCACCTGAGGGCAGTGTTTGAGGTACTGCGAGCATAGAAATTATATGTTCATCCAAAGAAATACCGCTTCATGACAAACCAGGTATGTTTTTTTGGTTATATCGTGTATAGTGCAAGTATTTAGATGGATCCGACAAAAATCGAGGCCATTGTGAGCTGAACCACACCGTATTCGTTCACGGAGCTGAGGCAGTTTATGGGACTCGCTTCGTTTTATAGATGATTCAGCCTAAGCTTTAGCACCATCACTACACCTCTGACAGATTGTTTGAAGGGAGAAAATTTTCAGTGGATAAAGCCAGCTCGGACTAGTTTTAATGCACTCAAGGAGCAGGCGACCCAGGCATCGTTCTTGGCACTACTAGATTCCAACCAGCTGTTCAAGATAGAGTGAAATGCATCCAGTGTGGGGATGATAGTGTTGAGCCATGGAGGTTATCTCATCGCCTTTTTCAGTGAAAAGTAGAATGATTCCAGAAGGAAATACTTGACATACGATAAAGAGTTTTAGGATATTATGAAAGCAGTTGAGCACTGAAGTCATTACTTGCTGACAGTGAATTCACGTTTACGAATCACGAGGCCTTGAAATCCTTGAACAACTAAAATAAATTGAAGGGCTGACACACAACTTGGGTGTTCTTAGCGCAGTTCCAATTCAAGCTTAGGCACAAGGTAGGGAGTCATAATCGGGTACCAGATGCGTAGAGCCGCCAAGATTTGCTAATCACTGTGATGCAGGCTAGCGTCGTGGGCTTTGAGGTAGTAAAGGAACATTACGAGACAAATAAGGACTTCAGGAAAATCTGAAAGCAGTATCAGGAGAAACCCACCAGACAGTACTACAGAGCTGATGGTTACTTGTACTAGAGTAAATTGTGTATTCATAGATATTCGCTGAGGGAGTCCATCATTCAGAAGATTCACAGGGGAGGACTCACAAGACATTTTGGCATGGACAAGACTTGCACTATAGAGAGAAAAATTCTTTTGGCCCCGACTAGCGAGAACTGTAGAGCGACATGTTAGGCAATGAAGGATTTCTCATAAGGCAAAAAATAAGGGGCAGAATGCATGGTTATAAATTCAATTACCAGTACCAGAGGCACTGTGGGTGGACGTTAGCATGGACTTTCTGGAGAGACTTCCGAGGACACCGCAGAACAACAATTCAATCATAATCGTAGTGGATCAATTCTCGAAGATTGCACACTTCATACCATGCCTTCAGACACTAGATGCCTCCCATGCAGCAAACTTGTATTGCAGATTAACTGTAAACTGTATGGGATACCCAGGATCATCACTTCAGATAAGAATGTCAAGTTTCTGAGCCACTTCTGGAGGATTTTATGGGGAAAATTAGGCACTAAGCTTCAATTCAGTTCCGTAGCACACCCTCAGACGGATAACCGAATGGAAGTAGTAAACAAGAGTATTGAAAAACTACTGAGATGCTTCGTTGGGAAGAGTATCAAGCAGTGGAATTTATTCTCGCTCAAGCCAAGTTTGCGTATAACAGATTTCCATAAGTTGGACCACAGGTTGCACTCCATTTGAGATCGTGTACGGGTGCAACCCGCTCACTCCACTGGAATTGGTACTACTCCTGCCGACATCAAAATTTAGTAATGATGCGGAGAAACGGGTGCATGAGATTTAAAAACTTCATGAGGAAGTAGGAAAGAAGATCAATAAGCAGAATCGCAAGTAACAAACACAGGCAAATAAAGACAAGGAAAAAGGTGACCTTTAAAAAAAGAGACTTAATGTGAATTTGGCTAAAGAAAGAGAGATTCTAGGTAGGAGCATTCAAAAAACTCAAGCAGACGAATCTTTTAGAATAATTCGGAAGCTGAATGATAATGCCTGTAATATCGACCTGCCAAAGAACTACAAGTCTAGCCATGTTCAATGTCACGAACCTGACGCGATATTATTAAGATCCAAAAGCTTAGACAGATGAAGACGAAGCTCCCCTAACACCGGGAGACTAACACAGAACTTGGTACAGGTCCAGCAGGATAAGGTCTCGATCCAGCCGCACCTTCAAGGAGCAGGAATTGCTCCCAAGCTTTCCCCCTTCCTTTTCATTTTCCTGCCTATCTACTTCTATTAATATGTGTGTTCGTTTAGTCTAAGGTTAGGTTATATTTTGTTTCAGATTTTTTCCTATAGATTTCTTCCCCTTACAAGGATTGCATCCGAGATATGTGGTGTTCCAGTTGTATCCAAAGATCAACTGCATAAGAACAAAATGAAATAAAGTAAATATTCTCATCTTGGCAATAGAAAAGTTCATCTTTATCACATTGTGCCTTTATATATAAGATTATTGACTTTATCCTTCAAAATGCATCAATCTCTCTCTCTCTCTCTCTATTTGTGTGAAGAACCAGAAAGGAGAGGGAGAAGGATTGCATTTCTTAAATAAAAACATCAGAAAAGCTGAAACTTCCTACATGGAAACCAATTAAAGAAGTTAAGCATGTCTCGTATAAATGAACTAATGTATAAATTATTGTTTGATAACTTACAGATTTACAAGCTAAGCATCTGATAGCCTCTGAATTTGCTTGAAGTCCAGCACGTATAAAGTCCTATAAAACACAGCGACATATATCTTTTAAAAAAAATATTAATAATACTATGTTAGAATGGTACAATAAAAAACATTTGATTGTGTGGCGTATGGATTGTAATTTCTGATTCACATGTACAGATAATATTGAATTGCCAGCCGTATCTTGGAAAGATGTGTAAAAATAGAAACATTGTGCATTTGATATCCTAGGCCGTCAAACCAAGTAATAAGCAAGATCGGTTAGAATAACTACTACATAGGAAGGTGCTAGGATATCCTAGGCCGTCAAACCAAGTAATAAGCAAGACATTCGGTTAGAATAACTACTACATAGGAAGGTGCTATAACGATAGGATAGCGTTACCAAAAGAAAGAATGGAAGTGTGATTACTAAGGAAACGAATCCACATAGGTGAAATTTTTTTCCTCAGTGTCTTCCCTTTTTCATCTCCCTGTTGGCTTATAAATAGATTAATAGAGGCAAGGAGAATATAACAAAAGCCTTTCTTTCTAACATGGCTATAGAATTAGTTTAACCCTTGCCCTCCTCATTCCCTCTCTATCCTCATTTTCATCTTTCTCTAGCTCTCCATCCATATTCTCTCACTCATGCATTCACCAACATTCCCTCGCATCCTAGCATTCTCATTAGTGTCTATTTCTTGCACCGGCAACTCTCACTTGCACACATTGTGCTTGCCAGCCTTTTCGCAATGCACTATGCACGGTACCCTTGCTTTGATCTATGATTTATTAAATCATTCTTATACCAACTCTTCTGTTGTATTCAGCAATGGCATCCTCAACAAATCACATGGAGATAAAACCATCATCCATTATTGGGGCAACCTATCAAATCAATTGGACCATGATGAAGTGAAAACCTCAAACAAGCCAAATCACACCAACAAAGTCCAAATGCCCATATGTTGGTTATAAGATAAGATTGAGCCATTTTCAAGCCTTTGACAACATTTAATCATGGCAGAATTTCACAAAATTTTGTATTTGAATTCTTTTATTAAATTTGGATATTCTTTTGGGTAAGAAATTATCTAGTTAGGAAAAGAATATATTATTTAAATTTTGTTCTTATTTCTGATACCCTATTTTTATAAATAGATATCTATAATGTATATATTTTATTGCTTGATTGTTTATTGAATCAACAAAATTATTTAAGGCTAATTAAGTGCTCTAGATAAAAATTGTATACGTAAATCAGTCCAAGTTGAGTACACAAAGTTTTCCTGCATGATACCTACGGGTGTGCATAAGTTGGTTTAAACCAAAAAATCAAACAAAACCTAGTATATTTAGCCTATAAAGGGTGATTCAATTTTTGGTAAAGAAAAGAAGGTTGTACGAATTGTAGATTTGGTTTGGTTTTAAAAAAATAGTTAAACCAAAACCCAATTACCAAAATAAATATCCAATTCAAAATAACAGAAATGCCATTGCCATGTGCATGTATTAATATTATGTTTCAATTATCATTCTCTCCTTATATTATGATTTGATTTTAAATTTTACAATATCGAAACATAAATTATTTTTCTTTCCTAAATTTGGTTAAACTAAAACCAAATTATATTACAGTTTGATCTGATTCAATTCTTCCGATGATTTGGTCAGTTCGGTTATGCCTATAATTAGTTTAGTTTGGTTTTGCCTATAATTTGGATTGGTTTAAATGGTTAAGCAAATTCGTCAACCACTCTATTTGAACAGGCCGACTGCACTTCCCTAATAATAACAACAATCTCTTATGATCTTGCTCATAGTTATTTAACTCTTTGCCTTTGGAACCAGTATCCTACCAAATACACCAGAAGGAAAGCTTCTGACTGAGTCACTCTCACATGGTTGCTCAATACCCTCGAACCTAATCTTGCATCAAACTATCAAATTTCAAAAGACTATAAAAAGGATAGGGGATTTTCTGCACTTCACGTACTTGCAAGATAATAACATCTTGAAAGCATGCAATCTTTACTCCAGCATCTTCTATTTGCAACAGTGAAAACAATAATCAAAAGTACTACAACACATTTGAGATAAAATGAGATAAACATCTTCAATATCATCCTTGTACCATCGATGAAACTATTTGACAAACATAAAATGAGCAAATTCTCATTGCCGAGATTCACTTTGACCTTCTATCTCTCTAATCCACTCAAGCTCAATTCATAGCTAAGTTTCTTGCCTCGAACATACTCACTACTCTCAGAAATTCGTTGGGTCACTGAGTTACATGTTCAACCTTATTTTTATTACAACTAATTTGCTCCTTCTACAGGAACAAGGACTACTGAGGTAATCATGGACATAGTGATCGTGGCACTTTTCCATCTTATTAGCATTTTCAAAAAGGCAATCACTCATTTGATTGTTAATGGGAAAACTTTGATATCCCTAGCAGCTCAACATGTCTTCACCAGAACTACAAACTCTACTATGATGCACAAATAAAAGAGTTAACTCTACTATGTCTTCACTTGCAGACGAAGAACCAGAAGCTTCAAAGAATGAATCGAAACTCCCCCAGTCCCGAGAGACTAACGAGGGCTGATAAGGTTAAACCGATCCAAGAATCAAACAGAGGGTTATCAGTTCAGGGGGGAGGCTGAATCTGCCGGCCCTAATTAGCGTTGGAGTGCTACTACTTCTTTTCCCCCCTTCCCCTCATACTTATCTATTATATATGTGTTATTCTTTGTTTCGAGTTAAGTTTTGTTGAGCTTCAGTTTGGACAGCCCCAGCGTCCCTCTTTCCCTT
>NW_018164444.1:30508622-30524011 GCF_001263595.1 Phalaenopsis equestris | reverse complement strand
AGGCCAGCCCACGCGTCCCTCTTTCCCTTCTAGGGCTTTTTAAACGACAGCGAGAAGATGCTCCGGCTATAACTCATCCGAGGTGGTTTGTATCTTCCCCTTCTCTGCTCGTTGTTGCTGCTCCTGCAACCCTCCTGTACATGTTCCCACTCTTCTCCACTCCCAGTAAACATTTTATGACCTGCCTACTCCCTGTGTTCTATAGCTGCCACTAACAGCACCAGCCCATCCTTCCCGCAACACTCTCACCAGCAGGTCCCTTCCTTCCACCTACTACCAAAACCCCTCTCCATGTTTTCTTGTTGTTTACCTCCTCCCAGCTTTCTACAGCCCCCATAATCCCTCAACCTCTCCAGATATCATGCCCAACCCCACTTAGCACCCTTAGATCTCATGCCCTGCCTTCCATCTGCTGCCAAAACTATCTCCCAACCCATTGGCTACCACCACCACCTCCCAGAAGTAAATCCACCAACTACCACCACTACCTCCTCCTAACTAGGGATTCCTGTTGCTAGGGATTCCCACAAGTACATCCACCTGCGATGAAAGCTACAGTTTGAAGGAAAATGTTGTCATAGGAAAACATTAGATTAGAATAGTGTTATCTTAAAATACATGATTTATTGCATGATTTACATGTATAATATAACCTCGTAATTAAGAATATTCTCTTTATTATCTTCCTTTTTCGTTCTTTTTATTAGCAAATAGAGGTACTTAAATTCAACCAATGAAAAACAAAATACAAAAACCTTATTCTTTCCAAAAATAGCATCCACCAAATTTGAAGCCAGCTTTGTAGCTTGTAAATATTTCAAGAGAAAAAGAAAGAGAGAGAAAAACTGCAATTTTATTTTGATGGAGCGATTATTCATTTCTTCATGCTCTAAATTTTAATCAGAAATACTCGTTATACCAACTTCAACATATATTCAAAATCATCCTGTTACATATACAAAAAAAAATTATGTTATCCAATCAACTACTTGTGAATCATGCTCCTTTTATTTATTGCATGATATATATGCACAAGTATTGAAAATGTATTGACTTTGTGCGTGTTTGAAGCATTACCAAATATAATATTCCTTCGTATTGTGGCCAGTTAAGTTTCAAGATGTTCGTTCTTAAATGCAGATGGGAGGCATGCATATTTTTTCTCCTTTGTTTAATATGGTATTATTTATAGAAAGCACACTTTCTCTAACTTCTCCCATTTATACTACCGTCAACGATGATGAGGGCACATGTTGTTAAATGAGCTGATGAAGGATATAAGAATGAGATGCAGCCCCTGTGGTAACGAGCAAATGTGCTACTAAAGAAAATATTGCTACATTCTGAAAACTGTTTAAAATGAATTAAAAAGGGACCAGCTAATACAATAACTATCAATGAGCCCTTCAAGAAACAAATTACTAGAAGGATACATACAACATATTGTAGTAGAAGAGTGGAGCCATATCTGGTTCTGAATATTCTCTCTAAGCATGCAACTAGAGTATCCTCCAGCTTAGGTACATCCACCTCCATCTGTAACGCACTGCAAGAGCTCAAAAAAATTAAGGTGACTAAATAAGATTATTACAAAACAGTTTCTCTGCTATAAGCTTATCGGACTACAGGAAATTTACGTAATATTACTTCATTTCATATCAAAAATTTTAAATTTTTCTCATCCAATAAAGCATAATTCCTGAAGTACTAATTTTATTCATCTTTACAAATATAAAATAAACAAGTCGAAGAAAAATGTCATGAGGCCAGCAATGTCTCAGCTTTCTGCTCAATAAACAAAGAAAATAAGACAAATTACATAAAGAATTCGGGAAAAAAAGAATTTAACAGTGTCTCTTTTAAGACTAATATATGAGCAATAAAAAACTCAAAGCCAATCTGTGCAGAAGAGCCAAGAACAGATTTAGGTTAAGACCTCTGAGGTTCACATATTCAGCGGATGAAGGAACATCCTGAAGCACAAATACTTCCCTAAACTCACCCCTTAGCATCCATACAAAAGCAGTTGACAACTTAAAAATGGAAAAATTAATTAAAAAGTTTCAAAAAAGACAAGGCTATAAATTGATGACATATAAATATTAAACATGCACCGTAACGTAGACTATTCAACAATCAATAAGTAGGAGGTCTAATAGAAAAGGAACTCTAGTAATAAAAAAAAGGTCCAGCTCTCCAAGTGTGGATGCAGAGGGCCTTTTATATTTCTTCCCTACAACTCACAAGAGGTTTGATATACAGTTTAAAAAACCTAAAACCTACATAAAAGTGAAAGATGCTGCACTCATCTATGAAATTAAAGCAAAAATCATTACTACCAAACAAGGTAAAATTCCTGTCATTAAATAATAACACTATGAAAATTTAACGGTTAGAGTTGAACTACTACAAAATCTCAATATGTCATACTGTGAGGATATTGTGATCCTTACAAAATTCATATGCAAGAGAGAATTATTGAGTTTTCGGCGGGACACAATAATGAATTTGACTAAATTCAAATTCAAATCTTAAATGAAGATCTCCTTTTTCTGCATGAAGTATTCTCTCTCATACAAGCAAAAGAAAGAAAAATACAATGACAACTTCTGAATCTCAAGGTAAGGGACTTTCTGTCACAAAACCTTCTCCAAAAGGACAAAACCTTTCCTTCAAAGATAATCTCTTGTGCAACTACTACAAAAAGAAATGGCCCATCAAAGATAAAAATTGAAAATTTTCATGGAAAGCCTCAAGACTGTGGAGATAATAAAGGCTGAAATAAAAAAGGACAGGTCTGTCTAATGGAGTAAGAAAGTCCCAATTAAGAAAAATAAAAAAATTAAAGAATTTTCTCGATTCCCTAGGAAAATCATAAGATTCTTACTCTAGGAAAATCATAAGATTCTTACTCTCTTTCTCATCATTACATGATTTCTAATCTTTATGCTCTTAATGCCTCTAGTAATTCTTCCCCTTTATAGATCCGATTTAAGAGCCACCAACCACATGAGAAATTTTGTCAATATATTTCAAACTTATAAACAGTAACCAAGCAATAGAAAAATAAAAATTGAAAATGGATCTTTCTTAACTATTGCAATACAGTGAGACATCTTAATTTCTCCCAACTTAACCTTCAATAATATATTAAATATCGCACACCTTGTAAACACGCACACACGAGCAAGCAGGCATGCAGGAACGCACGCACATGGATTACAACAGATAAAAAAAACAAAACGGATGTCCCTTTAATTTATTATTTGAAAAAAAAAATTTACAAAAAATGCCTTTAAAAATATTTTTAAACACTTATAAAATTTCATTCTACGTAATGAACATTTGTTCGTTGTATTGTGTATGGATGGTGAAGTGTGATAGTTCAAAGTAGTTTATCCTTGCCTAAAGATTAAAATTTGTTGCAAGGGGTAGAACATAAAGAAAGAAGAAAAAGTGTGTAATTGACCTAATTCTTGTTAAATTGGAAGACATCGCACTAGCAAATTGAGGATGATCGAAGAGCTGGGATGATGTTAGGGTTGCGGGGCTTCGATATTGTAGCTCGAATCTGCGACTAACGATATCTCCATCGCTCCCGCTAGCTATATTCCTAATCACGCTTTAAATCACATTAAATCAAACGAATCTGCATATTTCATGAATCCGAGATTTACGTTTTCAAAGGGTGAAATCCAAATTTCCTAAATTACGGGATTGAAAACGCCAAATAAAATCAACTAGAAAGATTTAAGTGGAATCACGCCTAAATCCTCCTACAAAACCGATACCACACATCCCTTGTGTATTCAAGATTCCAATTTAAGCAATTTTACTGTTCAAATCATTTAAACATTTTTTTAAAACTCATTGAACATAATCTACTTAACAATACTTTTTTATTACAAATAACATAGTAGTTAGAATTTAATTATTTTACTTTAAAAATTTTAACGTGAGATTATCATTTACAGCAGCAACAACAATAAGCCTTTTATCCACTAAGTGGGGTTAGCTACATGAATCATTTTTCTCCATTGTGTCTTATTGAGTGTCATATTTTCATTTAACTCTAAAAGATTATTTGAGTGTCATATTTTCATTTAACTCTAAATACAATATGCCCAAGTCTTTTTAGGTTTGCCTCAGCCTTTCTTAGCATAGTTGAATCTAAACCATACACTGTCATTACTAAATCATCAGATGGTTGACATTTAATGTGACCAAACCATCTAAGATCATTCTCTCTAATCTTGCATGGAACTAGAGCTACACCAACCCTTTCATAGATAGATTCATTTCGCATTTTATCTCTAAGTGCCAAGCCACTCATCCACCTAAGCATTCTCTCAGCAACACTTAACTTTGTTTTATCTTTTTCTTTTAAAGGCAAACATTTTGTATCATAAAACATTGCAGGTCTCACCACCATCTTATAAAGTTTTCCTTTAAGTCTAAGTGGTGCTTTTCTATCACACAATAGGCCTAATGCATTCCTCCACTTCAACCAACCATCCTGAATTCTACTAAAGACAACCCCATTTATATCACCATCACTTTGAACAATAGACCTGTGATATCAAAGATACTCATGCATTTTAATAATTTGATCACCCATAGTTACAACTTTATCACTAGAGCTACAACTACTAGAATTACATTCCAAGTATTCAGTTTTAGATCTACACAGAGGAGGGCCTTTAAACTCTAGTGCAGACCACCACAAATCATTTTTTTTCCTGAACTCCTCTAGCCTTATCCACAAAAAGATATCATTAGCAAAAAGCAAGCACCAAGGTACATACTAATGCTTATGTGCAGTAAGAGCAACAATAACTGAAGCAAAAAAATATGGACTCAAAGTTGATCCCTCATGTAATCCAGCTGAAATAGAAAAATACTGGTCAATTTTCCTTCTGCTTGAACACAAGTAACAACTTTATTAAGCATATCTTTGATGACTCGAATATAATTCATATCAACACCTTTCTTTTCCATAACTCTTCAAAAAACTTCTCTTGGAACCTTATCGTAAGTTATTATAAATCAATAAAAATCATATACAAATCCTCCTTACTCTCTCTGTACTTCTCCATCAAAACTCTCAATAAATGTATAGCTTCTACAATAGACTTGCTCGGCATAAATCCAAACTGATTATGAGAAATCTTTGTATCACGTCTTAACATATATTCAATTACCCTCTCACATAATTTGAAAACACAACTCATTAACTTAATTCCTTTATAGTTGCATAATCTTGTGTATCCATTTTATTCTTAAATATTATGACCAAAATACCCTTCTTCCGCTTCTCAGGTATCTTTTTAGTTTTTAAAATAATATTAAAGAGTTTAGTAAGCCAAAAAACTCTCAAATCTCCAAGATATTTTCACACTTCAATAGAGATATCAAGTCCTACTAATTTTCCACCCTTGATTTTCATTAAAGCCTCCTCAACTTCCATTTCACTAATGTGATGGTAAAAATAAAAATTTTTATTATTAATAAAGATATTAATATCACTAAGGTCTATAGCATTTTCATAAACTTCTTTAAAAAATTTATCAAAATAGCTCACACCCCTATGTTAAATATATTTCTCAAAAAAAATATTTTTTTATCTTCATCTTTAATACACTTTATTTGAATTGAATCTTTATTTTTTCACTTTATTTAGCTAGTTTATGTATATAATATCACTATCTTCAGTATCTAATCCTTTATAAAGATCAATAAAGCAGAATTCTTAGTGTCACAAATTGTTTTATTAGACTTCTTACGTGTCACTAAATATTTTTATCAATTATTTGAGTTTTTACATTTAAACCAATTTTTATAACATAACTTCTAATATTTTATCTTTTCTTGCACATTATTATTCCACCATCAGGCATTAACTATTTTCATTTATAAAAAAATTTTCTTTTTTATTCTCTATGTATAGCTTCTGTCACTTGCTTAATAGTATTTGCTACTTTATCCAATATAGAATTAGCTTCTTCAGAACAATCCAAATATTGAAATCTTGAAATATACTCATAAAAATAATTTTATTTGTCTTATAAGTGATCAATCTAACTTTATAACAATAATATATTGTATTATTTATCTTACAATTCTTCATCTTAAAATTTAGAACTAATAATAGATGCTGAGTACTTAAATTATTACTTTAAATAACCTTATAATCTTTACATTTTTAACGATCTTTTTTTCTCATAAGAAAATAATAAATTTGTATTTTATTATATCTATTCTTATAAGTAAAAATATTCTCATCTCTTTTCTTAAATAAAGTATTAGCAAAATAAAATCATAAGCTAAAGCAAAATTTAATATGATTCTGTCTTCTTCATTAATCACTCTAAAACCGTAGTCAATATTTCTAAAATCTTCTACCACTTTGCCAACAAGTTCATTTAAATTTCTACCAATAAAAATTATTTCTTCAAGAACTATCATTGATACTAATTCTTCTAGGGCAATCAAAAATTTTTTTTTCAAATCTATATCTAAACCTACTTGAGAAGCATAAACACTTATACCATTAAAAATTTTAGTATCAATAATAATTTTTAGGGCTACAACTTTATCTCCAATTCTATTAATTTTTATAATATTATCTTTCAAATTCTTATCTAAATTTCTAGTGTGACTCCGACCATTTTTATAATATTATCTTTCAAATTCTTATCTAAAATTACACCTACATCATTTCTAGTGTGACTCCGACTTGGATACCAAAGTTTAAAACCTACGCTATCAATTTACTTAGTTTTTCTCCAATCCATTAAGATTCTTGAATGCGTAAGATATTTATCTTCATATGAACCATAATATCTACTAATTTCATTAATTTATCTGATATAGTACCAAAATTTCAAGATCTTGTCCTAATATTAGTTTCATGGACTAACATTTTTTCCCACATCCTTCCATAATGTGGGAACTCTTGTTTATTTGGCACTATACTCGGGTGCAAGTGTTGCGACCCTTGAACACTTTTCACGGTATTCAAGTCACATAGTGTGACACTTCTGGGGGACGCACAAGCATTTACACTTCCAAGGGACGCACAAGCATTTACAATTAAAAAAAAAATTTTAATGTGTTTAGAAATGAAACACCCTTTCTTATATTTTCTTGTTTTACTGTGACAATCAGTAAGATGGCTCTTAGCACCGCTGGGATGGTGTCTAGCACCTTGGGCATTTAAAAATCCCAAAGTGATTTTGCAACATTCTACAACAATTCTACCCATAAGCTTGGTATCAAACTTATAATCTTCATATTATCTTCACATGCAACAAACTATACTGATAAATGACATCTAGTTTGCCGACAATTGAGAAGGGCATTGAACCTAAAGAGACGGGATTCCGTGAAAATCCTCCAAGTTGTCTGGTATTAACTTTGCGGGAGAATTAAGGCGGGATTCCGTGAAAATCCTCCAAGATGGTCTTTTTCAACGCATCCAATTTCAAGGTGCAGTAAATCTGGATTTCACCATCAGTTTCTTAGGATTTAACTGTATTTATTAAAGCTCATGCCAAATAGTTTCCGAAATTTAAGCTCTCCAGGATTTACTAAATCCACATTTACATATTTACTAAATCCACTTGAAGCAAAGAGGTTTCGATACAGACCCCTAAGTTAACCCTAACATCACATTCGGAATATCGGAGACGTGCCTTTCAGAGATTTCGAAAGTGCAAACTTCAAGCAACACATCGTTTGCCACGTTTTCTCGAACCAAAACGCAAGCATCGAATAGCAAATTGAGGGTACATACCCAAAAAGAGTAGTAAGTGGGCACCGATCAACAAATTCCTTCGCCGCAGCGTCATTCACTGCTCCTGCAAAGTCAAACAATATCTAGATGCACTGCAGGCTATCTAGGGATGAATAAGATCGACCGGAAGAAAAGAAGAGATTCGCACCAGGATAGGAGGCGAACTCGGAAGCCGCTTGGAGGATCGAATCGACGTCATGAGTTAACGTTGTTGAGTCCATTGATACCGTACAGCTACCTGCCACAGGTAGGACGATCTATGCTCTCGAGGAGGAGGGAGTGGGGCTTCTGTATTGCCCGAGTGGGACAGGTAAGTTACGCGGCGGCTGGTAGGGGAAGATGGGTGCTTGTTTGTGGTAGGGTGGCAACAAGCGTGCGGTGAGTTCCATACGAAATGGGACATTTTTTAAATAACGATAATTATTATGCGGATAAACTTGGGGCTTATTAAAAAGAATAATCTAGAAGAGGAACTAAGGCCTGTTTGGGGTAGTTTTTTTTTTAGTGTGGCGCAGTCTCAAATTGCGACGCCATTTAAATTTTTGGCGTTTTAAACAGACATTTGCGGCCGCCCGCCACGAATTTTACCCCGCGACTTGAAGTCGTCCCTGTCTGATCTCTCAAAGCTGAAGGATATTTCTGCCCTCGCATCTCGACTAGCGAAGCCCCCACTCCCAAACGTCTCACGAATCGACGATCCCCTTCGAAGCATCAAGATCCCTCGTGAAGTCCCCTGCTCACTGCGCTTGTTCTTCCACCGTCGCTTGATGCACCGAGCCTTCCCTTTTGTAATAAGCCAAAAAGACCTTAAGAGCCACCAAGCCTTCCCTTTTGTAATAAGCCAAAAAGACCTTAAGGGCCACCAAAATGGATAAAGGAGTAAAAATATATGTAATAAGGATTACCTAGAAGAGGAACCAAGAGCCAGTAATGGATGAAGGAGCAAAAATATATGTGTAGGTCAAGTTTAATGTGAAATGTATGGGTAAGCCAAGTTTTTTGTGAAACGCTCGTGTAGGCCATGTTTTATTTAAAACTTATGTGTAGGTACCTCCATGTTACGTTTTTCCCATTCTTTCCACTATTAAACCCCATCCACATTAACCCCCCCCCCCCCCCCCACTCCTAGGTATTATTCATTAAAGTTTAGAGAAATAAGATTTATTCTATGGTTTAATATTAACAATTTTTTTTATGAAAAAGTTTTTTTTGGTGAGAAACGTTGTATGGAGCAAACTTTTTTTGTTGAAGATGTCTTTTTTATGTCATTTTATTGATTTAAGAAAAATAATATGATTTTTGTATTGTAATCAATTAAGTTATTAAAAATTGATTTCGTCAAAAAGACACATAATAGACTGTTTGAAACCTATTTCATACAAAAACATAATTGTTATATGAGAACTATGAACTACAGAACTTATATCTGAGAATCATAACTAGTTGTATCTGAAAACCAGAAACACTTTGGACATAAATATTAAGAAACTCCTTTTAAAATTTGTACTTCCAAAAATATAATTATTTTTTTGAAAAATAAAATGATATGTTTTTTTTTTCACCAGACTCTTTAGTAGTAATTATTATTATTATTATCTTGACTATATACAAATTTATATGTTGTTGTTATTATTATTATTATTATTATTATTATTATTATTATTATTATTGTTGTTGTTGTTGTTGTTGTTGTTGTTGTTATTGTTATTGCTGTTGATATTATTATTTATTAATCTCTCTCTCTCTCTCCATATATATATATATATGTGTGTGTGTGTGTGTGTGTGTGTGTGTGTGTGTTTTATAATTTGGGAATCTCTTAAATTTGAGTATAATGATAATTCTTCTAGTCTCTTTTAATCGTTTAAATTATGTAAAGTCCTCTTTTTTTAGATATTTACATTAAAGATCTATCAATTCTTACGTGTTATTTTCGACTTTTATATGATATTACAATAATAAATTTTTATACTATAAAGGATCCGACCTTGCAATGGCTATATGGTGTGAAGGCTCGACGACACTTGTGCTCTTCAGTACCTCACATAATTATTACTTATTCTTAAGACATTTTGTTGCTTTTCAATTATGCCCTTATAGTGGTCACTAGGTTCTCTCACCTCACTTACTTGCAAAATATAAAATTTAAAAATAAAAAAAACATAAAGTCGCCTAATAAAAAAAGGCAGGCAAATAATATAATTGTACATTAGACACATATCTCCACGAATCTCAAGGAAATCTAACAAATAAAAAGTACAAAAGTGTACTGCTAAGAATGGCCCACTGATAGAAAAGCAATGGCCCACAAAAAGAAGACCAAAGACCTTTGAGCGGAAGACTTAAGGTCCACCAGGAAAGATTGAGGGTCTATTAGTGAAATACTAGGGTCCGTTTGGGGCAGTTTATTTAGTGCGGTGGCATTTTGAAGACGCACCTGGACTGTTTGGATAAACAACTTTTTGGCAACTTATGCGTTTTCAAAACACTGAAAACAACGTTTTCACACCGCACCAAGATAGGTGCGGTGGTAGCTTTCTGGCAGCGGTTTGGCTTTTCCAAAAAAAAAATAAAATGTGTAATAGTCATCGCACCTAGTTTATCAATATATTATTTTTAATCAGTTCATCAGCAGATTATTCAATAAGTTGTATCTGCCCCAAACAAACCCTAAGTGTTTACTAGCAAAATACCAAAGGAGTTATCTGACCATTTGTGACCCCTTCAAGCCAAGGTTGGAGTCCAACCGAGAGAAGGTCGTACGAGCCAAAGACTAAAGTCAATCGAGCTGAGCAAAGGCATCGACCTGCCTCTTATCATAACTTGATTCAAGGTAAGAATGCAACATCGACAACTAGCTCACATATGCCCTCTAGATTTCTAATTATGGACTGGGAACAAACCATTACATAACCACACTGAGCATCCTCAAATGATCACCTTGTTGACCCAACAACTTATGGTGATTCACCATCTGCTTAATAACTCGCCTTACTCTGCCAACAGGAGTTCTTTATATGGGCATCAATACTCGGCAACCACACTAGCATTGACCGGTAGAGCAAAGTCAATTACCGTTCTGAAGACCATCAAACACTGACTTACAGCCATGATTTAGCACAGTCAAACGAACAGGTCTCTTCGATACTTCATATAATTATTACTTATCCTTAAGACATTTTGTTACTTTTCAATTTTGTCCTTATAGTGGTCACTAGGTTATCTTACCTCACTTACAGGCAAAAAATAAAATTTAGAAATAAAAAATATGATGTCTCTTAGTAAAAAATGAGAGGCAAATAATATGATTGTACATTAGGTTCATGTCTGTGTGAATCTCAATGAAATCTAATGGATAAAAAGTACAAAAGTGTACAGCTAAGGATGGCTCACTGATAGAAAGCCAACGGCCACAAATAGAAGACCAGAGACATCTAATAAGTGAGAATGTTGATGTAGGATCAAAAGATGTGTTGATCCAAACCCTCCAGGAGTATAGAGACATTTTTGCCTAGTCGGCTATAAAATGCAAGGGATGTCAGTTGACGTTGCTTGCCACTGACTGAACATCAGCTTTGTTGTTAGGCTGATAACGCAGAAGATGGATTCTTTGGCAATAACTTTGGCAAAATCGATTAGAGAGCAGGTGCAGAAACTGTTAAAGGCCAAATACACTTGAGAAGTGTGATATTTGACTTTGGTATCAAATTTAGTGATGGTGCAAAAAGCGAACAACAAGGAGAATTTGTGTCGATTTACCCAAGCTTAACTCTGCCTGCCTAAAGGATAACTACCTATTGCTAAGGATTGATGTACTAGAGGATCAGTAGTCGTTCATTCAGTAGTGAGTTTTCTAGATGCCTGTTCTAAATACCTCCCGATAAAGATGCATCTAGCCAATGCGGAGAAGGCAACATTCATAATAAGCTATGGAGTTTTTTATTATAAGGCAATACCCTTTGGGCTTAAAAATATTGGAGCTACTTATCAATGACTCAAGTGTGTAGTCTTTTTTAACCAAAAGGAAAAATATTGAAGTGTATGTGGATGATATGTTGTTTAAGAGTAAATCAGTTGAACAACATATTGAAGATCTAAAAGAAAATTTTAAACTACTTAGAAAATTTAATATGAGGTTAAATCCACTCAAATGCACCTTCGGGAGAGCAACAAAGAAATACCTTAGCTACCTCTTAACCATAGAGGGAATCAAAGCCAACCCGAAAAAAGTGCAAGCATTTTTGGACATGTTCTCCCTTCGAAATGCTAAGGAAATGCACAACTTAACTGATCGGATCACAAGTCTAAGCCAATTCATCTTTAAGTTAGGTGACAAATGTGCAATATTCTTTAAAATACAAAGGAAAGCAAAGGATTTCACCTGGTCAGAAGAATGGGAGCAAACATTTAGAAGATAAAAAAATTCATTAGTATTTCCACCACTTCTTCAGATCCCTAAGCCAAAAGAAGAGCTTTCTCTATACTTAAGAGTAGGGTCTTGTTCTTAAATTGCAACATATCGTACTCTCTTCCTGTCATTTCCTTGAACTTCTTCATAATAGTTTGCTAACCTTCTTTTTTGAAAGAGGTGGTGGATCTATTTCCTTATTTAACCTCCTTAAGACACAGGTCACAAATATAACTGTGACTTCCCTATCCCACAGGACTGATGAATTGAGTTCTTTAGTCTTAATCATTGCATTAGTAACAAAGAAAAGATAAAACATTAATATTTCAAATAAACTAGAGAGCATACAACAACCACCACCCAACCCTAAGCACAACCACCACCCAACCCTAAGCATAGCCACTACCCAACCGCCAGCACAGTCACTACCTAACCCCAAGCACAACGACCATCCAACACCAACCACAGTAACCACCCAACAGTCACCCACCATAGCCAGCCATACCGAAACCACCCAGTCAACCCATCACACACATCCCATAGCCACCAAAACACATGAAATAACCCGACAATCCACTCCCCTCCCCCACCGGAAACCACACAACCACCCAACGATCCAACCACACCACATAACACCCCAAGAACACATCCACAAACTTCCCAAAATAATAGATCAAACTAATAAAAAATAATAATAATTGTATGTAAATTTGAGTTGAGGCAATTACAAACAGGGTAATCGAAATAATTCTAGCTTACCCTTTCTAATCCATTTCTCAAGTTATCATTCAAACATCATAAGAAGCAAAGAAACTCCATCCCATATTTTTCTTTTGGCACAATGAAAATCCTTGACGAGCAAGCAAGGGTGTGATAAGTCTCATTTAGCTCGAAAGCCTATGGATAATGAGACTTCACATGTACTTCCTCATAGTATATTTTAGCAATATTTTCATATTCCTTAGGATGGAACTAAGTTTGGTGTTCTATACTTTAGCAAGAATAAAAACATTTGATCATCAATCAATTTCTCCTAATCAAATCACGCATTCTCATGAAAGAGGAATGGTTTCAAACTCAATAAAAGGTGTATGCCAAGATAACGTGCTTTACTTTATGGTAATAACAACCTAAGGGTGAATTCTAGCCTACTACTTTCATGTCCTAGTTTGGAAGTTCGCTTAATATGATTTTTCTAACAACTACTCCTAAGTTAAACTTGCCTAGATCAAATAAACAGGTGAAGTTCAAGATTGATAAATGTACTCCTCTCTTGTGATTTCCTAGATAGATTTTAGGTTTTAATAGTAAGAATTTTAATGTGGTAGTGACAGTAGGAGCATAAGACTTATTTACCCTATTTCAAGTGCATAAATTAGTATGATTCAAATTTAGGTAATTGTTTCTGTCTTTCACCCGTGAAACTCCTAATTCAAACTATATCGATACGAATCTCCGTACGTTGCATTGCCTCATGACTCATATTTCATAGCCATACACATAATGTGAATATTCTATGTTGTTTCGCCACTACTCTTTCGAGTCTTAATGGGTCATAATAAATTTTAACAAGTTATATGGTCAATACATCATGTAAATTAAGTTTAGAGAAATACTCATCACATGAAAATAAAGATCAATTCAAAACATTCACAACCCTAAAACTGAACATATCCTTCATAAGAAAAAAGTATAAGAAATCTACTCATTAGAAATGATAAACACCAAAGAAAACATCATTTAATCTAAGTAAATTAACCAAATATGTGTTTACAACAATAATCAAATAAGATTGCACACGAAACTTAGTCCTTTTTCTCTGAAAAGAGAAGCAAATTCTACTGGGTGATGTTTTCTGCAGTGCTACACAATATGTCATCGTAAAGCCCTTATAGATTCTCGCAAATTCCCCTCTCAAATCTCTCTAGAACAAGAGTTCGTACTCCTACCTAATTTCCTTGGACCTAAGATTGCCAAAACTCCCCATCTGAATCGTCAGCACCTGTAAAAACACTATAGCAGTTGTACATAAAGTAATTGTCTGAACTGCAACACCTAGGAGCCCAAATTGTGAGGCGTCGGGCTCTCTTTCTGCTCGAAAATCTTGGGCGCCTCCAAGATGTTCAACTACAACACCTTGGTGCCCAAAAGTGGGCGCCTAAGCGCCAAACCACAATCAGCACATTTGCTCCATTTGATTCCATTTCGCTATGATTCAGTCAATTCGTTCCATGCTCAGACTTGTTATACATGCATCATAAACATAAAAATATCTTCCATTAAAGTACAATTTCATTCAAAAACATGTGTAAACTAAAGAAAAAATTAAGTATATCCAAAGACATATCTCCTAGTAGCCACCAACATCAGTGAAAATATTCATTTATTAATCTCAATTCATGATCTTCCATCATCATCGCGACCAGATCACTATCACCTCCCTATTATTTTTTTTCACTCCTCTAATACGTTGAGTTGATTTTTTCCACTCTTGCGATATTATTTTATGTTTTTCAAGAGCAAATAAAGTCTTGTAACATAAATTCGAATGGAGGAACCATTTTTATCGGGCTAGGACCCATTGGTTTTCACTTGTAGATTTTCTACATTAAAAAAAAAATCTAGTGTCTCCTCCATCGGCTTTTTTTTATTTATTTGCGTACTAGATTTTCATACAATGCTAAGAAGTTAATATAATTCTACTATTCCAATTATTCAGCATGTGATAAGTAATATTATAAATGAACAATTCTAATTAAAAAAATTTGAGGAGAAGATGACTCATTCCATCCATAAAAATGGTCATTAAATTACTTTGTTTAATAATTGATTGATTATATGAACTAAATATAATAAATCCAAAGTGGTTTTATTTTCACTTATTTCTTACAAAACGTTCAATATGCATTTCAATATATTGTTAACAATTTCACAAATTTTGATTTATTTAACAAATTGTAATGTATGGTTTAAGAATAGGGAAAAAACGTAAAACATTTGTCATGAAAGATAAAAAATTAGTTAAAAATTTAAACTATGACTATATAAAATTTTTTTTTTGCTCTTACAACCCTAAAACACTTTTTCAAGACTTAATATATATATATATATATATCAGCTCTTTGTTGACAGAAGATAATTATACAGATAAAGTCTTTATATATATATATATATATATATATATAT